>NW_024104648.1:0-407117 GCF_003945595.2 Pipra filicauda | reverse complement strand
TGGAAGCTCTTTCCAAGAGGGATGAGCAGACACTCTTCACAGTTCAGCTATGCTGTCTGCCCAAGTCAGTTGGGAAAGGAGGACTGACAGGCAGGAAAGGAAAAGGGCTAATTCCAGTACCTGAGCAAGCTTCTGCACAACAATCTCCCAGTCCTGGACTTGTTGTCTCCCTGATGCTCACAGGAAACAGGAATATTCACTTGAGTTACCCTACTGTGAGAGGATAATAGGGTGAATGGAGAAAACATTTCTTACCCCCAAAGTGGCTGTTCTAATTTTCCAGCACCTAGGTTTAATTAAAAGACTAATACTATGGCATACCCTGTGAATCCAACTGCAAGAGGAATAGCTTTCATCTAAAAGTGTTCATGAAAAACATAAAGCTGCAAAGTGGAAAGCTCCTTCACCACCTTATACTAAAACTGATATGAATTGTTTTCTTTCAAAGACCTCAAAAAACTCTCAAAAACCTGAGGCAAGTTTCTGGGTACTGTGTCTATTTCTACTGACACTGAGATGGAACACATTATATTTTGGTTGCTGTGCTTATCTCCAAAGAAATCACTCTGGGTACTGGGAAAATAAATGCAGATTTAAAAATAATAATCTCCTCCCTAGCGAGAAGCGTATGTGTTAATTTTCACTGCTAACTCTCTGCCTAATATTGTTGATCAAATCTTTGATTAAAATAACATTAGCAGCTGAGACTGTGTGACAGGGAAGGAACTAAGCAAGTTTGGTTCAGACTGTTATAATAATTTGGATTTCTTAAGTGCTTTGTGATAATACAGTACCCCGAAGAGCTAATATTTGTTCAGTAAGGGCATGCAACATGATTCTTTTATTTCCTGCCTCTCTCCCTCTCATGCAGTGATTTCCAGATACTAGGATATGTTTTTATTGTTTCTCAATAATATTGAGGCAGCACCTAGAGTTTTCACATTTTCATTGTGTGCTTCATAAAAAAAGTAAGATTCTGCTCTTATTTAGAGAAAGCTATCACTGAATAGACAAAGGGAAAAATAACCATGGAAAAAAAGGCTGGCAAGAAAAAAATGTTGTGGTCTTAAAAGTCCTAAATCATCTTCCAGTTATTTATAATATGCATTGCAGTAATGTCTAGCAGCTATTACACTAGGTGATGTGTATTCACAGAATAGCAGATATTCCCTCTCCTGAAGAATTATAGTAAAAAAATAAGGTGGGAGACAAACAGAAAGAGGAAATTGCCTGCTCAACTTGGTGGTAGGACTGGGAATTCACCAGGTCACTTATGTGTTGATTCCCAGTCCAGGTTGCTGGGCCATACAATGGAATTCACTGGCAACCACAATACCTTGGTCTTGGTTTTGACACAGAAGAAGAGAAGATACCTGCACAAGAAACATCTGCAGCTGATACACAGAAACAAAGATGAATGACAGAAGGAAAAGAACATGAAGGATTTTCCATCTCTGGTTATAATATTCACTGAAGACTGTGTATTAGGAAAGGAGTCAGATGGGGAGCTTGAAAGGAAGGAGGGATGGGGCTTTGCTGACAAACTTGGAGAAGATAAACTAGATGTGAGAGCTAATGGTAAAATATCTTATCCTGTGGCCTGTATTTTCTCTCACAGAGAGCCACTGAGCCTTTCTTACACCACAGAATCCCTCACACTTACCCCAAATCAGAAAGGAGTCCTCTTGCAACATGTTTTTTTCTGCTCTAGTGATCCTCTTGTCTTTTCTGGCTTGGAAAGAAGAGTGGGAAAGTAAAGCTTTGTTCAAGAGAAGACCAAATAAAAGGAATCAAAGCCAGGTGTTACATAGTCAAAGACAAATGTTAAACTAAAGCAAACACACAAATCAAAGATGGACAACTGAACTTTTCTGCCAGCCTTTGTAAATTATTTATTCCCTCCTCCCCTCTACGCTGCTCTCAGGCCACATCCAGTTTAAACTCACAGCCACAAGAAGCTGCTGGAGCTGGGTTTCCACAAAATGCTTGTGCAGTTCTCTCAAAATAAGATCTCCCAAAGGTGCCTCGGACTGTGCATCCAGGTTCAAACACCTCAGATCTTACATACTGGTTTGCGTGACTTCCCCAGTTTTCCATCCCATTTTCCCTCATTAGCATTGCTTTGTTTAAAAAGGAGAGCAATTCTCAGTCCAAAGATGGCCAAGAGGAAAATTACAGCCACACAAATATCATTGTGGAAAACTGACCACTTTGGTCCAATGTCCCTCAGCAGCTGCTAATCCTCACCCAGGAAACTGCCACTTTTTAATAAAGCTGCCTTGGTACCAGGGAATGCTTTAGATGTCTAAATATAACACATTGCAGGTCTGGGTGGAGTCACATGAAAAGATAGGGCCATGCCTAATGCTATAAGAAGAAATCGGCTCAGAAAAAAAATAATATTACGACTCTGGGAAAAAAAGAACAGCCTGAGGCTTTAACACAGCCCTGACTTGTATTAAATCTATAAACTGATATTATATACATACAGACTACATGTAGTTAAATTCTTGCTGCTACTTTCCCAGTTCTGTAATTCAATGTTGTATTTTGGGTTAATCCTGAGTTTCCGATGTTTGAAGACCCCAAGAACAGAGCGATGCCAGACCACAAACAGACAAGAGATACAGAGATGATCTGTGTGCCTGTGGCAGTGGCCAACTGTCCAGACAGTCCAGCCAGACACTGCAGTAGCCGAGTGGGCTGCCAGATTCCTGACAGTCCCAGACATACAGACAAAAAGGACAGTAAGACCACCGATAAATTGCAAAGGACGTGCTTTATCGCTAAAAATGAGTTAGCAGGTATGAGATAATAACACTTGAGTTCCTTGCTCACAGTGGGCAATGGTTCTACGGAGGTAAAATCCACATGGTTTCAAAAAGGCTGTCTGAGGGAAAGCTGGAAAAGTATCAGTGTTCCCAAGGAGCTGGAAACTCTGATCTCAATGATGTCAGTGGGTAAGGACTCATCAGAAAGAGCAACCGTCATTGGGCAACACCCTAAACCCATATCCAATTCAGTGGCAGCTCTGAAAGATGAAATGATAATTAGAACTTGAAAACCAAACACAGCACGATGTTCACTGAAAATATTCGATCGACCTGCCTTCTCACTCACTTGGACTACTTACTCTTATTTACACTAGTAGCTTGTCTCCTTGAGCTCTTAGAGAAACTGGTTGTCTGCTGAAATGTAATGGCATTCAAGAGACAACCAAGACCTCAGAGAAGAGAGCTGTATTTTGGAGGAGCATTTCACCTCCTGCTTTTGAAGTCCATGGTAATATTCCTACTATATGAAGTATACGATTTTATTCTCCGTATCAATGGGCAAAAATGTTCCGCTAAATCCAGCCCTTTTTAATTGCTGAAGGCTGTAACAAATGCAACATGCCATGGTCTAGCCCTGCATTTATAGTGAGTGTCTACACCCTTGGGCATTCAGAGGGATTTCTTCTGCAGATATAAATATATATATACTCAGACACACACTGTAAACACACACACACACACACATATCTTCATAAATACAACCAGGCATAGCACTGTATTTATGATATAAAACGATTGCTTCCTTTTTAATACCCAGCTCATGAATAATTTGGAAAGACTGAAGTATTTTCTCCTGCATCACAAAACTTAATTGTTTGGCTTCCTCATTTATCTTTGGCTCTGATTTGCAATTTATGCCTTCGCACAGCTTTCAAATATCTAACATTTCTTTTGTCCCTTGCCCATAACATTTAATTTCTCTCCCACTGATTATTTATCTCTGTAATTTGAAGCTATATTATTTAATGCTACAAGCTATAAAGTGTTGGGGGATGCCATTTGTATGAAAGATGCTGCATGAAATAGAACTGCATTGTCCTATGATTCCAAGTTCTTCATAAGTACAGTACATACCATTTCCACAACCGTAGTACGACCATCCATTCTATATCAATATATTGTTTATTTTTTCAGGATATCAAACTGTACATGCTTTGAAATGTATAGAAACAGATGTACTTTTTTTTTTTTTTCTGCTGAAATATTTGATCTTTAGTGTCTTAAGCTAAAAGGAAGCAGAAAAAGCTTTTGCTCAAGTAGCAACAGTGACCTCTAGTGTGTTTTTCAAATTTCTTCCATTGAATTTACACCCATTGTTCCTTTAACCTTTAGGGCATTATTTAAGAACAATTTTCCGGGTAGTATTTGGACTAATTTTCTTATTGACTCTAGTCTATACCAGAACGTGATTCTTGGGCGATCTTCTTTTATCCTTGTAATCTATGGTAAAGTAACTGTGTCTTCATTAATGACTGTAATTATCATATATAAAGTTGTCATTTAAATGAGCAATCATCTCTCTCGCACACACATACGCACACACACAAATTGGGCTTTATTTGTAGCAGGAATTGAAATTTGGCTAAATATCCTATTTAGCTTCAAGCAGTAAACATCAGGAGCACAGATTGCATTGGTTGACAGAGTTTGTCAGCCAAGACCACAGTTGGGGTTTTCTCCCCCCACAATTCCTTTCTTTTTTTTTTTTTCAACCATACTAGTCTATACCACGCACAGATTGTCTTTCAAATGAGGAATGTTGCAAGAACACTCCATAGTGCATACAACTGTTAAATTGGCACTGCTGTCACTAAGCCTATGTCAGCACTTCCAATCTAAGATGCTATTTTCAGGAGTTTAAAATTCAGTTACATGAGCTGTTATGTACTGGCACTTTATGCACGTGGCCCTTCAGGGAAGGAGGTTATTCTGAACTAGAGAAGCATGTGTTGGCGTGATGGGTGGATTTTTGTGCGTGCGGGTGTCTGGGTGTTAGCACGTTTTGGAAGCGCGCTGCGAATTTTCAGGCCTGACCACCGAGTCCTGTTGAACTGTTAGAAAAGCAAATAAAAGATCTACTTACGACAGCTACTTTCCCCCTCCTTCTACAGATGTCAAAGCCAGCCTGCCCCTTCAATAAAATGTTTCTCTAATTCCTTTTGATTTTTAAAAATGCAAGTAAATTGTCGATGGAGCTGGTTAAGTCCGGTGGTTATTAGATGAAACTCCTTCCAGGTTAAAGAGCACAGTACTGGGGATACATTTTTCAAAGCAAAGCATCTGCAGACTTTGTGTGTACTGGTGAACAAAACTACAGAAAAAAAGAGTTGCTGAGCCCACTTATGTGCTAACAGAAACCTACGTTCTGCACCCAAAATTATTTTTGTCGTATGGGTAATAATATTTTAAAGTTTTCATGTTCTCATGGAGACATCTTTCCTGTAATGCTTCTTCTGAGTCCCGGTCTAGCCAGCATTCATACTTAAGCTTAAGCAAGAGATCTCTGCAACTATTTATGTGCCTAACAGAGGATGCATTCTCAACAGGCTTGCTGTATCTGCTATTTTACATCACCAGTGAAAGAGCATCTCCCACTTCTTTGTTTCAGAGGCAGGGGTCCTTGTGATCTCTCAAATCACTAAGGTGTATTCTTTAAGATGAGATGATGACAAACCGGGACTCCATCTTTCAGTCATGGTGCTGAACTTTCAATTTTCCTTCCCACAAATGTGTGAATTAGGGATGGTGATGGCCCTAATTTGATTCCTCTGGCTTCTCTGAAGTAGTGATAACACACAATGTCATTTTTTATTTTAACATAAGGTTGTCTAGATCCATTCAAGGCAAGGGAGAAAAATGCTTTGCTCACATATTTAGATGAACAAATGAGTTTAAGGAATCCAGGAAAAAGTTGTAAAGGGATTACAATATGTATATCTTCAATGTGATTATTGCAATGCTGTGGAGGAGGAAAGTCGTATTTCTGCTTGGCTAATGGAAAGGAAAAAGAGGAAAAAAGAAAAAAAATTAACTTGCAGAGGTCCCAGACGGGATCAGCCCATACTCCCCAAACCAGACATCATTACCACTCCCCACCCTATGTTAGTTTCCTGAGGACCCATATTGCTGAATTGGGCTCTACTTCAACAGAGAACATCCTGCTTTCAGCCTGGTCCTTCCTCTCCAACCAAACAAAACTGAGGTTGAGGCTGAACAAAATTGATGAATGCTGGTTTCTCCTAATGGCAAAGCGCAGCTCCTGGAGTTTTCAGAGCTTTTCTTCTTTTCCCCTTACCCAGCCTGTAAACAGCATAAATTAGTAATCAAAAAGATACAGCTCTCTGAATCTTTTATGATGGTGTGAGCGAGAGAGAAATTTGCAGACCAAAGGCTCTAATACGCACATATTTGTAAAGGTGGTCTTTGTTTAAGGAGAAGAGTAAAAAGGCTGGAGGCTTCTCCCTCCCCTCACCTGCTCTTCGTGAGCTAATTACAACCTGAAAGAGCTGCCTGTCTCAGGGTCTTCCTTCAGGGCACTTTCTTGCACAATACCACAGATCTATGTCAGGTATCTCAGAAATCTCTTTTAATACTTAGTTTTAACATATCCATTTGTAAAAAAGTTACACTGCAGCCCTAAAAAACCTTGAAATGCTGCTGGAGCACAGACTGAGCACATGATTCTTGGTTCTTCTTTCCTTTTGCTCATCCTCCGGAGTCAACAAATGTACATGCATGTGTACATATTCTGTACATTTATCATGTATATTGGAGTAGACAGAACTATACAAAGTGTCTTGCAGCAACAGAGAGGAGAGAGCCCACACTACAAATTTAGTAACCATGTGTCTGGCCTTTATTCCCTCAATATGGATCTTCCAAAGTAAGTATTCCCCCATGTTTGGAACGACCACTGAGACTTTGCTGAGAGCACAGGCTCTCTCCAGAACTATGCCAAATCCTGAAATATGACCTCCTGTTTTGGCCTCTGTGCAGATTGCAACCTCCCTGTCAGAGCAGAGACCTGTGGGTTTCACCTGAACAGAGTCAAGCTCCTAATTTCAGGATATTTTCAGCAGGAAGGCTGTTCTGCTTCAACCTGAGGTACCTGGCATACTTCAGTAACAGAAATTCAGGGAAAAAATAAGGCCAGGGAAGCACAATTCTTTCCTGGTTACAGTGTCCTGTTCCCTAAAATCGATGGCTCCAGGATTTTCTGACCTGGAGCTTCCACCTACTTCATTAATAACCACCAATAGACCTCTTCTAATAAAGTTGCCTAATCCCATTATTTTATTTACTTTGACTCAGTTTGTTCTTCAGGTCTCCTCAGCATCCTGTGTTGACGGGTAGCACAATTTCATTATGCACTGTGTGAAAAAGCACTTCCTTGGACTTCCTTTTGGTCTTGTTTTTATAAACTCCCTGCTTTGACCATTTCCGAGCTCCTTCTCAGTTTTGCATTTATTTCTTTGTATGCTGAGAGAGCCACAGGGCTCCATGGCACCTGCAAAGGCCACAGGCGGAGGCTGGAGAGGAGAATCCTCAGGTCTCCCCCAGAACAACCGATAGAGGTGGTGTTGTGAGAGAGATGTGCTAACCACTAAGCCATCTCTGCCAGCCTCCACAACTACAACAGAACTCTGACTTGTAAAAACCTTCTTCATATGGGCACAGGACCCTCGCAGCAGCTACAGTGAGCAACAGCACTGACTTACCACAGCCCCAGTTACACAAAAACACAAGCTTTGTGGAAGGAGAGGGGAAAATGTAACAAGGAAGCAGAAAGAAAAATAGTCTAATTTGCACAGATATTTGAGCTATGGTTCACAAAGAGTCAAAGAGGTGCTTGCCTGGCTTAAAAGATTTAAGCCACCGCTCCTAAGGTCAGGTCTATGAGCACAAACACTAGCTTTATGGCAAAATACTGGCAAAAGTAGGTGCACATTACTGACTTGGAGTTAAGTAACACTGCTCAAGACAGTGCTGAACAAAATCACTGTCTCAGATATATGTGTGCAGAGAAGAGAAACATCCTCCCTGCTAAGCACGAGCAAGTCCACTGCATATGGAGTGATGATTTTCCCAAGAATCTCTGAGAGAAGGTCAGGCAATGATGACATTTGACCTGAGAAAACTTCCCCAAACATCAGTCTGTTTATACTTTTTAAAGGTGTGATGAAGTTTACATCCTTTAGCTCATCTTTTAAAATGGACTGTCTTACTCTGTTTGTTTGTTTGTTTGTTAGATTCTTTCTCCAAGAAAGAGAAAAGAGTTGGGGATGGGGTGAGGGAAGTTTGGTATTTCAATAGAAAGGGATTAATGGTAGAACAGAAATCTTCCTTATTATAAACTAAACACTGATGTACTGAAGACTAACTGTATTACTTTTTCTTGCTGTTTTCTATTTTGGTTTTTTTTTCCCCAATAGATAATTTGCTCCCATCCATCTGATTGCATTGCTTTGCTCAAGTTAAGTGTGATTTTTCAGAAACCCAGACTTCACTTTCCAAGTAAGAAGAAATCGTACTGGCTGCAAAGGTATCAATATTTCATCAGGTCTTTGTTCAGCACTGGTTTTAGCTTTTCTTAATGGTGCACTTTACCAGGCAGCTTTTTCATACATCATTAAACAGCAGCTATAGCACTTGTGCCCTGTTTCTGATTTACCGTAGATAGTAATGTTTAAGATCACATTAAACACCACACATGCTCTCAGCTATTTGAGCAACATCAGAGTAATGAACAGTCAATAGTCTTACTAAATTAGTACCCTTTGGAGCTCTCGTTACTGAATCAAATAAGTATCCTTGGTCCTCTGGTGAAGGCAATTCTAATGTGAAATAATGAATTTAGTGTCTAATCAAAACTTAGGGGTTCCTTTTCCCTTCTGACATTCAAGAGTAAATTATATAAATTATGTAGAATAGATCTAATACTTCTAACACCCAAGTCCTGCAAGACACTGCGGAATAATTACCACGAGTGACTGGGACAGCAAGGTCCAACCACATGCAAATAAAGTCTGTGAGGGAGATGAAGGTAGAAGAGCTGTTCTGGGGTTACAGACGTTCCAACAAGAAAATAGGGTCTGAGGTAATTTTCCAGGTCTGCCAGAGGCTCCGGACAAAACACCACGTAATCTATTTGTACCTCCACCTCCTCTCTGCAATGGGGGAATATCACCACTTCCTATTCCTATCCTACTTTTTATGGTGTCTGTGTAGCAGCACAGGAAAGGTTTTTTACAGTAAGGCCCCAGCAATGCCGGTGTCTAAATATGTTGCTGTGATTAACTGCAAGAGTCCTCTTAACTAAAAGGAAATAAGAGGCAGGAATCAAGATAAATCACAACTGATCAGTAAATAACTTGCAGACCCTGGCCAAGATTTTCTAGATACAGGAGAGGCTGGGACTCACCTCCCTGAATCTAAACACGAAGCACATTTTCACAGTTGCTGATCCACTAGTGGGTTCAAGTTACTGCTACCTAAGTATGCATGTAGATGCCCAACTTCACATTCCTTTTTTATTCTTTAACTCATAATCCCTACATAGGCACGAAGAGCTAAGTGTTTGCACCGATCTCCATAGAAACAATACAGGGCTCTGAAAGAACAAACCGTACCATATCATTTAGGAAGCAGATGCTTTAGGAGAGCTGTGCCATTGGCTTATGGGACAATAACAGAAGTAATAGAATTTATGCTAAATTTTGAGGAAATTATGTTTTCTCTTCCTTGTCTTCCATTTGCAAAATGTATCACCTACCAATAACATCACTAGCCTTTTAAAGCGCTCTGTAATTCCTTGCTAAGAAAGCACTGTATCTTTTTTAATGAAAACTTATGTTTCAGAAGAACACCTCTGTGATTCAGCCTCAGTATTCTTTACAAGTCATTGTTCTTATTCTTAATATTATCACTCTTTGAATCAGAGTGTTACATAAATAACAACATGGTGTGAGGGTTGTATTTAAAAGCTGAGCCTGATTTAATGCCTGAAGAGCATTTGAATGTACAATAAAATACTTCAATTTTTACGGGAAGCGCCTTCAGTTCTAGAGAAAAAATTTAAAATCTCTGAGTTAGGTCCTCTACCCATCTTGAAAATCCCCTCATTTTCTTTCTCCCTGATCCCAGAAGAGGACAAACAGGACAGGACTAAACTGGGGCCTCTGTGCTTAGAGCAAATATTAGACCTCAAAATAGCATGAAGCAGGAGACAGTTTGTTCATACTTTGAGAGGATTCCCTACCATATCCTTCCATCAAAGGCCCTCACTGCTGAAGTTTTTCTTTTGTGTAATACTTCAATATATCCCAACCATCTTTATTTGTGCCATGCCATTAGGGACACAGATGCAACCCTGCTTTAACCCTCATTATCACACTGCTCACTCAAATTTTCAAAGGGAGTTTTCATTGAGGTTGGGCAGCTAGCAAATCTGAACTTCTCTGGAAAATCCAGCCTAGATACTTGTTATGAAACACACAAGATGATTAATTTGCAGTGTAATAGCTTAAACACCCCACTTTTGTATTTCGCCTAAACACTTAGGAGAAAGTTAAAAATTTTCATTCTTAGAAGCCTTGACAACTGTTTTATTCTCTGCATAGGTGTAATGTCTGTCCCATCAGTTTTTGCTCCCTAAAAGTCATGTGTCTTCCAAGTCTATCTAGCAACTTAAAAGAGATTTGTTCCATGTGTACATACATAAAATTGGCCAGATGAACCACTGTGCAGAGTTCCCTATCTCTGCTTCCAATAGGTAGAGGTACAGCAAAATACAGCAAGGAAATGCAGTTGAAATTTTTCCTCAAAAAGGTTTCCCTTTTGAAAAACGCTTCTATTTTTACCCACATTTTAGTCTCTCCATCCTTTTTTAAGAGTCTCTTTTCCGCAGTAATTTAGAACTGCATCATTTCCATATGAAACTGGAAACAAATACCTACCAAAATGAATCACATTTTTCCTTGCCTTTTCTACAGTAGGATCAAAAAAAAATGGCATGACCATTTGTGAGGGCTTGCACATGGTGGGGTGGGTGATAGGGAGGTTTTTAAAAAAGAAGAGAGGAAACAAATCACTTTCCAAACAGCTTGATTAGGTAAAACCACACTGTAATTCCATGCACTCACTTCTCTACAGTAACTTCCCCTTAAGCTGTAGTTTATTAAGAGGTTGTTGGTGGTGATGCTACCCAAGGTACCCTTCACTGTACATTTTGCCTTTGAGCCAGAAGCTGTTCCAAGGGGAATGGTGTGCGATGTTTCTGCAGAGTGGTGCAACTTCAGCAGCACTCCATGACCACGAGGCTCTGCCGGCCTCAGATCTGGGCTGGGATTATTGCAGGACACTGTGCACAGTATGAGGTCCAGGACTGCTGTACTAGAGCCCAGTGTATAGTTCAACCCTGTTCAGACACTCATAGTTGAAAACAACCACGTGCAGCAACAGGCTTTCACCCAAAGTGCCCTGAAGTGAAGAGAAAGATATTATTGATTACAGATGGCTGTGGATGAAGCCAACGCATAGGAAACAGAACTGATACTTATCAAAAACAAGGAGGTTGTTTTTCTTTCCTGCCTTTGATTGATTTTGTCATTCACTTGTGATTCCTTACTGCTTTCTCCTGCACAAGGCTTAGCTAGAGAGCCTCAAAGACAGCAATTGATCAGGAATTGTGTTTGAATGAAGAGAATTATTTTTATGTTTTCCACTAGCCCCTGTTTTGTTTGTGCTCTTAAAATAACCACGATTCCAACTCCCTTCTCCTGCCCAAATCTTGCCATGACATGTACATTTAACTTTGCAGGCAATTGTTTGTCAGTTCTGGCTTCAATAGGCACAGAAAAGAGCTGTACAAGTCTCTGCACATCTAGGACCTTGAGGGCTCACTGTCCTATTAATAGCGATAATTAGCAGAGATTAATCCACAAAGAGAAATCAAGTTAGGGCTTCAGTTTAATTTCCTTAAACTGTAAAAACAAACAAACAAACAAACAGACAGACAGAAGTCTCTAAAAATACCCTTTATCACCCGAAGGTTGTATTCTTTTTCAGGGATCTCCCAGAACCACTTGCACTCTCTTAAGGCTACGGCTCTCAGCATGCAGAGCATCAGTTTTGAATCCCCTTGGCTTATGCAGACATGTAATTCATGGCAGAAAATGTAAGAGGTTTCCTAACCCTCATTGGTGGGAAGGTTCCAGTTTCCTTCATTCTAACACATAAATCTGTCTTTGCTCTTCATCTGACAAGCCTGTGAAGGGCTTATACATCCTAACAGGACCATCCAAGGTTCTACATATCCCTCATCCTGCTTTGCAATCCCAATTGTACACAACACTTAAAGTTTCAGATCCATCAAGCTGTCATCTCTGCTATCCGCATGTAGAGAGGTTTTGGCTCGAGTTGGAAGTTTATGAGCAAGATTAAATCAGTGCTAACATCAGGTTCACATTTAATTCTTTAGAATAGCTGTGTTCCTACAAGATTTTGACCTCTGCAAGACACGAACTCTGGGAGATGAGCTCCTCTCATGAAGTTTCTGAGGTCTGTAGTGGTGGAAATCTCCTAAGACACGTCCTGATGATTTATCTCATTTTATAAATACATGACAGAGCACAGAGCATTCTGGTTGTCTCACTGAAAGCTGTAGGAATAGACATTTACAATTCTAATACTCCTACCCCACAAAATGATGGGAAGTACTCAGTTTGGGGGAGTCAGGCTCATTCTCAATTCTAAGGCACCAAAGTATTCCTGGAGAACATGATATATTAGTAGGATACAGCACACTTTTTTTCATCAGCTATGAAAGATTGTATGAATTTAATATTCCTCTTTATTATTGGTTGTAAAGTGTTGTTCAAAACCTTAATAAAAAGCCAAATTTAAAAAAAGAAAAAGAAAAAGTACTTCTGAGCCAAGTCCATCCAAAGTCTAAGACAGACATCTGGGAAGTTATTGTAAATACTTTACAGCAATATTCATTCATTCATTTCATTTTGGAAGGAATTGGATTCAGTATGTTTTCACCTTTTCTGTGTTTTCTTCCTGTCAGTGTTCTAGTGAACAAGCTTGCTGGCAACAGTGTTTTTCAGAGGGGGTGACCCCAAATGAAGTACTAAAGAACTGGCTTAGAAAGTGTTTTAAGTACATTTGCTATGAATATTCAAATCCATGTCTGCTCCTAAGTGCTACATTTATCCAGTCACAGAGAAGTGACACTTCATAGCCTGTTTGGCCAGTCAAAACTAAACGACAGACCTTGAACGTGTGGCACATGCAGGGAACAAGGAACAGATCACTCATTACTCAGGGAGCAAACACACTTGGAACAGCCACAGGGGCAACTTTCGCCTGTCCCGGTCGTGCCACACTGACGCAAATGGGAATATCATTGCTGACGTCTGTGGAAATGGATCATATCTTCAGGAGTAAGAAACAAAGAAGCAGAATAAATAAATGGTTTATGCCCAGTATTTAGCAAAAACCAAGCTGAGGCACGTGTGGCAAAATCTACAGGAGGCTGAGCCTCCTTGCAGACTTGTGCTGAATGCTGATGTCTCTGAAAACTGTTCAGGCCGAGCAGCCAAAGGCAGCTGGATATACAAGCAGGAAACACTCCCATATGGATCTTTGGCTACAGAATATGGACCACTAGCCCAGATTATAGCTATCCTGGGGACTTCAATGCTGCAGTGAGTGTTTTGTTCTTATTTTAAAGGTGCATTCACTACAGAAATCCCTGCTCCTCCTTTACTTGACTCCAAGGAGGAGTCAGGCTCACGTAGCTGTGACGCACATAGCTGAGCAAGTATTCATGCAAACTTTATAGCCACATCTGTAACCTTTCAGGGCACTACGGTTTCTTGCCAGATTGCAAAGATAGAGGAAATAATGTACTGCACATGCTCAGGTCCCAACAGCTGAATGTTCACACATAGGAGATGTCTGTACAAAGGGCCAGATTCTCCAGCTGCTGTCTATCAGCCCAATTCCATAATGGGGATCCCTAGTTTTCAATCTGACCCATGAGTGCTTACAGACAAGGTTCAGAATCATTTCCTCAGCTCAGACTGTTTACTCTCCTGATGGGAATAAGGGGTAGGTTGAATTATACAAAGGAAAAGGAGACTTAAAAGTTCAATTAATTATATATGCCCCTATCTCATAGGTTCATGTACTCCAAAAGGCATTTTTCAATAATAGTGTCCAAACCAGTATTTTCAATTCATGTGGTCTGGGTTAAAACATCTGCTTTGAAGAATGCAAGAGAAAATATCTAGGAAGAAGTTATCTTGGTGGGATCCAGCCACTTTCCAGCACAGATTAGATCAACCTGAGAAGTCAGCTAGATCTCTACCAGGAGACTCCCTGGAAATAATCTGAAAAATTAAGAAAGAAACCTCTCTGTTCCCTAGTTATCCTCATGCAGGACTGTTTAGGGGTGAATGATTTTTAGAGAGGAATGGGTAAGAAGGAAGGACACTAGTATGATAACAGCTGTGTGCTATTTTAAGAATCTTTTAAATTAAGCATACACTGCTACCATATCCATCACATTTAGGCTTTCAAAGCACCTAAACTAGTGTGTTGTTCTGATTAGCCCTTTGGGCAAGCCTTCCTCTTTCTGTCCTTTGATTGTACAGGGTTCCTTTTGCACCAAAAGATGCATAAAAGCTGGCTAGCGTCCTGGAAAATATAATGTCACTTTAGTTAGTGCTGTATCTCTTCCATCAGCTGCACAGATCAAACAGATACGGCTGGACAACTGATTTCTGTTAACAAAGACAGTTTAATGCAGGTTTGCATCCCTCCTCCTTTATCCTTAGATAAATGGCATGACAGGAAGGAAAATTACTTCCTGTCCTCCAAGAAAATCTAATGGGAGGAAAAAAATCGAATATGTTCATATACAGCCAATAGCTGTATTAACTTCAGTTGCAGCAATATGTTCCGGAAGAAAGGGACAAGAGATAAAAGTAAGTGGAGATACTATCCCTCCATCTCATGCCAGGTGGGCAGATTCTTTCCTCAGTATGTTCTGCTGAGGGCACTGGGCAGGTCACCTCAGTGAAAAGTGGGGGTTTGATCACCTTGCCCAGTCGCTGTGCCTCCAGCACAGATACTGACCTCTGAGCAAGCTGAGGAAACCTGGTTTACACTGACAGGGCACTTCGTCCTAAAGCAGACACCTAGACCAGGTTGGATCAACCCCAAAAGCTCCTGTATTTCTTCCCTGGATGTGAAAGAAGTCAAGACACAACATCTCAATATAAACTCCTACAACAAGTGTGCCCAAAGATAGCTGAGGTGAATGCAATTTAGGTATGGAGTCAACATTCAAAAGATTAACCTGCAGATTTTGAGTACTGTCATTTGTCACAACTATATTGAAAGATGGAACACCTAAACAGTACCCCACATTTTTTATTCCTAAAATAGAAATAACAATTAAAGTCTTCCCAGACTTTGTTTTACTTCTGTTCTCTCTTACTTCCAGCTGAGCCAGAAATAATGTCCCTCTTTTTCTCTTTTCCCTTTTCCCTTTTTCCTTTCCTTTCCCTTCCCTTTCCCTTTCCTTTCCTTCCCTTCCCCTTTCCTATTTAACCTCTCCTATGATATTGCTGCTTTTGATGACGACAACTGATGATGATGTCAACCACTGAATACTTGTGGCTCATAATATTCTGATGTTCCATGCTAGATGCAGTGATAGCCAAGAAATACAAACAGATATAAAAAGTGTTTAAAAACATAACTGTGACTATATTCTCAGACAACAGTTTTCTAGATCATGGTTGAAATGCATTGATATGCTACACTAGTATTTTCCAGCAGGGAAAACCGGGGCCAAATAGTAGCAGCCTGAGCTGTTAGAGTTTCCCCCCCTCCTCTTTAAATTCTAAGTATTCCTATTTTGCATTTCTCAAGTCTATTTCCACCACATCAACCACCACCCTTGCAGACAGCAAATTTCACTTTCTTATTCCTAGAAGAAAAAAAAAAACACAAGCCTGTCCAATTTCATCCCAGTTTCATTTTCTCTAACAGTATAAAATTAAACCCGGGGGTGAATTGCGTGACTTCCTGCTAAAAATGCAGAGTGTTTTGCAAGCTTGGACAACGACTGCTAAAAGCAACAGGCCAGATTCACCTTGGCATTGCTCTATTTCTACACTGCCATAATAGCACTTTAATCAACAAGCAGAACTGGCATAAAGCACTGATGCATCAGGCCCATCATATAGAGTACACCCACTTAATCAGGTAATCAACTTAATCAGGACACTTCCCAAGGAACCAAATTAAGCCTAATGACACCAAGTGGCAAGGACTGCTGCTTAATTGGGATAGTAATTCTGCTTATGGTAATTGGGATGCCTGCAGGTGATTAAATGATACTGAGCTAAGAAGAGACAATCTCCGTGATGCTCAGAGACTCAATGATTTGTCTCTCCTCAAAAGCTTCTGTCAACAGTCGATCAGCAAAACAAAACTTGTATAATCCTCTCATTTTGGCACTGTTTGAACAGAGCATTTCAAGATGGAAATAAGAACATAGAAACAAAAAGGAAAAAACCCTACAGATTCCTTAGGTTAGACAGAATCCAACATTACGGATAGTACCAAAAGCTCACCAAACAACAATAAAAGAATCAAAACAATATTAATACATACTGGCAGATTTTTGCCTGGGGGAGACAAAACTTTCACTCATTAAAATCTGCTTTCTCCTTGCCTTTTCAAACATGCCTGTAGCTGATGTTTCACAGCACAACAAGAGTTCAGAAAAGTGGAGGCACTCAGACTCAGGGCAAGTGAAGGCTTCTTACAGATAAGAAGGTATGTGTGAGGAGCAAAGGAGGGGATCACACAGATGCTGCCCCTGATTTCCCATCCTATTTTAGAGCACAGAAATGAATGATTTGCAAACTACAAAGAAAGGGATCGCTAAGAACCACAATTTAAAAATACTTCTTGTTAAAATTACCTTTTTTTTTAAATCTCTAATTGCTATCCAGAATAGGCACGTTCTAAAGTTAAAACCTGTCCTTCCTTTGAAATAGTTGTTGAAAATCATAAAGTTCTTTTGGAACTAGGTCTCTGCTACAGCAGCCACCTCCAGAGTCATCACACAAGGCATGAAGGAACAATGTTTTCAGAGACCAGGCTTAAATGACCATCTAAAAGAGCTTTTTACTTTCCAGGGGCCACTTTGGACCATGTAATTAGTCAAAATACAGGGTCTCACAGGGTACTCTTTAAGAGAACATAGAAAACGAAGCGCAAAGGTTTCTTTTACACAGCTTGTTTGTTTGCAAATATGGAGAACATCTTGGTTGTTTTGCTTTTTTTCGTTCTCTCCTGTAACGTTTGCTTACCCACCAAAACTGTACAGGTTTGTGGCATGGCTGCAACTCCTTACTTCACAGTTTTACATTGACATATGCCCCCGCAACTTCTGCTCAGCCACTCAAAGCAGTAGGCCTTAATGCTCCCCAGCCCTGAGCTGCATCCTCACAGCTGTGCAGAGCGCAGGACACTCCCTAAAGCCCTCTGCCCTCAGAGATTTGCCTAAGTGAAGAATAACATCTCATTTTTTTACTTGAATCGTATTTGACAATTGCCTCGTTTTTGTGGCTTGGCAGGTCCCTCCTATGCAACGCTCCACACACACTTTTCTTTCAGAAAGGCAGATTTGTATTCTGCCACTTGGCTACCTTTTTTCCCCCCTGTGCTTTGCTATACCTTTCTTTAATCACATACTTCCTGAGTCAGTGTGCTCAGCAGACACCTGTATGTTTTCAGGTAGGCTGGTTTTTTTACATGACAGAACTGAACATTACAAAGAATAACTCAGTCTTATCTCCACGAGCATTTAATTTGCTTGATCCTGATTTATTGCCCTGTCATGTTACTAGTTTTGTTAGAGGAACAAAACAAGTGTGTGTGCAGTGTAAGAGTAGAGTGTAAATTCAGATTCCTGTTTGCCTTTATCCATTTGCAGAAATTCCTGAAAAATGACCATCAAAGGAAAAGGTAAGAGAACGAAACCCTAAAAAGTTCTTAACTCTAAAGACCTTCAAATAGACAGGCCTCTTTCCATGTATGCTTCTCAGATTTGGTCAGCCCACACAAATGTCCCCAGAGGAGCACCAACAGGGACCAGCTCCAACATGCTTCCAAAGCTGTGGCATTTATGTTTCCTGCTTCCTTCTGAGCACGCCAGTAGGAATTTCCTCTTCATTCTCTACTGGTACTACCAGGTTCCAGGAAGCAGCCAGCAATTGCAGAGGTTAATTGCTTCTAACTAAAATCCTCCAGTATGGTCAGAGGGGCTGAGAGAGCACTGTTGCAGTTGTGTTTGTTGGGAGATGCAACTTGCCACGTGAACTCATCGACTCTGAGCTCCCACTCCCTCCCTCCCTCCGCTTTTGCCTGTTTTGCATCATGTCCAGTGAAGCCAAACCTGCACAGCAGTCACTGGTGAACCTGGTGAGATGACCCCCTCCCCCATTAGCACGTACAAAATACAATAAATAAATTCTAATAAATATATCTTCAAATCAAAACCATTTTGAGCTGCTTAACTGAGTGCATATCTAGTCCTTTGTACACATATTTGTACAAAGTGTTGCCTGTAATTTTAAAGATGCTTGCCTCAGGGAGGTTTCATTTTTCCATTGAAGTCCCCTTGATTTACTGTACGCAATATGTTACAGCTTCCTTATTTGCTCCTTTGGGACAGTTACTGACAGTAAATCTCTATTAAAATATTCTTCCATATGGTTGCATGAAAATTTTATTGCAGTGAGCCTGAGGCTGAAGGTCACAGCTGAGTAGCTGCAGTTAAGTATTGCAGTCTATGGACTCTGAGGTACATCTGTTCTGGGAGCTGGAGCAAAATTAGAATTTTACTGTCAATAGCAGTTCTCCAAAACTAGTTCCATTTGTTTACCGTTGCAGGCCCATAGCAAGGCAATACCCACCATATACGTGTTACAGGCCATTGTGGCTACATGATTTAGGTTTTTAGCTCTGATCCAAAAATTACAGAAGCTGGAGGTCACTGGAGAGAGTCCCTAATGTATATTTCATTTACAAGACATGAAAATTTAATTTTCTCTCACGTGATTTGACTCTATCACTTGCTTACATGCTTTTTGGCGTGGGCTTCCCTGTTCATTGAAAGCTTTTCTGGGCAGGATATCACATAAACTTCATAACGGATAAAAAAGTATGATTTTTAATCTACTACTTTCAAGGAAACGGCCAGCTTACAGGAACACCTTGCTCACACAACCTGGTCAAGAAAAACCCCTATAAAATCATGTGGCCACATGGTTTGGATGCCACTGGATCTTCTGGTCAGCATGTTAAGCTCCTGTTGCAGAAATGCCCAAAATTTGTACAACTTGGAAAGCTGTTTCAAAACAACGTTCCACTGTGGAGTACCACAGAATATCAGAGTGTTAGATTGCTCTAAACATTACATTTAGCAATTGCTGCCAGGGTCAGCCAAATGTTAATCTACTGCTTGTATTTGTTTGAAATAAAAAAGGAAACACTGAGGCATATTTCTAAGCCCATCTTGTTTAGCAATATGACATCTATCAGAATGGCTCCGAGCCAAACCAGGCCTTTCCAATATGCAGTGTAATTTGGAATTTCTAAAAGAGAAATCAAACCTAAAATGTATCTGTGATTTCAACCTACGTTAACAACATTTTTTAAAAGGTTACAGCATGCAGCTTGATGGCATTGTGGAAAACTGCCAGCTGAGAGGTCTGAGAAGGTCAGGAATGGAGTGAATTTCTGAGACACTAAAGCCTGTTAGAGAAATGCAGTAATTTGGAGAACAATCAGAAGAGCTCCAGTCCCCCAGGGAATTGAACTGGAGATTCCATAGGAGGGGATCTCACCACCAGTAGCACTTGTTCTGACCTTCTGGGATAGAGGTAATTTTGTGAATGCAGTCAGTAGACAGAAGAGCTGGCAGAGGAGAAGGTGGGGAAAGTGTGATTTATATAGTGTATTCGTAAATGGGAATCTCCAGTGAAACTTGGATCACTGTTTTGAAGCAGCTTCTTGAACAAGGACATGTGATGAATATTTTGTATCACCTTGATATTTGTCACACTAGCCTTTCCTGTATCAAAAGATGAACACCACTGTACACATCACATCAGCCTAAATTCATAATGTTACAGTATATCTGGAAGCAAGGATAGCTCAGAAGCCTACAGGATTTTTTAAACTCTTTTTTTTTTAACAACAGCTATTTGTGGATTGGTGTCCGTGCAAGAATGCACTTCCACTGTAAGTACAGCATCTAAAACTAGGTATGGTATATACAACAAATGCTGAATAGATAGAATTTCAATTTCCAACCTTTCTATCAGTTGCTCTCCTAAAATCTTGTATGAGTTAACCAATTCTTAGGTCTCCACCGAAAATACAACACATTTCCACATCCAGAATACAGGATGTCACCTCCCCTTTTGGTGGCCAAGCTATAAGGTGTGAAGACTGGTTTGGTTTGATGACTCACCAAACTGCAGATGAACATACCTTTCGAACTGGTGGTTGGCTCTCTCATAGTAGGTGATAGTCTTGTCATGCTGACAATGACATGCTTCAATCAAAAGCAAGTGGCTGCTTTGAGCTGGGAAGGTGCCATCTTTAAACAACTGTCTGGCAACCAGCAACTAGTTCATCACGCATTTTAAACAATACAGAAATGTATCTTGCAGCGTAGACACCTTTCGTGGTTTTACAGCTAAGAGTTAATACTAATTAGATGTTTTGGTACTCACAGGCTTAATTAGTTCACTTGAATCTTATTGTTTCAAAGTAGGACAGACATAAACTTGCCACAATATTTTACCAAAATAGGCACGTAATATGAGAAAGTGAAACAAATTCCCCACTGCTCTCTCCCACTCCCTGACAAGCCGATAAAAATGATATTAGGTGATTAAATGTAGAAATAAATAAAGGAGGCAGACATAATGATAAACTGTAATGAAGTTAAACAGCTGGCAGACTCCTTGGTGAATGTGCCACCTGATGACTCGTACTAAGATGCAGGCAATGCCCCCAGCTCACTGAGGCAGCCCCTGGTGTACACACTGAACATCGTCTCCCGTTCATTAATTGGCTTGATGGAAACTAGGTCTCTTTCTAAAAGGACAGAAACCATCCATTTCATATGTACCCATCTGAGGAGGAAAAAAGAGTAAATAATGGAACAACTTACAGACCTCTAAATAATCCAGAGTAGTGCAAGACTGATGCTCTTGAATGAATTCTGGGATAACTTGCAGATTGGGACTGCACTGGCAACACCAGTCTCATCTAAAAGACCTAGAGGTTTTGCTTCTGTTTAGCTTGAGAAGGATGCATTTCAAGTTTTGGTTTTTAAAAGACAAGAATGGCTAGATTCTTTCCCACTGAGTTCCAGCTAAGGTAAGGAAAAAAATCACAAAAAATACAAAACCATTGTGTTTCAAGGAAAGCAGGAGAATTGGTAGGTCAACTGAGGTTAACACAACCTGATCACCCACTGACAATTGCAATTCCATTTCCCTCTATTGCTTATAATAAATATTGGCAATTCCAAAGCCAATTCCAATTGCTGCCTGTGACCATCCTCGCTCTGGTCACAGGCAGCAATCCCATGACTGAACATCACATCAGCACCACATGCAGAACTCACACAGCAGTCCTGACTCTGCAAAGCCGCCTGCACATATGCTGCGCAGAAGCACCTGCCTTGTCCCCAGGACTTCTCAAAGCAAAGTACATATTTAGAGGTTTAGAGGCTTAGATGTGGCTGATGTCTGTACCTCCCGTGCTGCCTCCATCCATACACAGTAGGGCTTTGGGAGCTTGCAGGCCCCTGTGCAAGCATTTGCTCTGTGTAAAGTTAATTGCAACACAACAGGATCCATAATGGCTGTTAACAGTGTCAGAGGGCAGACACACATCAGCTTACAGCTCCCTCACTCACCCACCAGATACAGTTTTCTACTAACTTGAAATACAATATTTGGCATGAACTACAAGTAAATACTGCTCTTTGCAGGATTTTTAAAACTGGCTTAGTACAAAGGTCTGTGTTGTCACCTACATGTAATCCTATTATCCCACATTTTTCTCACTTCATGCATACATTTCTATGCATAAGGCTGGCATAGGGTGCTAGCCTTGGGGGGGGGGGGGGGGGAAGCCCTATCCTTTTTTAAAATGAACTGATTCATTAGAAGCTATCTTTCACTATTTAAAGTCTGTTTTGATGAACAGGGATTGCTACTCCTTTAGTGTTCGTATTTGCCATAGTAACAATGAACTTCTCACAGACCAGCAGAGTGAGGAGCTTTTTGGAGAACAAGCAAACACCTTTGTACCCTTTATTCACTCTTCAAGTTCATACTCTCCACAGAAATAATATTATTTTCAGAAAACACATTTTTGCATTCTAAATTTTTTTTTCATTAAGACTAAGCCTTCATTCTTGAGATCTGAAACTGGGAGAAGAGCTTATCTCCAGCCACCTTCTCCAGCCAGAGTGTGCCCAACAAGTGGGACATCCTAATGCTGAAACATTTTTTGTTTTCATGGTTGAATTGGCTTCTTTTTTCCCCTGCTCTAAACTCTTTGTGAATCCTCCCCTTTTACATTACTTTTCTTCTCATCTTCTTGCCTGTTGCCTAAATATTATTTGTTTGCTTATGTTTTATTTGCATCACTGTTTATTTCTATTGAGAGTGCCTTTCCCCCCACATTGTCTTTCACAATTTCTCTGCTGCTCATTGCCAGGACTCATCAGCTCTAACACCTTGTTCCTGACCCTTTCTCCAGTTCAGCTCTCTTGTTCTTTCCCATTCTTCACTTTCCTTCTCTGCTTGTTCCCTTGCCCCCCATTTCTCCTTGACTGCCCAGGTCACCTACTCCTCCCCACACTGAGTGCACAGCAGGCACCCAGCAGGGTTGTCCCACTTCCCCCTCACCCAGACCTCTTCCCATGATCTCAAAATACATACAGCAGCAGAGGGGCCTTAGACATCTGTATCAAAAGCTTGATGCACATAAATAAAAGCAAGTTGGTGATTAATTTATTTTCTCAGTATCTATTAAACACAGCCCAAACTGCCCTGGACGTATTTAGGCTGGAAATCAGAAGAAGGTTTATAACCATGAGAAGAAAGGCAGCCTCTCAGTAGGAGTAGTGAGGGCAAGAAACCTAAATGGCTTCAAGATGGAACCAGATAAGTGTTTGAAAGGCATCATATGATGTGGTTGCCTTCAACAGCAGGGGACAGGACTTGATGACTTCGGAAGTTCCTTTCAATCTTAATTCTTGTCTTCCTGTGTGGGCCAAATGTCACCCACAGCAGTCTGAGGAGGAGCCTTACAGAGAGGAGGCACAGGAAAGGCAGCCACAGGCCTCTGCTGGCTGCAGTCGCCTTCCCAGCTCCAGCACATGGCTGCTCTGCAAACTGGGATGCAAAAAGGATTGTTGAGACTGGAGTACCGTCATGAAGCTCTCTGAAGTACACTTCAAAAGGGTGACAAGGTGTCCAGGCTGCTCAGATGTAAACATCATGCCCTCTTTGCTTTTCCTCCACACAGAATAGGATAGCAGCTAGGATCTTCCTTTGCATTTCTGAAAAGCTGCCTGCCTTTGGGAAAACTCAGGCTCTGGAGCAGTTAAGGGGTATTTCCACCATGTATAAGGTTTCAGAAGAATTGACACATTGAATGACAAAGTAAAATTAAGTTAAAAAGCAAAATCCAACCCCATCCACTGGGCTCAGCTGCACACTTACCTTTACAGTGGCTGCAGAATTAGGGGTCACAGCAACAGCCTGGGCATGAGCTCACAATTGACTGCAACCAAGCCAGAAGAGCTCAGGGGGGTACCTCCTCTTAGCTGAGCTGTCCCTGCCAGCAGTCCCCACCACAAGCTCAAACTGTTGGCTTAAGTCTTTATCAGAAGTTTGATTTTAGCATCTTCAGCACAAGAAATACAAGTGGATATATTTTGCCTTGCAATAGAAGCAGCTACCAGTGCACACACAAGCACTTTCAAAAGCTCAGCTGCAGAGGTCACCTGTTAAGCTGTTTTATTTCACCTGCCCAAAATTGCTGCAAGTGTTAGCAGCTGGGGATGACATGGTCAGCGGTGATGCTGGGAGGGCAAGCTGACATTTGTGAATCGTCCAAGACCTCTATAACACAACCCACAAAGCCTCGTCAGACCAGATCTGCCTGTCATTTATTATTTGCCTCTTTGCCTGCAGCTCCTTTTGAAGCTTTAAAAGCTCTTGGTTTTGATAGTAAAAGGATATTTGTGCCTTGCCTGTGGAAATGTTAGGCCCTGTATTGTTCGGTCCACAATAAAATATGTGTTTCAGTTTGATTTACTGCTCTCAGTTTACTTTGTCTTAAGTTGGCAGCATTTCCTGGGTTGGATTTTGCTGATGGCCTTACAATTCCTTTTTCTGTATTAGAGAAGCCAGTTTTATGTTTGTTATTCCAACTCCAGGACTATATTCAAAATGACTAGGAGTTGTAGCGTTTGAAATTTGATTATTTACAGCGATGCCTCTACTTGTGAAGGCATTTTCAGTAGAAATCATCTGAAAGCGTACACATGGACTCAATTGAAGACATATTTTTAAAGTTACTTGTCAGAGGAATGAATCCTTCTGGACACTTTGGAGCTTTTAAGGGTTTGCTTTTTTATAGTCAAATTATATTTAGTCAAAAACCCAAAAAAACCCAACACTGAGCAGGTTTCAGAATGCAGGTCTGTCTTGTGAGCCACAACAGCCAGGCCCAGGAATCCTCCCTGGGGTGGGAGTGCAGTGCAGGCAGACCTGTCCCCCCACCAGCCACTGTCCTCTGTCTCCCTCTCCTGCCACCTGAGCTGCATGAACAGGTCCATGAGCTCCCGATGTCCATGACTGGCATGTGTTAGAGACAAACTTGGACAGCCCACTTCTCATCTGCCCTGCCACATCTCTCTAAGTGTCTATCAGGTGCTTGCAAACCTCTCCAGAGTCCACCAGCACCCATGGATACAGCACTGGGCTGGCTGGGTGACTTTAATCCCCTTTTGCCTGTGCAGTTTAGTTTCCTTCCTGCAATGCGGGAGTGAAGGCACCAGGTTGCACACAAGCACCTTGGGATCTGCTACCTGGCACTAACCTTTCCAAAGGATATGAAGAGCCTTAAATTCCACCTCAAAGCTCTCAAATCTATTGCTGCATTACTGTTACCTTCATAAATACAAAAACCTAAATAAAATCGAGTTAAACAGAGCCAACGATATCCTCAGAAGAAAAAAAGGAATTCAGTGGAACAGCTGGCTGGATATAAAGTCCAATAAAAATGAGGCATATGCAAAGTTTCCAGGCCAGCACAGGAATATTTTTCCTACCAAGACAATATGCAGAATTACACCTTTCTGAAAAACTGACATTAAGTTCATTGAAGAATGATTATTTGTTGTTTGTCTTTATGGTCCTTGAACTGTTTGTTAAAGCTGTCCCTTCAAAGTACTATTCCCTCTGACTCCTGCTGGAGTTAATGGGAGTCAACAGAGCTGGAGGTAGGGCCCCTGTATTGGAACCCAAATTTTGAAAGAGATTTTCATTAAAATAATCTTCATGCTGGCTGGCAAATTTCTGAAGTCATGGGACACACAGCCAGGAAAAGGCATAAATCCTTGGACACATAGATAGAGTGGCTGAAATTCAAATGGATACCAGAGTTGTCAAAATACTTCCAGCAGACTCGGGACAGAGCCAAACCAGATCTCCAGTCTTTTCACTCCCAGGGTGAGTGGATGGCGCAAGGCCCCACAACAAAAGTTCCCAAACTCTCAGAGCACTCAAATCCCAGTGAAAATGAACGCCAGACCTACAGAGAACAAGATTCCCTTCCAACACGGTTAGTCTTTGGTAGCTACCTCTTTCTTTCCTGAACCAGCACACTTTTCTGTGGACCAAGAGAAAAAAAAGGAGAAGCGTGATGGAAGGTGTATCTCCTTCATTTTCCATCCCCTGATGGAAAACACTGATTTTCCATTGGTGACACAATAAACTAAAGAGAAAATGGATAAAAGTATTCAAGCCATCCCCAAATATATTTCACATCCACTTCAAAATATGAGACCATACTGCTTCAGGTCACAGAAAGCTGGTTTAACCATGTTGGTAACTAAACCTGCCGTATCTAGACTGGCTTTAAAGCAACAGGTCTTGCTGCTTTCCTGGGGTTCTTTCAGGATAGAGTTGATCAACAGGCCATGGCAACTCCTTTGAGTTATTTCATGTACCACACACAGTAAATCACTGGGAGCCAACACATCACTGACACAATTGACCATGATAGCTCCTTTGGAACACTTACAGTTTATCACACCAACGGGGTTGTCACACACGCTTGCGAAGCCTGTGAGATAAACACCTGTGTTTTAAAAAATCCTTTACTGCACGAGTTCATGGCCATTTTGGAAATGCTGTAACTTCCTTTAACCTTATTAATTACCGTCCTGTTAAGCATCTGCTTGATGACCTTCTAGTTGCACCATCCTGCCTGAAAAACTAAAATAGGATTAACCTTCTTTTTAACAGAGACTACTACCTTTAGAGGGATGGGAAAGTGTTTTGCATTGTCAGGATTTATTATTTATTCTGTGGTCACATCTTAGGGTCATGAACGAGAGACTTCCTTCGCTTGAAGTTGAAATCCTATCCTGAAGCATTAATATGCTGCTTTTTCACATTCCACGCTTACTGCTTAATTTGATTTCAAATGGTGTATGTTACTACGGTTCCACTGGAGAGAATGGAAAGAGTCCAATTTACACCATGCAAGAAGCTGGCTCCCTGCCAGCTGAAAAACAGGCAAAATTAAACTTCTCAGAAAAATTTTATCATCACACTTAATGCCTTCAAGATAATGCACCCAGTGACAAAACCGTAACTGAGTTGTTAGGAACTGCACAACATTCTTTGTGAAACCTGGACAACAGCAATTGAGAAAAGAACATGGGTCAATATTGTTGGTCTGCACCATTTGATGAGAGATTGATGCTGATTTCCTTCAGAAAGTAGCTTAATTGGCACAGCTCGTTAATACTTGCAAATTCTGCCCTGCACATTTCCACCAGCCCTACCTGTCATCTTTCCATGTCAGCCCATTTCAATCTATCATCTCAAATGCAGATTTCAGTCTCTGACTGTGGGTGTCCACTGTGTAGAAGCTGGGCATAAACTCAGATTTCATGGTCTGAAGCTTGAAACAAACGACTGACAAACGCAAACATGCCATAAATACCACAGGATAGACTGTGGTATCTATATATCGTGCCTTCAACTTTTATCAAGGAAAAAAGATCCTGGTATACTCAATACTAAATTGATATGCATTTATATTAACATAGCAGGAAGCTGAAACTCCAGACCAAGTCGTTGTCTGTCTTAAGTAAAAGCATCGCATCAGCAATTCTATTTACTCAATCCAAAGCTGCTTTCATTTCTTGCTTGTTTTGCTATATATTTCTATTGAGGGAACACTTTCTCAGCAGCTTTTAGTCACTTCTTAAATGCATTTTATGAGGAGACAAAGTCAAATCACTATTACTTAATTAACACAATTGTGAAGACTTCACTCCAGCTACACAATAGCTCTCCTAATCTTTCAGAAGGATGCATGACTTCATTATTGAGTATATTGTTTCCTATAAACATATAAAACTCCTACAATAACAATCCCATCAGCTGAAATGAAGTTATCTGAGAACAGAATTAAACTCTAAATGACCCTTTGCTCCACTCCATAGACCCCTATTAATAATTCTAATCTAATCAGTGTGGATAAATGTACTGTTGCAGCCTATGCCAGGCACTCTGCCAGGAGGTCCTACTGCAGTCCATCTGATTCATTCCAGCCCAGAGCTTCTCTGGAGAAGATGCGTCTTGCACGGAGAGGCCACTGGCTGACTTCTTTTGTTATCTTTTAGTGACAAAGTCATGTCCTTGTAACTGATAGACACTTTTCTTTGTAAATAACCCTGGAGTGACTGATAGGGCTTTTGCCAGACAAAGCCTGTAAATAGCTAGGCATTATTCATGCCAGGCCTGAGAACACTGTGTCAAAGCTGACAAATTTATGGTAGATATGAGCTCACCTCTTCCACAAATATATACTTTCCCAGCAAATTCATCACATGTTTTAATGGCCCCATACTGAATTTGTCAGCTGTCTGTCCCTGCACATTGTTTCCTTTGGATTCCTGTCAAGGATTGTTTGTTAAAATCATCTCCCTCTTCCATCCTTCAGCTGCTAGCCCCAGGAAAGATCAATGATGACATATCTATTGATAATATTTTATATTCAACTATTTGGATCATAAATCATTTTAACAATGCTGATATGTTTATTCAGTGTCTGCTGGCATTGCAATTATATAGAAAGTGATGTCACCCTAAATCTTGGCTTGTTGGATTGCTTTCTATTTCTTCCTTCCCACTCCCACCCCACTTCATAATTAAAATATGTCACTTTTTATTTTGGCATTCCGGCTTTAGAAGCAGTGGGAACTTTGGCATTTTAGAGAAGGTGTGAAGTCCCAGGCCCTCTGTCTCCCATTAAAGCCAAATATGCAAAAGCATTTCCCACCAGTACATGAAGGCACTTCTCCAAATCTGCACAGATCCCTGGTGCAAAGTAGGGTGGAAAGAGGTAATAGCAGAAGGACACCACCTCTGCTCTTCACCCTGACTCAGCAAATCAAGCAGAGGACCCTTCTCCAAGCCCTGTACAGCTGGCTCTGTCACCAAAGTCAAAGGGGCACCTCGTGTGGTAGAGGAAGGGAGAGAAGATACTGAAACTCTCTATTCATCAATCCTGCAAGACTCAGACAGGTCAAACATCTCACTCCAATCCCTGTTCTGCACACATGCAGAGCAGTATCTCCATTTCATGCAAACTCCTCCATCTGCAGATCTTTATTTCATATGACTACCGGGAAAAATCGGGAAGACCAAAAGAGTTGCTGCTTTTTCTGGTTGTGCAGGTTTTTCCTCCCTGCACAGCTGCAGCTCCAGGGACTCCCAACTGTTGTCCCCATTGCACAAAGGGAGCTGACTACCATTTAGTTCTGGACACTATTCTGCCTTTTAATTCATGACTATGTTACACAGTTACAATACTTCTAAAAAAAGATCTGTGGCTTTGCAATTCATTTAAGACTGTTTTCCTCCTTAGAGAGCTTCTGTTATATGTACCCAAGGAGAAGAAAGAGAAAGGAAGAGAGTGTTGGCCAGCAGGAAAAGTCACATTTGCTCCTTGAATGCAAAATGTCATCATTCATTAGAGAAGACTCAAAAATAGATTTTTTCCCAAAAGCAGAAAGCAGGCAGGATTTACTCTTTCATCAACTTGCTAGATTTAGTGACTGCCTTTATTCTCTTTCTTTCTTTTTTTTTTTCTTTTCAGTGTTGTAAACATATAGAAGAAATCATCTTAGTAGGTGTGAAAGATTTTTGTTAATGCATAAATGTGAAGGTGAAAAAAGCCTAAAGCATTTTTCATTGGGATGCATATTTTCCTTTATGTACCAATACTCACAGAGCTGATTTTGTCATTACCAATGATGGGACACACCTCTTAAAATATGTCTCAAATATGCAGCCAACTACTTCTGAGGTGTCCCACTAATTTGAAAGTTTTATGATCTGCCTTCACAAGCCTATAAAAACTGGACAAGAGCTCTGATGAGAATTTCAGGCCCTATAGAAATATACTGAGAATAACAGTTTTTCTTGTGGTACAGTGGCACATCAACATGTAGATTTAACCTTTCTCATGGCTTTCCAGAATGCAGTACTTCTAAGGCCAGATTTGAATTTCATCTATACCAATATAATTTCACTGGGTCAAAAGATATTACTTCAGATCTAGACAGACTGAAGTATGCACACAGCCTGGTCCTGGATTTCAGCTAGTGGGTCCAGCAAAGAAGAGCAAATCTGCCAAACAGGGAGAAATTCAGAGCTGCAGTGAAATCTGGATTGTTATCTGGCTTCTGGGTTTGTGGGGGCTGCAGATAACATTTACTATTTGGATTTCAGAACATCTCTGAAAGTCTTAGGGGTACAAGTACCACAGACAAGTAAAAAATTCTGGCAGATAATTGAACTTTTGCTTTTGCAAGTTGCCTTATTCACCCTGTAAATGTTTGAATGAATCTTGGCTGAGTCTCAATTTTTTTAACAAACCCCCTAGATCAGACTACTTTTATATGTTCTCTGGCTTTTTGCAAACATTTCATGGTCTCATAACTCTGAAAGGTATTTTCCTGTTTCCAGTGCTTCCATTTTCCTTAGTGCTGATGGCTAAGATGCCTTATAGCCTCTTCATCTTCATCTTAATGGAAATTCTGGTAAAGAGAAGTCAATCCTTTCCCACTGGGAATGCAGAAATGCACTACTTACAGGGGGCTTCACCTAAATTTTACTCAAGTCAAAAAGAAACTCTTCTACTTTTCTGGCCTCCAAACAACCGTACATTCCACTATAATGACTGCAGGCATAAATCAGCCCTGAGTTATGCCTGTCAGATAACCCACTAGATATCTACTTAGTCCCATTTGGTTTCAACAACCTAATTTATGTACATACTCTTCAGTACCCTGTGTACTGATAGATGACAAATCTTGATACATAAAATTATAATAATTGTGGTTTTCACTCTAAACCACGTCTCTCACTGCCGTGTGCAAGCAGAGGCCAAACATTCCTACCTAAGGAAGGCTCTTAAATTTGATTGAGTTGCTAGGCACTGTGAAGATGTAGTGGGAACCAGGCTGACCTGAGGTTCAAAATGCTTCAGAAAATGTCACACGTCTGCCTAACTTTGGGCAGCTAACCACAGCACTCACTTCTGTAGCCCAAATCATCTTAAACCACCTTTACAATCAATGAAGAGTCATGGATTTTTCCGTGTTGGTCATTTATTGTAGTTGGGACCCCCTTACAATTCTAACTATAGAGGTACCTGGTATTAAGGCACACCTTTTAAATGTAAAAAGTGAGATGAGTTGCATGTAGGTGATTGCCAAATGTAGATTATCAGGATATTGATGCCTAAATATGTGTAAGGATTTGAGACACCTATTGTTTCATTAGGTCTCCTTTACAGATGTAGCCCTAAATATCTTCTAATCCGTTTGCATCCGGGGTGTTGTTCTGCTCAGAAAGAGGGTGCTTCTTTTCCAAAGGGTTTTTTAAAAAAATGGAAAAAATCATATGGATGCCAAAGTTTGGTTCAAACTCATATTTAGATAATGCCTTGGCTCCAGTCTCACTTACAGAGATCCTAATCAGGAGTTCATATGCTCATGCCCATTTAAAACCTGGCTGAGCTCTGGAACAAGCCCAGTACACTTATCTAACAAAATAAATTGAAAAGCATGAAGAAAAATGTTAACAATGATGGTACATCCTTGCAAGTATATTTGATACATTATTTGGCTAGCTTTATTATCAGGGGAACACAAATGTCTTGCTCACCACAAATTCCACAGTACTTCAAGCACGAATGGGTTATTGTGTTTGCTTTTTTTGTATTTTGGGGCAGTATCCTGTCTGCAGTCATAGCAAACCCAATTCTCCAAAAGACTGTGAGAAACTTAATTTCCCAGCAATTGTTTATGTCCATTTTAGCTTATTCTGCTAAACTTTTCTGTACCAGTTGGGGTTTAGATATTGTTAATGCTTTTGTACTTTAAAACATAGGAGGGACTGGGAGGAGGGGATTCATTCTCACATTCAGTTAGCAATAAACCAAGCATGTGTACTTGTATGAAACTTTTGCCAATTCCATTATTTTATATACAAAATGTCATTATGTTCCAAAGTATTATCATTTCCTTTTTTCCCAGACAGTGACTGTCTGTAACATGCTGTTCTGGAAGGGCTCCCTCCCAGATTCTGGGTATTCCTTCACTGTTTCTCACCACAAAAAAAAAGAAGAAGAAGAAAAAAAAGGTGGAGTATTGAAAATTCAGACGTATAAAATCCAAGGTCATAGGTCATCTATTAGCTTTAGCTTAATTACTGGTCTTCACTTGCACATTTTCCCAGGAACAAGGCTTTAGAGGAACTGGCTACCTTTACACACTGAGTTATCTTACGGACCTCAAACAACTGCTTATGAATGGGCTTTTCCAACAGGATGCAAGCTGTGTTTGATTTAACTTGATGTATATTTATGTGACAGAATCTAACCAAGATGGACTTTGTGCCATAACCATAATGTTTGCACAGTTACACCTGGGGAGGAAAGCCCTCCCACTAGAGTACTGACAGGATGCCAGTGACAAGAAAGTTTACATAATAAAATCATGGTCTAAAGGATTTATACATCTGTCAGTAGAACAGTGATGACATTCCTCCTTTACAAGCATGGTACACAGCTTCTGCTATGAGTAAAATATTAAGGATAAGGCCAAATAAGAGCCCCTGTAGACATATAGCAGTGTGTTTTATTCTATGCCCCATTTCCTCCTCCAATAAGGATCCTGAAGGGCACTTTGCTGGGAACCTGTTTTCTATGTGGCCTTCCAGATGTAGACATCACTGTAGCCTTCTTGTCATCCTGCATGGCCAGATGTGAGCTAGTTCACACAGAAACAGCAACTGCAGGGTGGTGTTTACCATGGCACTGGCACTGAAAAACAATCCTTAGTGCAGTCACTGGCTTCCATACAGATTTCAGCGTTTTCCTTCCCCCATTTGCTCTCTCCCTCCCTTGATGGCCAGGATTTGCAGCCCCAGGGAGCAAGAGGCAGGTGACAGAGCCGTAGGAAGACGCAACTTACCAAAAAAGCTTTGTTTTCAAAAAAGCATAGGCAAGAACAGCCCAGACTGAACATAGGCCCAGGAGCAGCGCTGAAGGCTCCCGGTTTTGAAACTCTTGGCTAGAGCTGATACCTATTCCTTCATCAAGCTGCTATCGGACCCCTAAGGCCAGTACAGGCATCAGCACACAGAGTGTTGGGAAATCGCTGGTTTTTTTCCCTCTGAGCTGCCAAAGAGAGTGCCAGAAACAAAGCTACTTGGAGGGGCAAAGGGTGGAGAGCAGGAGATACAGACAGAAGGAAGTCAAGGAAAAGGCTGTTCAGTTTTCTCACTGAATGAAAGTGTCAGGCAATAAAAGAAGGTTGCAGGAAAGTACTGTGACTCACTCGACTGGCCAAGATCCTCTGAATCACCAGCCTGGGGAGGTGAAAATTAGCACGGCAGGAGCTCAGGGAAAACCCACCTGGCAAACTAGCTCACTTTAAATGGTAAAGTGTCTGTTGCTTTCAAACCTTCATAGCCAAAGAAGGATGGGGAGGCAAGAGAGACTCCAGGAAGTCAGAGCAAGAGTGAGAGGGAAGAATGCCGAGATTACGCTGCAGACTTTCTTTCTTTAATGGATCCCTTCCTTGTTCACCCCAAGCAAGGCAGCTGGCACGTGGTATCTGGGAGTGCAGATGGATCAGCAATGTCAGACATGCAGCTGTGCATATTTAACACACAGGGATCTTATTATCTATTTACTGGCTAGCCAGCAGTGGGCTGATTTTGGAGGTGATTGCTCACAGTTGTAGAGAGAGAAAAATAGAGAGTAGTCCACAGTCATTAATCTTACACAACAGGCTGTACAGTGTTAGAGCCAGAACTGCTACTCTCCTGCATCTGTCCCTCCCACTAGCCCTAAATCACTGCTTCTCAACTCCTCTCCATTACTGAGAAGAAAATTGTCTGGGTTGGAATTAGATACCACACCAGCACAAGCAGCCCTGCTGCATGAAACGCCTGCTACAAATTTTTACCAGTTTCAGGTCTCTAACAAGCCTTTGGCCTTACCATTGGCCAATCAGTGGGAAAAAGGGACAGAAATTGATAGTCTGGATGCAGGTCATTGCAATTTTCAGGTTGGGAATTAATTTTGGGCTCACCATAAGGCCATCTTTAGTGGAGCCCTTTTCCAGTACATCTTGATTGGCACCAGAGGCAGAGGTACACTGCACACACAATTGTTCTCCCCTCACTAAACAAAGTCATAAGCTCTTAGGTCTTCATTTCACAATGCCCCTAAAACACAGGCCTGCACTGATGCATTGGAAACTGTCCTACTTGTAGTTCATCTTAAAGTTCAGCCCATCTGTAAGAGCTTTGTTGAACCACAGCCTAAGCTCTTAGGTGAGTTTGAGACCATGATCACTCTCCAGTTTTTCCTTTCCTTTCATGTTAGAGTCAAAATGGGATATACATATAAATAAGCAACTAGTAGCAATGTTCTCAAGGAGGGGAGATTCTACAAAGAGTCTGGAGTCTCTCCCTGTGTGTAATCCACAGGGTAAGAAGAAATGTGAGAGATCTGTGGGGTTCCCTAAAGGAATAACAGTCAGTGGAAATAAACTCATGAACAGTGACTTCTTCCTCCCAATATCAAATAGCAAAATCAACTCACTTAACCTAAGTTCAGTGACTTTCCAGTCAATCAAGCCTGTGCACCTTGGGAAGTGTGTTTTAGAAGATAGAGCTTCTAAGTTACCTGCCTTTGGAGAAGAACATGTAACCAACCACATCAGGTCTTCAGTAAACCCCTACTGAAGGGGCACATTTTAAAATAAAAATGCTTAACTTCACTGTGTCAGGTGAAAGAGGTTTTCTGCTCCTAATATGCAACTGGATATAGGAAAAATATCTCTAGCAGGAAACAGCAGCAGCGAAGGAGAGACAAGTAGCTATTGGAAAATGTTCACAGTCCTGAACACATTCAGGATGTTTCCCAGAATCACAGAAACCAGCCATGCCTAGCGAGACAAAAAAATACAAAATCTGGGGGGAATAGAGAGTACGGGGGTGGGGGGAGAATTCAAGGTCTTGCAGCCAAAAGTGAGATGCTTTCAGTGAAAACAGACCACTTTAAAGAAAAAGAGCAATTTCAAAACTAAAAATATGTCTAATAGTAGGTAAAGCTTGGGACCATTTGCAGATATTTGCACTATCTCAGTGTTTTTATTTGCAAACTTGTTACATTACAATGTGAAAGCAACAGCCTAATCTTCCAGCAAACACACACAGTCCTAACTCTAAAATACAAACTGTTACACAGAAATGCAGGAGACACTTTGTGCCTGTGAAGAGAGCCTTAAACCATGTTCATCCGTGGAACAACAGGACTTTTGTGATTTCCCTCAACTACCTGCAAAAAAACTGCCTTATCAAGACTGAAACCTGGCATCACCAGAAAGGCATCAGGAAGAGTGACAATGGCAGATGTAAGGAAGGCACAACAAGGGGAAGCTTTACAGAACACAGAACAAGTTTGAAAACAGCAAAAAAATAAAACTTGAAGGACTTTGTATGGAGACTGAACCATGAAAAAAGATGAGGATTTGGAGGGTTTGAAGCAGCCCCTGACAATGCCAGTCTTTTCCTGGACTGCAAGAAACTCTGTCCTCATTGAAAAGCTGTGATTAAATAACTCAGACTTTAATGAAAGAGATTATGTTTCCCTAGAAAGGAATAGAGTCTCTGAAAGATGCCTTATCAGCCTATACTGCACAATGAAGAAGAGGTCAGATTCAAGTGATACATTAGTCAAATAATACCATCTGAACATTTACTTCGAGTTCACTCTTCTTGATGAAGGCCACAGCCAATAATTACTAATGGATAAGAAAGGTTTATTTGATGGGGACCTGACATTCATTACAGCAGACACTGGCATGGTTAATTATCAGAAGGACAGTAAGTGAAAGAGTTGCACTGAAAATAATGCTGTTAACAGAGTGATGTAAATGTGCTATTGGTCAGCAACATTTCATAATTAGGTCACTTCAGAAGGCTTTTGGGTCACTGATGGTGGAACAGCAGCCAAAACCACCAAATCTGCCTGCTGTGACAGATGCCCAAGTTACTGTTGGGCATAAACACTACAGGTGCTTGGGAAGAAACAAACCTTACAGCCTATAAATATTTTAGACATGGCAGATGAATAATAAATTGGTGAGAACAACATAGTGACATGAACTCATGTGAAACTGTACCACACACTGTGAACAATATGGCCAACTGCATTAAAGCAGGACATTCTAAAAAGCATCCTTAAGAGCTGGTCATCAGTCTTCTTGATCCTGTTTCACATGTACCTAATATCTGGCCTAGATACAGAAAATGAAACCAGCAAAATCAGAAATGCTGGCTCTCTGCATGAAGAAAGTAGACAAATCAACTTCTGTACTATTGTTTATCAGCTGCTAAACTTTCTGGGAGTGAATATGGCAGCCCCATGCAGCACACCTGATACAGGTAAGGGAATAACACTGCTGGAAGATGTACACCAGCAAGAATAACAATGTCCAAATACGAAGCAAAAACTACGAAGTCTCTATCACCTACATATTCTAAACTTCTTTGAAAGGGATAAACTCAAAAATTTTAATTTGTACTTCAAAATTAATAAAATTTTAAGATGCCCAAGGACTGTCATCCTCAGACTTGGAGCATGCAGAAAGAAGGGAACTTAAACCTGAACCAACCCAGTCTGGTTTTATGTTATGGAACCAAATTACTACTAATGAAGTCCTGGCAAAAACAAATCATTCCTGATTTTCCCATTAAAGAAAGGAATTTCAGAGCCTCAGGCCCTGGGTAAAATTTATCTGAAATCCATATCACTCTTCTCATCTCAGTTTCTTCCAAAGACAAACCTGAGTGTTCCTATTCTTGCAACAGCCACCATAATGCCATTAGAAATAAAGAACATGCTGACTCTGAAATGATAATGAAACTTAATCACACATTATGGGAAAAAAAATACTCTTCTCCAATTGGAAAAGAGTCCATTCTGCCAAATTGATCACCAATCCATCTTTTTTTTTTGGCTTGTGCCAAAAATAAACTGTATAGAAACTAGTCAGAGTTTTTCTGCTGCCTCTGCCTGGCTTTGGATTGAGCTTGTCCTGACCAAAACCAAATTCACAAAAATGAACTACAGGTAGATGACAAAGATGTCAAGAGGAGGAACATAATTATAGGGACTTTTCAGAAATCACTAGTTAGGCCAAATGCCTTTCCCCCGTGGCTCTCAGATTATAACTCACTGATTTACACTGGAATATTATTTAATTAGATCAGCACCAAATGACTCATGGTATTTTGTCATTTTAATGATTCTTTATATTTCTCCAGTTTGATGGGTTAATCATTGCCTATCACAGTTTATGGCCTCTATCTTCTTTATTGTGTTTTGCCTCCCATCAGCTATCCAAGGTGATGTGAACTTTGTGCTATTGACTTTCTCACTCCTCTGGGGAGGTTGTCATGGAGAATTAAGCTATTGACAAATCAACAGCCAACATGCTGAACTCCTTCCTGCACGTCATCATTAGGAATGTGGGAACCAGCCAACTTTCAGATTGTGCAGAACCAAGATGTTCTACCACATAAAAGAGATCCTGAAAACCTATGTACAGGAGTCTGCTCTCATTTAAAGCTCTGCAAATCTTAAGGAAAAGAAGGATTTCATTCTGTAGCTTAACAAAGACTTTTTCTAAAAAGTTCAGGCAGCAGAATTAAATGAATGAATTGCAGAGTTCCTCCAATAATTATAATCTTCTCAATAGGCATAGTTTTGCTTCCAGAGGCTGCTGTCTTCATTAGGTGCGACTGAGCAAATGAACTTGGCAGAGATAATTAACACAGTGCTAACTGCAAGAAGTGATGAATAACAATTATTTTTCAAATGCACTTAATAAATGTTAATTTGCTCCTTTTTCTTATTATTATCCCAAAGTGTGGGAACTATCCTTATCATCTAGATAATTAGTCCATCAAAAATATCTAACTAGTGAGGCAGTACAGTTACACTCTAATACAGAACATCCCATTATTATATAAAAGATACAAATTGATATAAAAGATTTTTGCAGGACTAGAAGGCAAAAAAACTGTAACTTATTTACTGAGATGCGACAGACGAAATAGAGATTGATTCTGGTTCATATTTCAAAGGCTGCCCTCCCCTCTCTGTTGGTCTGTTTTGCTAACAGATCTGTGGATATGGGATTCAATTGCGGGTTCAGTTTTAGATTGTTGCATTGTGTATTTGTCCAGGGGCAAATGTTATTCCCAAGCATGCCTCTGCTTAACTGAAAGTGAGTCTCTTAATGTGCCGTTAAATATACCTCCTTGTGCTCCCCCTCGAATGTTTTCAGAAATTTTAACGAAAATGTAATTTCAGAAATGTTTTCTCCCCAAAGCTGTTCCACTGCCAAATAGTAAAAATAAGTCCAGCTTCTTGTTAATGCTGTGGTTGTTGTTAGAGCGGATGATGAGCCAAGGAACTTGCACTATATGTTCTCTTTCCATTCCCCAGTGGAGAGGTTTAGATAAGCTCCTCCAACCAGGGTTATGGAGACAGTGCCAGAAATGTTGTGGGAGCTGGAGGGAGTGCTGGACAGTCTAGAAAGCAAAGGAAAAAGCTCCAAATTCAAAACTGAAGCTTTGCAGATCCAAGTCAACTCCCTATTTTTTCAATGGCATAATGTACTGCTTAGCTTCAAGCTTGCATTTTGAAAGTATTCAGTTCTCTGTTTCCTTCCCTGTAGTTCCAGTCATGCCAGAACTCACCCTTTTCCCTGCTTTAAGTCAGCTGCAATCTTACTCTGTCTTTTGTTTTACATCAACTGATAAATCAGTCAAATTATCAGGTGACTTTTTCTTTTAGGAACCAAAATTTACTTTTTGACAGCTGTGCTCCATCCCATCCTCTCTTTTGTAGATTGCAAATACATTTAAATTATTACTTTTACAATAATGAAAATCCAGGGGGAGCGAGACCTCTGAGACCTTGTATCAGCCAACTCTATTAATTAATTAAGCATGGTGCCATGCAGAAAAAACTTAAGGCTTGTCATGGTTGTGACCTCTGTGAAAAGAATATGAATTTTAGATCAGGTTTGACCAGAGACACTAAAAATTAGCTATCTAAAAATAAGGCAAGCCTAGCTAGTAATTTGCACTGCCAGGACCGTCTAAGTAGACAGAAAAGGCCCTTCCAGAGAAAAACTTGCATGTCTAAGATAAGCAGATGTCCCACCAGGTCTGGTATATCTCCAAGGGGATTATTGTTATTATTACTGCTATAACTGTTATGTACTTTTTTTAACTCAGCAGATCCTCAGTAAGAGTCTCTAGACGAGTGGTCAGCATTGTCTGGAAGCCCAGTGTCAGACACGGAAGCAATCGAGACACAAGCGCATAGGCAGGATAAACTTGGTGATGCCAACCTGTGTTTTTTTCCTTTTTTTCATAAGATAAAATAGGGTGTCTTTTTAATAAGCAGCTCACCAACTTTTCCTAATGTTCCTCTCCCTCCGTTTTGTATTTATGTCTCTTTTCCCATTCTCTTCCTACAATCCTCCACCTTCTTCCTTCCTCCTCTGCTCACCGTATCATAGACTCATTGAAGGGTTTAGGTTGAAAGGGATCTTAAAACTAATCTGGTTCCAGACCCCCTTCCACGGGCAGAGCACCTTCCACTAGACCTGGTTGCTCAGACCATATTCTTTCTTCCCTTGCCAATAATTATCTCCTGCCCAAAAGTCACGTCTGAATTTATTTTGTCAAAACCAAAATAATCCAGGTGCTCTGAAAAATGTTTGAAGAAATTCTTATATTAATAAACTAATAAACAGAGAGTCTGAGCAGGAAAACAAAATAAAGTTAGTAAGCTACATGACAAACATTGCCCTGACCTCTCCAAGTATATCCCTTTGCCCAGACTGATGTATAAGTAGTCCCATGCAATTACAATGGGAATGTTTTCATGGGACTTTCTGTATCAGTCCCTCATCCTGCCTCCATTGCTGTTGTTTCATATTCCCAGCTCTCCAAGACAGTTCCCATGTGTTCCTAAACTTGCCCAAAACTGACAGCAAAATGGGACTCCAAATTTATGGAAGGCCTTTTGAAGCAAAGACTGCTGAAATCCCTGTGAGAAAGTCTGATGTCTTGACATTAGCTTTACTCTTGAACCAGGGTGAAAAAAATCGGAGTATCTTCTTGGAGAAAACTTGGATTTCATCATATGAACAGAAGTCTCAAGACTCTCTGTGAAAATACAGCTGCAAAAAGAGACCCACACAGAATCCAGGGGGGTGCAACGCAGGAGAGAAGAGAAACGTGAATAACAGAAAGTAACAACTGCTGGGAAGTCATAACAACCAGCAGCCCCTTTTGACTTTGAAATTTCTCATCATGTGTAAGCATTCAAGCTAATCTGATCTGGAAAGAAACGTATCTCTGGACATGTACAAAATTAAAACAAAATCAGCCTTCCTTCAGATTCTTCACTGAGACTTTTCAACCCGAAAACACCATTTTCTGATGCATCAGCCCACTAGATAAAGATTCCACAACAGTGTGTGAAGTCACATCTCTAGTTTATGTACAGTTTATAAACAGTTGCCCCAGATCTGAGGGTCTGGTGGAGGGCACGCTGCTGCAAAGATCCATGCAGGACCCAGGGGAAGGGGGATGGAGAGACTCTGCTGTCCACTTAGGCTAACAAGCTGTGGAAGTTTCCATGTTTATTAAAAGCTCTCCTTCAAAGGAATGTGTAAGCCCTATCTCACATCCAAGTGACAGTCTTAGACTGACTTCTCTGGGAGTTGGTCAGCCCCGGATTTGTGCTTATTTAAATGAGCGTGCACACAAAGAAAGTATTCAACAGTTTTCTTTCATGTATGAAATAATACGAGGTAAAAGACCACCATTACCATAAGGATTCATCTGTCCCTTTCACTTAGTAGTCAGCAAAAATCTAAAGCCTTCATCTTTACCCCTTTGACCTACTCTGTGGGTTTGTCTCTGTCTCAGTATTTGGAGAAGAAGGGACCTCTGATAAAGAGATATGTTGGGCCATCGGTCAACACAGAGCCAAGGGTCTCATTTCCTCCTGCATTAATATCTCTCCAGTGTTAATTGCAGTTACGGGTGAATAGGCAATACAGGAGAACAGAGGATGTGAGTGCTTTGCCGTTGCTGATTACCTCACATCACACATTCAAAACGAATTTGCTTGTCCCTGCAGTCCTTGGGGGAAGAAAGCCTGTTGTTACTGACAGCTGCTCTTCAAAGGTCAAGGATTACAATAGTTGGAACACTGCAGGTCAAGGCTGATGTGAACCACGCGGAGAAACTCTTCTTGCCCTCCCCGGAGCTTGGCTGTAACAAATGTTATCTCTGTCTCTCTCTTTATAAGCTTTGAGTTCACATAAAAAGGGGGAGGAAAAAAAAAAAAGGAAAAATAAAGCAAATAAAAAATATTTACAATGTAATGTCTTCTCTGCACACACCTCTTCCAATCAGGCAGCTATGAAAGCTGTCCTCTTGGCAAGATAAACTATCATTTTTTAACAAGGTAGATGGATGCCTTCATACATTTTTAAGCTTGGGACAGGATATATTTTGTGGTTTATTTATAATGACATCAATTACACTTGCTCCTAGGTAATAATTCACTCCTTTATAATTATTTATGAGGTGATTTTTACTTTTTTGAAAGTTTTATATTTATTGATGTGTTTGGTTAACGAACACTTAAATGACATGGTCAGTTGCTTTGCAGGATGCTGGAGAACAGCAAAATCAATATGTTCTGCACCTGAGAACAATCTTCTTAGTTTTGTAGTAATGATTCCCTGAGCAAGGTCCCAGGAGCCTGCAAGATAATTGCAATTCCACATAGTCAACAGTCTGCTCAGATCTATATAATCACTGTCTTTAACTGCTTCATTTTGTTTGGTTTTGTTGTGTGTGATCTTTGCCATTAACATCTCTCTCTGTGATCTCAGCTGGCTGGTTTTTGCCCCCCAACCCCTCCTTTAGCTTTCATTTTAGAGCCTCACCTCTGTTGGATTCAGACCCCTGCACCGAGCTGAAAAAGCAGTTAGTTAAGTAGCTGCTTTCTGCCACTCAATTTATCTTTGTTGATTGCTACCTTTGGAGAATGAAAGTTCACAACACTCTGGATAAACATTAAGAAAAAAAAAAAAAAGAGACATAATAAGGCTTAGTATCTCCAGCTGAAGATAATTGATCTCCTCAGTTCCTTTAATATGCAGAGTACAGAACACAGACAAGTGTTAATGGAATAATATATTCTATGGCCCCTCTGTGCTGGGAGGCAGACAGCACTCTGCACAGTGAGGGATGATAAGCAAGGTTAGCTCTTCCAGTCAAGAATCTGGCAAAGAAATTTGTCTTCAGGTTGCAAGGTCTCTACAGATGCAAAGGAGAATATATGATGGTATTTCATCTCTAAAGTGGCTTGTGTTCTGGCTGTGGCACAGAATGTTTTTTAGAAGGACAGGATTGATGGTTTAGGGCCTTTTGAAAGTGGTAATTGTATCTTTAAAATATTTGTGAAATGCCTCACCCAGCAAATGCACCAAGGTAATTAATCAGATATAATATATAATTCCTAAATTAGGTTTGCATGCAGAGCACATACACCAAGACAGAGCTTAAGAGGGTAAACCAGTCAGGAAAGCATAACAAATGTAACCCATGATCTCTTACAGGGGGGGCCTGGACCACTGGTGGTCCATAAGGCCTCCTCTGTAGCAGGTCCATAAAGACATATCAGACAGTGAAGTGTACAGTGTTTTCATATAAATTACAGTGCCTGCCATTCCACAAGATCTTTGAGGATCCGGCATTGATCCAAAGTGGTTGGGAATCACTGTCTTTCTGGATCACCTCAAGCTAGAGAAAAGGAGAGAAAAGCTTTGGTAGAAAGGATAACTAATGATCAGACTACTTCAATTTGAAGCTCAAGCAGAGACACCCAAAAGAGGGGAGGGTACTGAGCACCTGAGAGCTGAAAACCAGATGTCTCAGCTGGACACCTAAACTATCAGGTATTCTCAGCAGTCAGTTTAGAAAACGCAGCTCTGGATCCTTCAGTTAATGCAAAACAGGCCAAGCATCTTCCAAATGGACCAGAGAAACCCCCCAAAACATATTACTTGGAAAGTTATTAGCTGGTAGCTGACAAAACCAATTCTCCCCCTTCATTTAGGAAAATGAAAATTGGCATGATTCTTCTGGCTTTCAAAATAGACCAGTAGTAATGTTAACATGAATAAATCAACAGGGAAGATGTTTGTAAATCTTGATCAGCCAAAGAGATATAGTTACCTGCTATAAAGGAAGATAGCTGACTTTTCTCCTTCCATTAACTGTTGCCAAATCTCATAAATGTAAACAGAGAATAAATCCTTTCAGTCACTGAATATGAATATTCTCCTGGGAAAATCCAGCTGGCATCCGACTTGATTTATGTGCTTTAAAAAAAGCATTTGTTTTATAAGCCTAGGGTGAGCCTTAAAATATAAGTTCATGTGTAAAAAATATTATGGCTCAGGACCTATTTCAGGAAAAAAATAAAAATTACATCCTCTTCTCAGCTGCCAACCATTCCCCACACCGAGAGCAAAGGCACGTGAACTCGGGGTCACGACATCGGTTCAGAGGAATCTGTTAAATTTCAGTATTGAAACAATGACCTCTATGATCACAGCCCCTTCCCAGGCTGCTACTATGGCTCCTAATCTTTGGACTGGAATTAGAAGTCTGGAGTCTCAATATTGGTTGGATCTGAGCTTATGTGACTTTTCTACAGACAGAAAAAAGAATTTAAAGCCTTCCTGCACCGCCCCATCTTTGCTGCTGCTCATTTGCATCACTTCAGGTGAAACTTTACTTTCCTGAGCCTGTACTTCATAGGTGCTCCTAACAGCCATCTTCTAACCCTACTCTAACATGTAACATCTTACCTGAATATTCCATATCTGTCTTTAATGAATAAACTTCAATTCTTAATAAACAGTAGCATTACTGGCAAATTTAGGCCAGCTATGAAACCCACTGCTCTCCTAGTCAAAGAGTATTTCCTAAGTGTGAGAGTGACAATATGTCTATTCATTACTCTTCAATGTCTATTCTCATTTCAGATGTCATAACAAAATAATGATAGAAATGCACTTTTTTTTTTCGTAGCACGTCCATATTATTAAGCAAAAAGTGATTACAAGGTCAGTATCAGGCCTGTTCTTTGGCTGGGGAGCTGGAGATCTGTGAACTCTTAGTGGGAGTGAGGTCATGCTAAGAAAGGTTTGAGGGAAACAGTGGCTAATAAACTGGTTAGTTCCCTGTGCTTTGTGTTTATGTCTGATTACATGGTCAAGCAACTTGCTCCCAAACTTGAAGATTTTCTTTATGCATACATACAAACACACACACATATGAAATACACCCTTGCTCACTATATAGGAATGTCCCATGCCATTTTATTTTCAGACTTGGGGAAATTGAGAGAACATTGCCAAGCTTGTTCTCAGTTCTTCTCTGTAGAGGCCCAAACTAAAATTACGACTGAAAAGCAAATGCGGTGACCTTTAAAGGAATCGAGAAGAAGCTATTTCCAGTACATTACTAAATGCTATATTTTAAAGGTTCTAACCTTATTTGCTACAAGTGTATAATATCAGGAAAACCTTGTGAGTGAAGGTTCTGCATTCATCACATAGCCCAAGTCACTTACAGAAGAAATGGGGAAAGTTATTACTTTCTCCCTTGCAGACAATAAAGTTCAACCCCCTTTCCTGTAGTGTTTTGCAGCATTAAATAAGGGTCAGGGATCACTTTAAGAATTACAGGCTTCTCAACTTAAAAAAAATAGAGGTTCTTGCAAGCAGCCATAGATGCATCATCAAACAGGGAGAGCAATTTATGAGATATGCATGTCCTACATGGCTCAAACAAGCTAAGGGGAACCAGGTACTGCTATCTGATATTGGCACAGCATAAAGTTTATTGAACAAAATACTCTTTTATGAGAATTATAAGAGAAATTGATTTACAAGATAGACTTTAAAAGTAAAAGATAAGACAACAAAAGACATGTCAAAGCCTTGTGAGGCCACCCTTAAGCCTGGAATTTAATTGCATCAAGTAAGTAACAAGAGGTGTGTGATGGTGTGTTTTTGTAGGGCTTTATTTAATGTCTGACAGTCAACAGAGACTTTGTGTTTTGATGCTTAGAAAATCATAAACTGAAATGTTAACTTTGCTTTATGTCTTATTATTATTGTTGATTGATTTATATTGTACCTTTCATATTCATAATGGTACTCTACAACAAATAAATCAGGGAGTGTAAAACCTTCATCAGAGCAAATACAGAATGAAAACAGGAAGAACCAGAAATGTCAGTAAAATGCAAAAGTGGTTGGTAAACAAGTGTGGGGTTTATCTGATTTTTATAATTTTGTCTGGAATTCACTGTATGTGATACTGTGGTGTCAAATATCTCACCAGAGAAGTTTCTGATAAGAACATACAATACATCAGGTAACAGACAAATAGAAGAGGTGGGAAATGTAAATACTACCAACCAGTTACAATGCAGTTTGAAAATGGAATATAAATTTGGTCAGGAAAAAACGCTAAGAAAATGTGCAAGATCTGAAATTCCTTAAAAAGCACTGTAGCATTTATAATCAAGAAATACCTAATACAAAGACAATCTGCTACCATCCAGACCTCATTCCTGCAATCCAAGTCTCTGGCCCTCTAAGCTGTAGAACAGGCTTTGCATGAGCTTACAATTAAACACATAGTTTATAGAATCACTGCTAGATATTACATGTGAAAATGAGAAAAATATGAAGAAAAGCTCCAAAAACAATACATGAATTACTTTTTTTTTACAATTCATTTTTGGCCATCCAGAACCACCTCCATTTGTTTCAGCATAACAGGACTGTGACCTTAAAGAGCTTAAAGAGTTACAGGCCCTGGCTGTGCTTTAAAGCAGTACAGGAAATCGCAGGCACAGATATGGTACTTGACCTTTAGTGGTGCAATGAAACCACTAAAATATATGTTAGGCTGCAAAATGCTGAGATCTTCTACTGTGAAACAAAACAGATATTGATTTTTTCCTATACACCTTTTAGTACAACAGTAAGTCAAATATAGTTGGTGCCAGATGATTCTGGTTGGTTGAGATATCATGTAATGTGTTCAGTAAAAGTCAAGAGTAGTGAGATTTTACTGCTTTTGCAGCTTGGTTTTCTGAATTAAATTAACCAAAACTGAGGGTTAAATGGATGTGTCAGCAATGTCTCCTTATAACTTACGCAAAGCAAAGGTCTGTAGAAACCCAAGTTCAAGAGGTGAGGGGATGAAATTTTGCTGCATGGGTGAAAGACAATGTTTGGATGAACACGGTTGGATTTCTGAGTTAACCACTAGGAAGGAATCAAAGAAAGACTTTCAAAGATTCCTGTTTAATGGAGGAGTCCATTCTTCATAAAAAAAAAAAAAAAAAAAAAAAAAAAAGTAAATTTTAGCACATATGAGTCTAGAAAAACTGAAGGATTTGGCAATTGATAGGTTTTAAAGTTATTTAAATTAGCTAATAGTTTTTAGAGTTATTTAAATTAGCTAACTCTGAAATGGAAGTAAAAAAAACATATTTTTGACTCTTTAAGAACAAATGCTTCTCAAAAAGCTTTTAGAAGCTAAGTCACACCTGATGGCAACAAACTTTAATGAGAAACAGTTTCATACAACACATATGTTTCTGCATTTCTGCACCCCACAACATGGTGTGGTTTTTACAGACAGATACATGAGTAAGGACAGATTAGTTTTTGTGACTTTGGATATTAGTCTGCAAAGCTGCTTCTCCCATCCCAAGGCAGGCCTGAGGCTGAAGGCACACAGTATTCTCTAGCATATCCTTTATGCTCTGCTGCTGCATGATCGTACTTTAAATACAAAAATCTCAGTGACTTTACTACTGGTTGCTGTGGAAATGCTTGTGAGATCACAGAGGTCTCAATGAAAACAGCAGGAACTGTCAGATTAAAACTGGTTTTCCATCTATCCACGGAGCTCTATACATTTAACATTTGTAATGAAAATCCACAGACAATAGGCCAGCTATTCTTAGTGACCTTTCAGAGGTCACTACATGGTCTGAGGGTACTTGTATACTCAGTGCAGAAGTCTGGGGCCAGTCAGTGTTTCTATGCACATGTTTCAGCACGAGTAAGAGGCGATGTGTTCCACAAAGGTGTATCAATCCAACTCCAAACTGAGCTATCCACAGTGCCTACTTCAAATGCCTGAGTACCAGACAGAGGGAAGATCCTTAACTAAGATATTCCAGTCTGTTTTGTAAAGGCACCTACAACCCCTGTTGCCTGTCAAGGTCCTTGAGTTGTTGCTTCTGCACTCCAAGCTGGAGGACTACCAAGTCTGTGCATTTGGGGGGGCTCCTGTTCTCCAAATAAGGGGAGCAACGTCAGCATTGATGACCCAAACTTACCATCCTTGTATACTCAAAATCCAGTGCAGTGCTATGTGAGAGTGTCAATCTGCACACTCGCAAGAACACAGGTCTTCAGCTGACTCCAACAGGAATTCGTGCACAGCAAGCACAGAGAGTCAGCACTGCTGAACATTATTAGCAACTTCAGCTGGGTTCCTCTCAGCTAAATCTGCCTCGTCTACAAATGACCATCAGAACATGAAAAAAACAGAGGAATTGCCATACCCCAAGTGAAAAAATATGATTGAATAAATCCCGAGCATAAGACTTTGTGCCTAATTAGTTAAATCCCCTTAAGACATTAAAAAAAAAAAATTGCTAAAAGGGCTCTCAGTAATTTGTAATAAGATGCTTAGATAATGTACTCACTATCAAGGGAAGTTTCCAGTTTCACTGTACTCCCATTTTTTAACATCTTGGCAAAGACCTTTCTCTCCCTCTCATGCTAAAGACCTCCCATTGACACTGTAACGTTAGCCTGGGAGCAGCTGGTGACTATTTCTGATGAATGGCAGGTGAGAGAGTTTTTCATGCCAAACAACACGCATGCAAAACTGAATTCGCCGTCCTAGTTTCCTTCATTTAGCAGTTTTAAGGGAGCCTGAGACAAGGCAGTTTGGGAAAGTTAAGTGTTCACCTCACACAAGCAGACTTTACTATGGGGCAAAAGCAAGGAGGGGAAAAAAGCTCTGGGAAGGAGCTGTCTGGCCTTTGGCTTGGCGTTGGTACACTCTTGCCTTGCTCTAGCAGGGCTGACATAGGCCACATTGGTACCTGAGTGTGGTAGTCCACAAACAGATGTAAAGAAATCTCTTTTGGAGCTGACCCAGAATGAAATGGGCTTTCTTCATAAAATAAAACAGCAAAATCAGTTGAAAAGACTATTTAAAACATTAGAATTTCTCTCCATGTCTGTTTTTTTTTTGAGGGATTTTCTTGTTTTGAGTCTATTTTTGCCTTTTTAATGTTTAATAGGTTACATTTAGATGTATTTTGAACTTGATACTTTATTTCAGACTAAGACATTTAAAAGACTCTGGTTTTTCACAGCAAACTTTTAAACAGTTCTATTTCTTTTCAAATGTTTCAGCTGTAGCCCACTCCTTGTCTACCACCACAAAACACATCAGAGAACTTGTGTCAAACTTTATATCCAAACCTTCCACCAAAGGGTTAAACCATATGGAAGTTTAAAGTGCAGCTGGACAATACTGTAAAGATGCTAGCCAAAGAGGCCTCTGATTATGGTGTGGTCCTGGCCTTTTATCACTCTAATTAGAATTTGCTCTGCAGAATGGACAGTTTTGCTGGGCTGGCTGAGGACTGACTACTCAGTCTCAGTCTACTCTTTAGGTATGCCAGTGTTCCTCCTGATTTTTGCCCGTGAAGAATGCAAACACCTAAAATGCCAAATAGCCTCAGTTGATGCAGATGTTACAGAAATCAAGGGCATTCAGAAACAACCAGGACTGCCCTCCCTCCCCCTGCCTTTTTTTAAGTTCATCAAAATACATTTTTACATTGCTTCAGCTTTTCTTCTTGTGCCAAGTCTCAGCAATGAACCTGCTTTATTAAACTGACATTTTGCAAGTAGTTAGTCCTGAAAATTGACTAAGCCCTTTTGGTATTAAAAAAATCATTCTGGAGGCAGCTGAAATATTAAATGAAACAAAAAAAAAAAAGCTAATGGAACAGCAGGAAATCTGATTAATTTTTCTTTTCAGAGAGCAATGCTGATGAAGCAAGATAGCCATTTTATTCAGCAATGAGGTAATTTATTTGGCAAAAATAGAAACTACCTGAATCTGGGCTGAAAATCTAAACCATGCTTTAGCTGAAGTTCGGAAATATTATTTCAGTTCATTTGAAGTGTGTTTTCATGTCCCACTCTAATAATGACCGATTGGCACCCACACCAAACTAGGAGCGGCCAAGAGGTGGACGGGAAACTTGAAGAACAGCAAAGTTCTGCCTGGAGCAAAGAGGGTGATTCATTTGGAAGGAGATGTTTTCTGAGAAATCCACATTCCAACTTAGTTACCTGGCAGTTTGGGGCAATTAGATTGGATATTTGAAACTGCAGCGAGTTACCAGCCACGTGAATTAATTTTATTATTCTCTCTTTAGTTAACTAAGCTCACCCTGAGAATCAAACTTTCCAAGGAAATTTGGGAGTGGGGTTTAAAGAGAGCTTTTCAAAGCAAATATCAGGTATGCATAGTATAAAGACGTACCACATTTTAACTTTTGTAGGAAGGCTGGGAACATAATACATGCAGATTCACTTAACCAACATGAAGATTTTAATTCCTTGTCCTTTCTTCAATTTTATGAAAAAATAAAAATGTGTAGGTGCACGCTCAAAGCAGAATCAAGTACTCCACATACCCTGCAGGTACTGCCATGCACTTTTTTAACTAAACACACCACGTTGAACTGTGTGCACTTCACTGAAGTGCCTAAATCAGATGGGCAATTCCAAAGAACAATTCAATGCACCCAAAAGTCAAGCTTCCTCCCTCGGTTTATCTCTACTGAGCCTAGAGAGAGGCTATAGGAATGAAAATATTACTTAAAACCTTATTTAAGCACTTGTATTTTCAAAGGATGAAAGCAGGCTTTACATGCATATTATTTTCTTTATTTAAATGCAACTCTGTTTTGGCAAAAACTCTTATCACCATGAATTTTGTTAATTCTAAGGTTAACAATTTCAGAATATTAGTTCATCTGATAATGTATAAACTCTTGCCACAAGGCTTCTTTCTTTTTTCTATAGCAATGTAGGTAAACTTTTCATTATATTTCTTTCCAACGTGCTTGAAGGAGAAGTGACAACCATTATTGCTGCCTAATAAATCTAAGCCCCTGTGTTCCACTGCTCTGAGCAAAAAATGCATCAGGCAGAGACCAGCTTGCATTTCATTCTCAGGACAGAAAGTACATGATGGTTGTGAACAGAAAATGAGATTATACCAAACAAAGCTAGATGGGGGAGCAAAACCAACCAATTCAGAGCATCGCTGCAAGGTTACTATTATTACAGATGACTGCTTCACCTTATAAACCATGTTTTCATTATGTTTCTGGTAAAGGTACATTTGGAAAAGAACTATTTCCTTGCCCTGCTTTGAGAGGATTTTGTTTACCAATTAGGTTGTGTAGCATTCTCACACAAATTTCACCAACAAGCAGATCTAATAAGGAAAGCTGCAGGACAGTACACTGAAGTCACATATGTGCCTTCTTCTCCTTATATCATAGTAACTAAAACAAACAAAACAAACCAAAATCTAACCCTCTCCCCTCTGCAGGTTGATACATCTCCAAATCCTTAATCTCTCTCCATGGCTAGCTTAGTCTAGTTTCTGTAATACCATCATACATTGTAGTCCCTGTCCATATCCAAGAACATACAGTGATCTGGGAACTCTTGATTTAATACATGTTGCCACACTGCCCTTGACCTCAGAAGGACTTTGAAGTTTTCTGGCTGGAGATGAAAGTTACAGTATGTGTGGCAGGGCTGGGCTGTAGAGTAAGAAAGAATTGCTAACTCAACAACTTGTTAAAACACACATTTCCAGGACTTTTTTTTATTATTTATTTTTTTCTAAACTAATAAACACACTATTCCAGGATTTCAGTCCTCTTGTTCAGATTGATTAGATGAGAGATGAATTTGAACAGACAGATAGATTAACTCAAAAGTTATGGGTAAATTATTTCCAGTCCTCCAAATCTGGCCTGATGGTATCCATTTCCTAGTTCTCCTTAAGGATTTCTGCTGGAGTGTGGCCTGTAAAGCTTCGATCCCCCCGCGCATCATCAGCTTGTGAGTGGCAATTAGATGCAATCTGAAGATGCCTTCCTAGAGGGCTTTATTCTTTGGAAGTCACAAGAAGAGACCAGACTCAGAATCTACTTGTTGGCAGTGTTACTTTCCAAAAGAATAAAGAACTCACAAGAGGGTTTGATGTAGAGTAACCAAATCTGTGTGAAAAGCGAGAGGGATGAAACTCCTCGAGATTATTGTTTGCCTCCCTGTCATGTGTTCATGCTGTTTGGACTCAAAGCAGACATCTGTTGGACAGCTTAGTCATGCTGTAAAAAGGCCAGATGTAATTAAAGTACGTACTCGTTTCTTGCCAATCAGAAGGAACTGAAAAAAAGGAGCCCCAAACCAGAACACCAGATCAGAGTTTTCTCTTTCTCATAAAGGATTGCATTTTCATGAGCAGAAGCCTCGTGCTTCAAACTCATAGCAGGAAAAAATCCTTTCCAGAACTGTCCTTGGACCTCTAGAAAGGTAGTGCATTCTCTTACCATTAAAAAGCACGATCAGCTCTTGTTATCTTTCTGTGCCTGGAGGATACTAAATTTACAAAGACAGGAGACAGGAAGTCTTTTATTACATGAGAGCCATGGATGAATGAGGTTCAACATCTTTGACACCGAGTATCTAATAGTGAATTAAGAGAATCATGAAATGGTTTGAATTGAAAGGGACATTAAAATTCATCTAGTTCCAATACCCCTGCTGTGGGCAGGGACACCTTCCATTAGACTATGTTGCTCCAAGCCCCATCCAACCTGGTCTTGGACACTTCCAGGGATGGGGTATCCACAGCTTCTCTGGGCAACCTGTTCCAGTGTCTCACCACCCTCACAGTCAAGAATTTCTTCCTAATATCTAATCCAAACCTACCCTCTTACAGTTTAAAACCATTCCCCTTTGTCATATCAATCACGTCATGTCCTTGTCGAAAGTCCCTCTCCAGCTCTTTTGTAGCCACTTGAGGTACTGGAAGGCTCTAAGGTCTCCCTGGAGCCTTCTCCAAGCTGGAAAATCCTGACTCTTTCAGTCTGCCTTCATAGGAGAGGTGCTCTGACTTTGGACAAAGAGAATTCAAGTAGCCATGAGCAGAAAAAGGAATTAAGACCATCTTGTGAGTCAAAGGACTTGTAGGAAAAAAGAAAAAAAAAGAAAATAAAAGCATAATCTGTTTTTTTATATCCAATTTGGATAAGCTACAAGCTATAGGCATAAACCAACATCTGAGAGATTCAGGTCAGACACTAACAACAATTTTTTTGATCCTTAGAGTGCAGAATTGAATTAGATTGCCTGAGAAGAACAGCGTATGATGTTTTCAGCACTAGGGATTTGTAAGAACAAGTTCAACAAGCATCTACCCAGAGAGATGAAATCAGCCCTGCTCTGGGTAGAGGACTAGATTAGTTGATTTAGTCATTTGGGTGACTTTTATTCCAAAGATCCTAAAGTCCACATTGAATCAAAGCACTTGCTTTGCCTGCATCTCCTGTTTCTGTGACAATTGTAAACTCTTTAACCAAAAAACTAGTATCTTAGAATCAGAAAAAGAGGAGTTTAGCATTACCAGAAGATTTGAATACCCTTCAAGGAGCGAAACACTGTTAAAATGCCAAGCAAAAGAAATAGAATGTCATCCTAAAGACTCCCCTAGCAAGAGAAAAGCTCAGCAAGCAAAATCACTTGGCTATCTTGCTGAAATGTATTATGATTTCTGGTATTTAGACACAGAAACACCAGGGAAAGAAACAGTACACAACCTATCCCCCACCCCCAGTCAGTGAATTGGTTTTTCAATTACAATTATTTATTGTAATGATGTCTTGGAAGTACTTCACCAAAACAGACCCACAATGTCATAGGTTTAAAAAGTGTCTGCAAAACAAATTTTTAGCACCTGAAGTACTGGCAGACATATGGTCTATTTGTAGGATTCTCCACACTGTGATGCTGGTGTCACTCCTTTGAATCAAGTATCTGGACTAAACTCATCTTTTGGAGACATCCAAGAAAGTACTGAGTGCAGGTTAACACCTCCAGTACCTTTCATTTTTTTTCACAATTTATTTCTGAAACACTATTCTCAACGTGTTCCTGGTCAGAACTGCTCCTTATTGCCAGAAATCTCTTCTAATTCACTATTTTACCTCCTGTTTCCTATTAATTATCTCCAGGCAGCTCCCTGCTTAAGACCTTACATATATCCGAGTTGTTTTTCTGCACTGATCAGATAAAGGAGACACAGCCAGAACTCAGGCCACCTGCATATGGCTGTTTTCTGCTGGGTTACTTACATTCATATAATTAGGGAGCCAAAAGCCCTTTCTCAGACACACATGCATTCAGTCACTACTAAGAGAAGTCCTACCCATGTAAGCAGATTGAATGATATGCTTTAAATTATGAGCAGGACCAACCACTGATGGCTTCCTTTCACTGTTCCTGCTAAAGGGCTCTGTTCACCATACAGGTGCTGACAGATTGTTTGATGAAATTTTAAAGTTCAAGGGATGAACAAAAGCAAATATTAAACCAAGAGAGAATGAACTGTTTTCATCCTGTTCTTCAACAAAGTGGTACTTCTGTTTCCCTCTTCCCACTTGCTCTATCACGGTTATTACAACTTAGGTCATTCAGAGGTGGTTAAACAACCTTGAAGTGCTAGTGAACTGATCCAAAAAGTAATTTTTCACACCTAATTAATATGAACACTTAAGAAGGGGAGAGTTTTTTCTTTTTACTTTGGATTATTAAAAGCAGATGTGTTGAATCAGAGATGGGCTTAGAGTCACTGCAGGCGGACACACAGCATCCACATGAGCCATCAAAAACTTTGGTGTGTTAGATCTAGGCTGCTTATCAAAGCTGTCTATATCCCAGAGAGGGATAACTATCTTCAGGGTTTGACAGAGCCCATCCTAAAATGACTGTCAAGGACAATACAGATTCACCATTCCGTGAAAGTGAGCATTTCTCTCCTGCCAACTATAGACAGAGCCTATAGCATCATGTTAAAGACAATGAATTCCCAGGTGTTTAATTTATGTTAGATGAGGAAAATCTCCCCAGAAATTCAAAAGTCAAACCCAAATTGAAGCCAATGTTTTGAACCAGATCTCCTCTTTTTTCTTTTGGGGTCAAGGCTGACAGACTAATTTTGCATTAATATTTTTTCTGTAAGGCCTTCTAATATTACAGATCCAGAAACTGAACACCCTACCAAAATACTTTTGCCATTTTCTTTAGCTCTTGATTTCATTTTGATTTTTTTCTAGTTTTAGAAAGGGAGAGACAAGCCACATACATATCCACAAATTTATCTCATCTCAATTCCTGAATTGTTTTAGGCTTGGCCACCAATTTAGCTGTGGGAAAGTTTGAAAACTCTATGGCTGATTAAGCTTTAGCACCACTCCCAAGTCATATTGTGACACTAAACATTCTTCTATCTATTTACACATCCTGGCTTTCCCCCATTATAAAGTTATAAAATGATTTGTTGTTTGGGTTCTCCCCCCCTCCCCAGGTGCTATTGAATTGATTAGGTTTTGGTGTATTCCAGTCTGTCTCATTTGGTCATACAGCATACTCAGTACAGTGTTTTGACATGACTAAATTTCTCACTGACCAAACTTATTATGTTTGTGCTTTCTAGTCACATATGTGCTTTTCCTTTGGTGCATTTCTGTCATCTGGTTTAGGCCAAGAACTGTCACCCAGATGGCCATCACTCTGAATTCAGAATTCCACACGAACTGCAGGAAGAAACAACAGATCTAATGGGGTAGTTATGGTTAAATGGCAAATTTCATACTTTGTCATAGACTAATGGAAGATGAAAACAAATAAAAAGTCATCCTCATTGCTCTAAGTAGCCTTTCTGCCGCCATCTAACAAACGCTAACAGTGCACCACAAGGCATTTCACTAAGAGCTGCAATTTCAAGCTTTAAAACTCATTGTGACGTTTTAGAGATTTGGGCTTTGAAAACTGATTTTCACATTTTATTTGCCTGGATGCATGGTGATGAAAGATCTGATAATATCTCCATGACCTCAGTCTACCACATTTCACAGCAAAATGCATCAGCACTGCATTTTCATGCTAGACAAAGAACCACAAGTTTTTATGGGCTTTATGACACCATGATAGAAGTGTAGACTTGGGTATATGATTTAAGATCTTTTATAGCTTATAAATAAACTTACACTATTGCTTTATAAGACTAAAATTTTTAGTCAATCTTCATATTCTTTTAAACTTAGTTTCATCTCACAGCGCTTTTCATTCTGTCCTTTCTCAAATATGACTGCAAATTTTGGGAATGATGGTAACCTATACTAAATACAGCGCAGTATGAGGTCTTAATAAAAGAACTAAGCAATCCATCATCCTCTCCTTAAGCTTTATTCTGCATTCAGGCTCTTAATCCTGGCATTCCTGTGGCTTCCCTAAATGCTTCTCCAAAACATCAGAACATTTCCAAGAATAAGTCTCCATCCTTCCCCCACTCTGGCTCAGTTCAGCAGCCCCATTCCTCTCTACTGTACGTGGGACAATCTGGTAAGTTAGTTTCTATATCAGTTATATCAGCCATAAAATATGCCAGTTTCTCAGCTACAAACTGGATACAAATTATTTTACTGATGTGTGTTGTATAGACAAATATTCCAAATCAGCTATCAAAGGCTCGGTTACTTGTCTTATGAAAACAAATCTTGTCATTCCTATTTCTCAAGTGTAGTTCAATCCAAAAATAGCATAGCAGTCAATAATCTTTCCTGAATTCCATTACAGAAGACCATTACGATTTACACATTATCATAATTATTTATGCTGAAGGAAAAATAAAATATAGACAAGCAATTAGCACTCAGACAAACAACATCAGAGCAAGGAAAAGATCTCAGCCCTGTTTAGTCCACAGTCTAATCTTTAACTAATTGGTTGCACTCCCTCAGTTAAATCTCTTAGAAAAGCCTTAAACACTGAGGCAGACAATCCCATTTTAATAGGTATAAAAATCTTCTGAACTTTGTGGTTCATTTATTGCCAGCTTACAACATTTTGGGATTTGCATACATACAAAATCTTTGGTCACTTGGTTCTCCTGTAACCACGTGAAAGTCAGAATTGTGTCTAATCTCATCCTCTAAACTCCTTCCGTGATGGAGAGAGCTTTCTAGGGATGGTTCATCCCATCCTGCAATAGCTGCAAGAGGAGGAATAAACCTTCTGGCAGTTCTTGTTTTTCTCCATTAGCTGAAGAGTGAACAGGCCCTTCCACAGAGCAGACTTGGACACACAGTTTTAAAAGGCTCAAGTCCAGTAAAACGAGCCTGTGCAAATCAAGGAGAACAAGCCTACGTTCTCAAGGAATGGTGTCACTCACCCAGCTGAATATAAATCCTTCATATAATTCTACAGAGAAAAAGAAATCATGATATCAGATTCTGGGGTCACATTTCAAGGACATTGAGGAGTTTCTGGAAATGTTAGAGAAAGGAACTCTTGCTCTGTGTGTGTGATTTAGTGGTTTAAATTTGCTTCCACTTTGAAAAATGCCTCATCTATCTTCTTGCCTGTCACATTAAAAACCCCTTACTCCACAAACCTTGAAACAAGTAGGTTGCTCAGGCTTGCTACTATCATTTTCTAGGGTAGGAAGGAGAAAAGATTGTATGATTCCATACTGATAAATATATTAAAAGGAAAGATGTTAGCAGACAACCTCCTTGTTGGCTTCCCAAATGGTCCCTGCTACTTTACAAAAAGAAAAAAGGAAAGACTTATATGTGTGATAAGGCCCTCTCTTTCACAAACACTGTGCAGAGTATCTGTGCTAAGATTCATATCTGATGGACAGGCAGTTTCATGGAATCACAGAATGGATTGAGACGGAAGAGACTTTAAGCTCATCTAGTTACAACTCCACTGCCATTGGCAGGGACCTGGTTGCTCAGAGATGCATCCAGCTTGGCTTTGAACACTTCCAGGGATGGGGCATCCACAGTTTCTCTGTTTTAGTGCCTCACCACCCTCACAGCAAATAATTTCTTCTGAATATCTAATCTAAACCTACTCCCACATTTCAACTACCTTCTGGAAGTTATGGACTTGTAGCAGAGTTAAGTGTTAAGCCTGAATTTAGGAGTACCCAGAGTTACATTTTATCCACCAAAAAATCACTTCCTATAAATAATTTTGGTTCTCCACACTGAGTTGTGCCAGTTACAAAATCTGGTCTCCACCTTTACAGAGAGCCTTGAAAGCCACAGTCAGGCATGGTTACCAGTATGCTTTGTTTGCAGGCTGCCTAGAGACATGGAGTGAACTTGTTTCTAGCCTACTAAAAGTAGCTTCATGCAGGATTTAAGATCATGAGGAACACAAATCTTAGTATAAATCTGTGCACACCTAGGTCTGTTCCTGCTATGTGACAAATGCACATCACTCAGATTGACTACAAGGAATGGAAATATATCTTTCCATCACAATAAGGAAATCTTAACATACATTTTTTTGCACTGCCCTAAAAGAAGTACTAAGCTTTGACTAGTAATGTAAAAATAAAAATGAAAATAAAGTACTCCATCAATAATTTATATTGATCAATTTCAAATATATGCTCCCATGCAAGACCTATACTCTCACATATCTCAATAGAGAGAAAGGACCCAAACAGATGTTATGGTCTACCTATTACACAGAGTACAAAAGAAAGTAATTTCTTTAGAGTGCAAAAATCCTCTAACCGAGAACATTCCTCATCAGATGGTCTCCTTTGAAATTTAGTATTTAAAAACCAGAAGTACCAGGTGGAGAAAAAAAATACAATAAAATAACCCATCCAGGGGTCAGCTCAGTTTCTGCTCAGTAACGATGAACATTTTCAGTATTGCTGCCTGAGATTAATGGGTTTTTTTCTATTAGGCATACAGTCTACAGAGAATTAGGCAGTCTTAACTATCCTTTTCCAACTCTTAGGCCCATGCAGTCCATGAAACCTTCTCTAAGTCAGTCAATTCCAATCACACAGAAACCTCGATTTCTTTTTTTAAATTCCCTTTTTCCTTTTATACCCAAAGAACTACCTCAGTGGTGACCCCCTGATTTCTACAGTGAGGTTATGTTTTTCCTAGCCCCTGTGTTACCTTCACCCTGTGTGCTCAAAGATTCCTTCATGAGAGCATCATGAAGAGAAAGGCCCATAACAAAACATTTCATATCCACATGGTAAATATAATCCATACCTAGCAACCTTCAATCTGCCTTTTCCTTTCTTCCACCTATACAGTTGCTCCCACCTGTGAATTTTGACCCCACACACTGCTGACCTGCTCTGTGGCTCTCTCTGCCTGCTCCACTGCCTTTGCAGCACGCACCAGATTGTAGGATTTAGCCCAAACTTGGCTAGACTGTGGCACAGGAACAAAGGCAAACCAAATCTTTTTTTTTTTTTTTTTGTTCCTTAAATCTGCATTCAATTCCATCCTAAGCACCTACCACAGAGGACTAGCTGGGAAAAACCAGGATTATACAGGAAGACAATGCAGCCTAGAACCACCACTTCAGATCTGCCCACATGCAGTCCTGGACTAGGAGGTAAATGTCAATCTTTTATCCAACAGCCAGTCCTGGCTCTGCTGAATTTGCCTGTGAAGTTCCCACTGCCTTCACCAGGGCCAGGATTCCTGCTGTGACACTGCAGTTCCTCGCACTGTTATTTCCAAGGTTACATTATACACACGTGTGTATGCACACATGAAACACAAGTGCTCTGCAAAGCTTAAAACATTCTGTATAAACCACTAGAAAAGCTCTGCCCATCTCCCCATCTAAAACCATTCTCTGCCCATTTCAGCCACAGGTTGCTGCTGGTTTTTTTTTCAATGAATTAACTCTAAGCATTTAAAAGAAAGAACATTTCAATATGTTTTTCTGACAGGTAAGAAATTAACTGCATATCAGGAGCTATTGAATTCAGCTTTAATAGTATCAATAAACATTTCTGATTAAATTATGAAATTGATTTTATAATTTTGACCATTTTGTTTTTACATCAATATCATCATATGACAGCAAATGTAGTTACTGCTTCCTTATTGATCTTAGACATGGCACTCCAAAGTACTCATTTGACTATATTACAAAATCAAACTTGATTTCTTATGGTACTGTAGTAATTTTTGGTCACGACTTGATATGAAGAACCAAATGGATTTTCAAGTTATTAAAAGATATGCTTTGTTCTCAGCAGCCCAGGCACAGTCCTGCTGCATGGCTGTAGCAGTTTCAGGGCAAGTTTCAGGACTTAGTGATGTTGTTCTTCTTTTATGTCTAATAATAATCCCGCCTGTTTCTCTTGATGATCCATCTATCAGGTTTCTTGTGAGCAATCTAAACACTATTTATTAACAAGAAGGAACAAAGTGCTATTTATAATGCTCATTCAAGCAATCCAACAAAAACTCAGAGTTTCTGTAGCTTGGGAGCATTACTCTTGATCTCACCCTCCCCTCTGTCAGGATAATAGCTATGTGTTGGGCTACTCCATCTCCCCATAAGGTTTAATGTTCTGTTAAGAGAATGCATAATTCAAAAGGACCACTGTTGTTCTGATACATGCATAATAGTAAATCAAAGGTGTAATGTGCTGGATATTTATGTCTCGGGGTTAGAACAAGTCTGATCAGATTAAAGAAATTTCAGTCCTGGGCTTTTTGGCTGCTGTAAATTTCCGCAGGCCCTCCCATGCCTGAACCTTTCTGGATTAAAGGACTATGGGGCATCTTCATTGATACAAACTACCTTCATGGAAGAGGAGCAGCAAGTTGAGACCTTAAGCTGTTTTGTCAGACTGCACTTCTGTAGTGGATCTGTGGGTCTGCTGCTGTGTTACCCAAAAGTGTCTTTTTCAAACAGTCAGTCATGTTTCTTCCTCCCTAATTATAGGGGCATCTGTTTCAAAATGTAACTAATCCCTCCAGGTTTTGTGGGCTGAGGAAAGGGGCAGGAGGGGTCAGCTGGAACTTGTGCTCTTATACCTCTTGCAAGATTATTCCCTAATATGCATGATTCCCTGATATTCATTAAGGTATTTAGGCCACTGACAAGTATTTGCCTTGACAAGCCCATGGAGAACGGGGTACACTTTTGTCTGTCTCAAGACAAACCAGTCCCTGAAACAAGACATCAGCAAAGCATGGGAGGTTGTTTCACTCTGCTTTGATTAAAAAAAAAAAAAAGAAAAAAAATTGATAAACTGCTTAAAAAATATTGGTATTTTAACACCTATGGGAACAAGTGATTTATGTAGTGCTGGTTAAATCAGTCACAGCACAGACAGGCAATGCACAGACTCCACAGAATGACTCTGGGCTGTAGCAAAGTCAGAACATGCCATACAGTACCCCATGGTATGGTTTGCTGGTGCAATGGGGATATAAGTATTTTGTTCATTTGGTTTATGCTGATGTTCATTTTATTTTCTACCCTATCCTGTACAAGGTCTCTTAATGTATTTAAGCAGAAACTACCTCAACAGGTCATGCATCAGAACTGGGGTATGACAAACCAAGGGTTTTGGCACACTGGGGTTTGCTGCCCCTCATGACAGATTTGTGTGCGACCTTTCAGCTCTGAGCCTTTTCGCCAGAACTTCCTCAAATATTTAAAACACACAGCCCGGGTCTCTCACTTGTCTGACATTGTCTCAGAAATCCCTTATTTGCTTGCCATCACTGACCACCTTTCCCAAACTATACCTTTACCTTGCAACAGCTCTGACACTTCACTCAGGATTCTGTTTGGAAGTGTAAAAGTACCATATATCCACTAGACACTTTGGACTGGAAAAAAGGCAATAGCTCTGCTGGAGTCAATAAAGCTTGTTGATTTATCACTAGTTTAGGATGTAACCTCAGTTGCAGGTCCATGTGTCTTCTCTGAGCCACCTGCATCCTGCACTGGAGCTCTTAGGTCGACACTCCGACACCTGAAATCTCCTTGAGTACTCCTGATCTTATATAAGGCAGTGAGAAGTCTAAATTTATCAGCACAGTGTGGCAAAAGCGGGTAAGGAAGGATCTGTGGTGGCTTTTCAGCCTTCTTTAGGCATTATGAAAAACAAAGTGAGTGCTTCCACTAACTCCTGAAATATTTTCCTTATGTAGACTCTTTGAAAGGTGCTCCTTTTCAAATTTAATATATTTATTCTTACAAGTAGTTACACTGATGAAACAAGGAAGGGTGGGTGTCCTTGCTCTACAGAAGCAATCAGCTGGGGTGTCATGGGTAAAGATGTGAGTCATCTCACCTCGTCCTCGCTAACTAAAAGCTCAGCATCTCAGGTAGTTATATGTGCTGCAACTGTTAGAGAAATGTCTTCAGAACATAAATCATCCCATACTCAAGGGACTGCAATAACAGGATGAATCACTGAAGAAAGAAGGAATTTCAGGGACTGACTTGAACTGAAAACTGAACTCTGGACAGCTAAAATCAGGTGAAGTAATAATTTGCCCAATCTCACAAAGAAAAAAAGTTTGCGGCAGAATAGAAGGGAAGAATTTTTTTCTCTCCAATCTCACATTGATACCTGAACCATCAGGGCATTTCTTCCTTGATGCTGAGCCACTCTGCCTTGGCAGCTACTCAGCATTTATCACCAAGGAAATGATTCCAAGGGCTCACTGGGCAAAGTGATAAAATTGGCAATTTCAACTCAGATCTGGGTTCTGAGCTCTGACCATTATTCATCACTCCATTTTCAAACAAATTTTTCCTCAAGAAGTGCCAAAAGGCCTCACTACCTCCATAAGCTGGGGTTCTTGGTACCTTACAGACCTCTGTTCTTAGGCCAGAAGCAGCTCATGTTGCCACTAGCCACAGCTTATCAAATCACAGATGAAATATTTCCATCTTCAGGCCCCATTTCCCTCACTTCGGCAATCTTCCCAAGCACACAACTAAGTAATCACATAACTAAGGAATATAAAATAGATTTTGGGACAGACTGGGCACAAGCTCTGAATACTTCCATTTCCAGGACCTTCAAACAGAAGCTTCATTATTGTGCTTTCACCACTATGCTGCTGATGCTCAAGTAAGGAAAAAAAAGTCTAAAGTTCTCTTCCCGGGTTAGCTGAGGTTAAACAGGTGTTTTTGGTAAGGATTGCAGTTACATTTTGATTACACTAGCCCACATTCTTACATCACATAATGCAATATGATATACCCAAACGGGATCCTTCAGTGCCAAACTGGGGGCCCCAGCTTGATGTTGTTCTAATTGTGTTTTTCATTAATCCCTGTGACCTCTGTAAAGCATCACCAACCAAATACAGGTTCTCAGAACTGAGTGCTGGATTTTCTTTTAGGGGTATTTTTTGTATCTCCTTTTTACTTCTTGATGGAGAAAAGTAAAAGCAAAAAGGAATTTTCAAATTCAGCTGTGAGCATTAAGTCTGAGATTTGTCTGAACAAAAATACATCTAAGGAATAAGTTTATTGCAGTTGGATGGTGTGTCTTGTCTAGTAACCTGATCTAGCCTCCAAAAGGAAAACTCTAAATGTCTTTAGATGGCTTTGGACCCAGCCTCTGCTACAGAAATGCAAGCGTGAGGCAATGTATGCTGCTTTATAAAGAACTAATATTGAATGGGAGGCTGGGGGCAGAGGCCAATTCTTGATCTCATCCTGGAGTCACTCCACACACTTCAAATATGGCCAAATTCTGTCTCCAACCACACCCTGGCAACCTCATTTCCTTTATTAGGGTTGCAATGTCTCTATCTGGGGGGAGAATTTGACCCAGGGGACCTCATTCTTTCCTGGCAGGAGGCCATCACCCCGGGAACTGGGGCTCTCCAGGGCCTTGGACTCAAGGGGAGTCAGAGATTTCTGTGGAATTACATCAGGGACACCAGTGGTCACTGGAGTCTCCTTAATGCTTTGTGCAGTGAAATAACACATTTGACTAGAAAATACAGGTCTGAAGTAGAGTGTGAACTGGAGAGGTTTCAACTTGGAGAAGCTTCCACCGGCAATACAGGGAGCAGCACAGCTACCACGCCGCTCGCCTGCTTTGTAGCTCTGTAGGTGGATTTTCACACACTCTGGAAAGCATTTGACAGATGTTCATTATTATGCATGGCAATAACTGGTGTATATTAAAATGAGCTGCTCGAGAGGGGAGGAGAGAAACGATGCACCTGTTTATGCACCTTCCCATCTACGCTGCTTCTTTGCTGAAAAACAACCATTAATTTATGCTCATCTGCATAAAAGGAAAAGACTTTGAAGAAGATTTCTGTGGAAGCAAGGACAGCTGTAGTCCATTTCAGGCACTCAGCCTATCTTCCAGGTACAAGATTTTAAATTCATCTCTGAATTATTCTGCAAAGAGTTGGGGGTAACCCACCAGTGGTCGAGGCAAATTGCATGCATTTTCTGCAGCCTGCCCACTCCTGTCCTATCACTTGCTAAGTCACAACAGAGCTTTTCCAGTATCTCCTTCGTAATGTCCTATTTTTCCCTGACAAATAGCTATTACATATAGTAGCCTTTTCCTTCCTCGGTCTTTTTCAGATTCCCATCTTCTCTCACTCATTTCAGATCACTTTTTTGCTTCTGCACTTGTTCGGACAAGGACTGTTTCAGTCATCCTTTTCATCACTCTCTGTCTTTCTCATTTCAGAATGCAATATCTGAGGTCAAGCCACTGAGAAACAAGTGGGAATTTACTATTAATTTCTGTGCTCTCAAGATTTCTCCTTTGCCATAGATATTTTTGAGGAGGTAGCAAAAGGAGGAAGTTTTCTCCCAAATCTGACATCTGTGATAGAAGATAATGAGTTACCTCTGGGAGAGCTCCAGGCTTCTGTGCAGACCCATTTGTGCAGTACAAATGCACTGCAGGAGACCCCATCGAAGTGACTGGGGAAGGAGTAGTAGCTGCATTGCTGTCTCTTGAACCCTGGGAGCTGCTCTAACCAAGGCCGTAGAAGAAACCCACACTATTGCTAGATGATGATGGTTTGCAACTTCCCTGCCTTCCAGCCTCTGTCAGAAGATTTCCCAGTGCTCAGAAAGGTGACTAGACCCATGGAAAAATGAATCAAGAGAGAAACCAGGTGATGCCTCAGGTCATCAGGATGGAAAACCAGTCAGCAGCCTCAGACAAACTAACCATTTTAGGACTATTTAAGAGTCAAGGACAGCTGTAGCAAACAGATTTGCTGCAGTAAAAGTAAAGCACAGAACAGGCTTCCCTTCCTACCCCTTACTGTAACAGGATACTCTGCATCCCTCAGTCATCACAGGCACTGTCCTGTGCCCTGCTGTCTGGACAACTCACTGTCCAGCACATTGGCACGTGTGCTGGTGATGTAGATGAGCAGAGAGAATTCAAAACCTGACCCATCAGTAAGGTACACAACCCCGAAACATAGTATAAAAATTATTTGTGTATAGGCTTTTCATGTTTCATTAGTCTTCCTTTTCTCTGCCATATGAACCAGGGATGGGCAAGGAAGGAAATCTCACATCAGCAGCTTGAGTACAAACCTCTAATATTAGGAAGACTATTTAAGGAGTAAGGCTCAGGAAGGGTGTCAGAATAAGACTCAATCTGGATTTATTATTTCATACTGTTACCAGAGTGTTACTTTTCTATTTTATCCACAACAGATTATTCCTGACACTTTTAGAGGGCCCCTGGCCCATTTGCTTATTGGTCTGATCTTTACTAGCAATGAAACTAGAAGTCTTTGCTTACTCAACTTCTGGAGAGTTAAGAGGATACCCTTTTATAATATTCACTGAAATTGCTTCTTGGCTAGAATATTCTCCTGTCAGTGTTTTTCATGTGTTCAACAACATCTGCAGGATGTGGAAAGAACAGAAACAAACCAGATGTTGCAAAAGGTAGTGACACTGAGAAACATAATTATTACAATATCTCGCTCATTTTTTTTGGTCCATCTTATGCCTTCATACATCAATAACTTTTACTGCTGAAACAGAGACTGACTCATCTAAGTTCTCTCTAAACAGATTTACAATCATTTGTAAAAATTGACATATACCTCCCATTAAAGCCAAATTTCCTTTAGCAATTTCAGAGGAAAATAGATTAAGGGAATGTGGATATTTATCTCAGCCATCAACATTTATTCATTTAGGTAATTATCACTTCATTATGCTGTCAAAGAGGGCAGGCTGGGAAATTCACCACTGATGAACCAAACACCACGGAAGTCCTCCACCTCTCGTGTGAGTTTGGGGTGCCAGCTCGTGCCCTCCCCAAGCATTTGTCACAGTGATATGACAAGGGCCGCAAGTCCAAAGAGGGTACCAGCGGAGTCTGCTGTGCCGTGCGGGTGAACAAGCTCAGCCTGATCCAACAGCGCCCCCAAAAGCAAACCCACGGACAGCCGGACACCCCAACACCCTCCCAGCCTGCAGCCCTGGTCTGCGTCTCCTCTACAAACTTGCTATATTATTTTGAAAGCTGCTTACTCAATTATAAAAAGGGGAAAATAATAAAAAAAAATAATAATGAAGCAGAAAAATCACTACAGCCTTATGAATGCTTGCTACAGTGCAAAAATCAGCAGAGTCTCTGTCAGATTGGGAAAATTTTCCAGTTATTTTAACTCAGACTTCAGGAATTTCGTAGAGGGATCAGAAGACCTGCAAGCTCTGCCAAATTCTGAGGGAACAAAGTATAACTAGATTAATATATAAATCTTATTAACTAAAATGTAACTGAATACAGTCATTTGTTATCAAAGTCTTTAGATTGTTTAACAAATTGCAACATTTTGGTCTCACGGGCTCCCTGCCAAGTTGAGGCCTAATTAAGGTGGTTGGAAATGAATAGTGTTCTAATTAGTTTAATTACAATATGATGAATTATCAAACTAATTTTTAAAAACAATGTGCAATTAGCCTTTTAGCATTCAACCCCCATTTTCCAAAACAGGAAATGAAGCGGAACACACTTGTTTTTATCAGGAGTCTTGAGGCTGAACCACCCCAACATGGGAATGCCCAAAGATGCAGCCAAACTTGTCACTCCCCTCCTTTCACCCACTTTGTGCTTTGGACAATGATTCCAATGCCTTTGGCCACATCTGTGAAAAGCAGGTTGTTCAGTCCAAGGTTGGACCAACACTCCTTTTCAGATTCTAGACACAGAGTTTTCCCTGTCCCTTCCCTTAATCCTTCCCTTCATTGGGGTCATATAGAAAATCCCAAATGCATGGCTCTACTGACCTGGTGGGATTTTTTTATTCTTATATTTCTAAGCAGTGAACAAGCAAACTCCTTTGCCCACAAACCATAAATCCGTATAACCTCCTACCTAAAGCACGCAGAGGAGCATTAAGGCTGTAACCATCTAGTCTGTACTGCATAATACCAGCTGCACAAAACCCATTTTCCATGAGTATGTTTCTTTTACATTTGTCCCCCAAAGACTATTTTCTGCCTCTGGCTACCAATCCCACTGCGTCACTCCCCCAGGCAGGAAACCTTTCCAGAAATACACTTGCACCTGCATAACCTCAGTAATGTTGCACCCTTGGAAGTGAAAGCACCATCTGGTCCTACTGTAGAGAGGTTCATTACTGAAGGAGTGGCCAAAGGTCGCCACCTTTCATTAGCACTACCAGGTATATAAGTAGAGGTTGGCTCCGTTACAGCATAGCTCATTGCTAAGCAATAGAAGTGGATGTATTAAAAATATAGGCACCCATTGAATGGAAGGAAGGAGCAAAGAAGTTCACTTTAATGACACGAATCCTTTAACAAATAATCAGGTTAAAAATGATCCACTTGGTATTTTGATGAAAATGGATTTTCTCATCCTGTGAACCAGAAAGAAAATGTGGCAGTAAAATAGCTTTCGGCATGACTTAATTATCCCCAGAAAGACTTAGGAGCCTGCTCCAGCAAAGCACTTAAATGCATGCCGAAGTTTAAGCACATGGGCATTCTCAAGGGACTATTCATATATCCAGAGATAAGCATATGCTTAAGTACTTTGGCAAGACACAGATCAAATTGAAGTCTCTCACCAGGGCCTGAAGTCACAGCTAACACATCTGGCAAGCGCGACAAGCCTTTGAGATGTCCTGTCCACCTGGGTGCTTATAAAGTCCCCATTGTCCACACTATCTAAGTGTTTCCCAATAAATGAAAATAATCAATCACCGTTTCCTTGCTTCCTGACTGGCATCTCATAGAAAGAGAATTTAAATAGGTGCACGTATCTGTAGATTCAATCAGTTTACTGGAGGGAACCAAAACGAGGAGATGAAGTTGCCATATGTTTCTGCTTGTGCTGAAGCTAGTGGTCATGCTTGTTTTTCCTGGAAATTTGTTCCACAAGCTTAGTCTGGATATTGCCAGAGCCTTCATTTATTTGTCAGCAGTGGCAAGGATCCAGCAGATGAGGCTCTTGTAAGAAAAAAGGACTGCAGAGAACACTGTCCTCTCAAGTCACTATGGTCAAACATACTGAAGGCTTTAACACTCAGGGAAAAGTTGCCTCAAGGACTTGGTGATGCTTTTTGGCAGAACACATGGCTAAGGTCCTAGACAAAGTCTAGGCATGGTTTCTCAAACAACAGGCTGCTGGGTCTTGCTGCTGCCCCCCAGGACTGAGTGTCTCTTAGCCAGTCACAGCTACAGGTATCCAGCATTATGAGGATGCCCAGAAAAGCTGGAGGTTGCTGATCAGTCCCAAGGCCCATGCCTTCAATACAGAGGGTAGAGAAAAAACAGTTTTCTGAAGAATTCCTCTCCTCTTTTATGTGATTCTTAAGGGAAATAGAAAGCTGGTTCTGTTCTTTCCCATCAGTTTCCCAGATGATTTCTGCAAGACTACAGCTGTAGGGAGGACTGCTTCTTATGGGACCCTAAAAGCAGCCCTCTGGCTTGAGGAGGATGGGGAGGCTGGAGCCAGGCTGGGTCTGCCTGTTCAGTACCAGTGATGCATTCAGTGAGGTGTTTGAAACAGGTGCATTGTCAGCCATGCAAGCTTGTGAAAACTAAAAAAAAAACACCAACAGAAAAAAAAAAATCACTTCTGGCAAGAAAAAGGTTAATACAAACAGTAGGTATAAAGATAACCTGAACCCATCATTAAAGAAATTCAGTTATTTAGTCAATTTTACTTATTTACAGGCTAGAAGATTAATGAGCTCAAATAGAAACTGAGACAGTAATTAGGTTTCAAAAACATACTATAACACAATCAATCATTGCTTGGGAGTATAATGACATTAGGGTAGAGCCCTCTTTCAGCTGAGGTTATTAGCATGTGATTGGTGAAGACTGGACTTGAAGAGAGAGTCTACCCCAGGGTCCTGTAATAAAATGAAAGAGGAATCTTAAATAAGGAGAAACTATGTCTTTGACCCTTTGTCCTTTGCCTGTAGATGTAGAGATACTGTATTCAGGATTTAGGGCTCTGTAACAGGACTTTGGGGAATGATGGCATTTCAAAAGACAGTTGGTATTTTACTTTAAACAAGACTTTACTTGAGACCTAATACTACACAGGCGGTATGTGTATGTCCTCTAATCTGGTCTTTGAGGCTATTAGCAGCTCCTTCTGAGGTATTTCAGATCTCTTCTCAAAGTCTTTGCAAACACATCAACTTAGAGTTGGAATTCAAAGTGTTACAGAACACAAGTGGCAGAAAGGGTGAAAAATAATGTAAAGAAAGAAAAATCAGAACCTATACAAAAGAAAAAACTCTCAACTATTTTTACTAAAGCATTTTTTTGCTGAGGAAATGGCTTTTATATATTCCCTTTGCAAGGAATTTGGGTAAATGTTTCTTAAATCCAGCGTCAATTCTGTTCAAAAAGAAAGGATATGATTTTTAAAATTCAAACCAAATTTTGAAGTCAGATTTTTATGCACTTAGCAACTTAATCCGGCTTCCACAGAAATCAGTGGTAATTTCCCCACTGATTTGAATAAGAGAATAGTTACAACAGTGTGTATAATTTTTCCAATTCCACCTAAGTGGCTAAAAACAGACACTTAAAGCAAAGGTTTTCAAAAGAGGCTATGGCCTTTTCTCACATTCTCTAAAATGCCTTTGGAAGTCATATTCCAAAACAACATATCAGAGCAGCTAAATAGAAGTAGCCTAATTTTCAGACATACTGAGTACTCCCAGACTTCAATAATTTCAATATTCATCAGCTCTTGAAATCATACTACATCCTTTGACATACCTATATATGGGGTTAAGTACATAATTCTAAGTGCCCCAGTCTGAAAAATGGCAGCCTTAACCCCCCCAAACGCACTTCTCATGCATATCCAAGTAGATACACACTTCCACAAATAACTTATGCATCACCACCACGTCTAAAATGAAATCTTCATAATTCCCTTCACCTCAATGGCGCAGTGGCACAGCCCCTGCATTTTGCTGGTCGCGTCAGTCTCTACAGACATCTAGTTGCCATTATTTATTCACTGTGGTATTCTCAGCTATCCCAATTCCCTAATGAACAATTGAAATGGATTGCAATAAGGACGTGACACACAGGAATAAGAAGCTGAAATGTGTTTCCCAGCTTCAACCTTCTAACCTGAGGGAAGGTTATGATGGTTGACATGACTGGGGTCAACAGCAATCGGTTCTAGTGGTTACTGTCACGTAGATACCAGGAATATTTTTGACGGCATTTCAGAGCAATTCCAGTGGTTGATAAATCAAATGCAGAAGAACCTTAACTCAAAATGTACTGTAAATAATCTCAAAGTGCAGGGGGGGAAAATACCCAATACAAAAGCAAAACTATATTTCAAAGTAAGAGTGTGAAAACATAACAACATGCGACTCAAGTCAATACAATCAATCCTGGTAACAAGAGCAGTCAATGCAATTACATTTTATAAAATCAAGTATCCTCCTACTATGAAAACCACGAAAGGAAGGAAATGAACCAACATCCCCCTCTCTATTAGCATGTGACAATTACAGTTTCACCAAACACAGCTAAACAAGGAGCAGAATAAGTGTAAGACCCTGAAGCCTTGCCAAAGGAGCCAGCACCACGTAAAAATCTTCAGTCCAATGGACAGGATTTTACCTGACTGCTCCTCTGACCCTTTACAAGTAAACTCATTTTCACCCATTGATAGAAAAATGTAATCTTTCCAGTAACGTTTTTCTAAATTTAAGCTGCTGAACCTCTTTTTTTTCCTCCCCCCATGATAGAAATACAAATGTGATGTGTGATGTTAAATCAAGCTGCATGATTACAACTGCCCAGGTAACAGAACTTGTGAGCTATCCTTTACCTTTCCATATGAATTCAGGGCTTAAAAGAGGCTAGATGGAAAAACTGACTGTGTTGTTTGCTCATCTGAAAATTCTTTTCTCTTTATCAAAAGTGAATTTAAGGCATTTGCAAAATTCCAATAATTCCTCCTCTTTTTTGTGGTAAGAATTGATAACATGTTCACCCTCCCATCTTTTTCCTTCCATGGGATAAACTCCCACAGAAGTCAGCACATGCCCTGCCCATGGAAAGCCTGAAGCATAAGGATCTCAACACAGCAAATTCCCAGGTGGGAATTTTAGATTCCACATTAATTAGGCTCCATGCACTGAGTGAAATCATGCCTTTCTTATGAAAACACTACTGCTGACCTCAGCCCCGTGAAAGAGACTGAATGCAGAGAGACAAGATGCGAGCAGGCAAAAGTAGTCTTTCTGATGGCCCTCCTTAATTAAGAAGTTAGTTTTAGTGTGGAGAGTCTTTGATGGTCTTGTGATAAACGTTTGAAACTGGACTACAACCAGGAAGGTGTAGTGGTCAGAGCATGAGGTTAGAGAACTCCACCACTGAACAGCTGGTGTCTAACTATGGGGCATTCAGCCCTTCACCTCTCTCCAGGGAAGCCAGAAACAATACAAGAACTTTGGCTGCTGGACAGAGTACCTGAGGTAGGTGCACACCGACAGCACACACAACTGACCCTCCAAGGATATTTTGTAATGTGTGTGCATGTCCGACTGAAGGGGAAAACCCTCTTTTTAGCAGGTCATGGGTAATATTTCCTGCCATAAGGCTTTGAACACACTTATCCCTATCACCTTCTCCCCGGCATCTGTTTGGACATCTGTCCAAAATGGAGATGTCATTAATTTCATGCAGGGTTGCAAATTGGTTTTATCCATAGCATTCCTGTGCAAGAGGTGGCTGATCATTGCCAGTAAATGATGAAAGAGAGCATCAAACTGACAAAACTAAACCAGGGATGACCACTTTGGTTGGTATTATCCTAAGCAAGAATATTGCAAACGTACTTCCAGCATACCATCTACTTTTCCATTTAACTAGTACAAAATAACTGCAGATACAATTATTGCTATTACATTCTGTGCCTGCATGTGGGAGAGAGAAAATACATAGTTTTACTGCATTTTTTTTTTCACTCTTATGGAAAACATTTAGTCTTTACACCCCTCTTGGAAGAGAAAGCTGAACTTATTATTTCCTGATATTTCCAGCTTAGCAACTACTCATCTGTCATTTTTTCATCCCTATTGTTTTACATGTGTATGTCCAGCCTCAAGCAGTCTCACGATGACAAAAGTATTTGTGGATTCCTGATTTGTTAGCTGCATACTTTCCTTGTAGTGTTTCCTCGCCAGTTTTCAAGTGGCTCAGGAAGTCTCCATGGGATTCCATGGATCAGATAACATGAAAGGGTCTGTAAACCTGACACAGGTTGAATTGTGGACTACTACGTCCAAAAGAGTAATCCCTAGACATCTTCTGGATCATTCATAAAGCTGCATACTCAGTCCTGAAGACAGTTATGGCATGATCTAACTTAAATTATTGAGAAAGAAATGAAAGAAAGCAATTATGAAGGTGAGAGAAGGGAACACAGAGTAAACCTTGCCAACCTGTTATTTAATATTTTTCAAAACAATACTGAGGATTTAGTAAAGCTCCTCCTTCAAGAGGTTCTATCTTCGACTTCAGCGTGTTTTAATGGCTTTCAAAATTAAAAATGCTGCTCATCAATTAGGAACAAAGGAGACATTGCCAAGTAAGAACTTGCAAGTTGTTCTTAAGCTTGGTAAGTGATGTTTGAGGAAACTTCCAGGAAAGCTGATGAGAAAGCTGAGCAGTGAAGCCCAATCTCTAGAGCCCTTGTCACAAGATGAGAAACCAGCTAACACACTGAACTGCTCTAGCACACCATCACTGCTGCTATGGGGTGATGCAGTGTATTCCTGTCACTGCTGTACAGGACTCTCACCCTGAAGAGAACTGGAATCAGTATGGATCTTCCCATCAGAACTCAGGAGATCCTGGAAAAACACTAATACATGCATTCAGTTAGAGAGAGAATTCCTCTTGGCCATCACAGATGTCTATGAAAGATTAAATTAACTATTTCTTACTACACAACCCAGCTGACTAGACCACAAATTAATCCAGCTGCGCCAAAAGAAGTTGAATGTACTCATCTCCAAGCAGGTGATAAACAGAGTTATATAAGATTTGGGCCATGGTCTATATCACAGCCGTTGCCTGCCTCTGAACCTCCCTGGCTTTACAAAAACAGATCCTAAACCAAACAGTCACATGGACACACCTAATAGCCAGGTCTTCCAAGACCAGCTTGTGTGAGCTGAAGTCCCAGTGACTTTTGGCAACTCAAAACTATCGTGATTGCTACAGCTGGGTTCAGCTTCATGGTCTCAGCAAGACCTTCAAAAATGATGAGGGTTTGAGATAGAGCCAAGCTTCTTGTCAGCGCTTCATACTTCAAGGCATTTGTATTTATAATTCCTGTTACTTAACACAACAGATTCTAGCATGACAAATCCTAGAAAACTTATGCTGGGGTCTTTGTTTCCAGGATTTGCACCAGACCTTAACTAAATTTGAAAGTATTTGTATGGCATCTCTGTTTGAGCTGCTGGCTGATGTTTTATGTTTTAATGTTTTAAGTAAAGTTTATTATGACAAGTTAGTGAAAGTGCTTTTAGTGGGTCAATAAATCATGGACCTATCATATCACTGGGTGACAGCTATGCAAAGCATAGAAGGAAATTTGATATTATTCCAACAAAATAGCAACTACAGCTACTTCCAGCTTAGCTGCAAAGTCACATCAGCCTGTTGACTGTGAATTGAAGAGGTAAATAATTGTAAGCTGTGGAAGGAAGGCAAGGTCTTCGTAGATTTTTATCTGTCTAATATTTTTTAAACTCTCTTGGGGGTGGGAATTATTATTTATTTAATCCAAAATGGTCCTCTGGATGCTCACCATGCAGTCTGTTCTATAATTACCTAATGCCTAATGTGGAGGAATGGGGAAGGGGCTGGGGGAAAACACAAAGCAGATGAAAAAAAAAGAGGATAAAAAAGATTTCTGAGAGATTGAATTCAGTTTTGGCATCTCTCCAACCATATGGAAATTGCAGGGATGCTAAAAGAGTTCTAAGACAGCATGCACAGGACAAGGGTGGGAAGTTTCCCTCACTATTACTGTCAGGAGACTAAAACAAAAAAAAAAAACCACCAAAAAAGCAACTTTTTATACACGAGACAGGAACACTCCTGTCAGATCAGGGTGTGTGCCTAAACTTCAGAGAGAAAGCAACAATGACACAACTGCTCTCTGAAATTGTTTACACCTGATTAGGCACATATGAGAAGTCTCTCTTCGGCAATGAGGCAGAGATCGAAGAAAAATGTGTAAGGAAAAACTATTCTTGGCCTCTTCTCCCCCACGATGCTTTCAGCTGCCTGGTATAGCTTTTGACAGCAATAGCAGCTGCTTGTTGCCTGGTGTAGCATCGCTCCGTGTCTCGCCTCGGGTCTGGACTCCATGGCTGCAGCACAAGAGGAGTTACATCACAGAAGGACTCACGGCTGGAAGACATCAGGGGAGGCTCATGTTGAAACCAATTGTCTAGCTAAAATTAGTCTAGGGAATCTTCTGTCATGTTTTCTTCAAATGTAAAGGGCAAAAACATGTGTGCTCATTCTGGATGCCATTTCTTTTCTGACTATAAATTAAGGGATTTAACATACATAAATCTTTTTGTGAGAAGACTGTCACACTTAAAACCTGATAAAATATCTGTGGATTCCCCTGCCATCAGGGCTAACCAGTTAATCTGTTATGCACCACAATGGTATTTCACAAGCAATTTGTAAAATTTGAGAAAATTTGGGAAAAGAAATTTAATGTGCTTTTGCCTTATTTCAGGATCTCAATCCTTTGCAGTTTGTGTCCTCTTCTAAGTATTAGAAACACACGTCAGTTTTGAAAGTGAAACAGAGAGTAGAAGGCACAATGAGTTTGTGAAGTAAGGCAAGAGATAACTACATGTCAAATCTAGGTCTTTAGAGACACCCGTAGTCTATTACTGCAACACTCTCTGGGAAGTCTGTGAGGAAGGTCCATTTGAAGTCATAGAAGTTAGCATGTGAACCTGTTTACCTGCTGCAGCAAGACCTCCTTTGGCAGCACTCAAAATCAAAACAATATCTGTAAAAGTGTGTCACCAGGAACTCACACAGAAAAACTCTTCTTTTAAAGGCTCGGCAGGCAGGTGACAATCGGCTGTGGGAAATGTTACGTGTGAAGCATGTGCAAACACAAACCATCTAGGTACACTTGTGAAAGATAGCCAGAGATGCTTGCTTAGCATACAGGGAGAAGTGGCAGGCTTAATTGATGAGAGAATTGGAAAACTGGCTGCAGAAACTGTTCCTTTACTGCCCCAAAGGGGCAGTCAAAAGGCCGGATCACTGAACTGTCTGAACTCCACAGACTTACATTATAGTGCTGGATCTGAGCAACTCTGGGCAGATCACTTTTTCCTGTCCCTCTCTGCTCCCTTGGATAACCCTGCCCTTTTAAAGTATAAGAACATAAGGGTGAATTCAATTTTAAAGCTATTGACTGTCTTATGCGGAGGATAAGACATTATCCCTGATAAGTCTTTTCATTCCAGTTGTATCTTCAGTTTTTCCTGTGGGGTCAGAGTCCTACTCTCCCAGGTACTGCATACAGAAAAAGGGGGACATTTCTAGTCTTAAAAAGACTTTCTCAGTATCTGAGGCACGGAAGAAGATAATCTATTATCACACACTCTCATTTGCACATTAAAGCACCATTCAAATGACTCGCAGATTGAAGTATGAATGGAAAGACTGCTAAATAACAGTATCTGTAACGCAATGAGGTCTACAATTAAGGGCTAAGCAGAAAAATTAAGCCTGAAAACATCTAAGAAAATAATAAATAGATGTTCTTAATTTTGTTTTAGTAAGTAAGGGGGAAAAAAAGGCAGAATAGCAAACAGGAAAACACAAATGTATACTGTTAATCTGAAAAAAGAATAGTGCTGGAAAAGGTTCTTACAGTGAGTCCCATGATTGGGATTAATTATAATTAAGAAAATAACATAATTCTCTAAAAAATATGGGGTCCAGCAGTGGAGCGTAAAGATCAGAGGGCAAAGATGTTGTAAAAAATTATAAGAAAGGAAAAGATGGAGAATTGAACAGAGCAAGATCACAGCAGGGGTTAAGATAAATAAGACATTTTTAAAGTACATACAGAAGGAGAGGGCAGTGAAGGAGACAGAAGGGCCTCTTAAAAGTGGCATGGGTAATTTATTGACACAAGTAGTAAGGGCATTGTTTAAGGGGGAAAAAAATGAAATGAATTCTTCGCCTGAGTGTGCAGAGAGGAGAGGGGACAGATGCTAGAAAGAGACATAAATTTCTGAGAGGAGAAAGAGAAATGCTTAAGGAAATCAAGATCATACCGGTGCTGGTGATCAAGGAAGTAGAATGTCAGAAAAGTAAAAAAAAAAAAAGATAAAAAATGCAGGAACAAACGTGGTGTATCCCAAAATCTAAGGGATAGGGGAAGAAATATTGCAGGGATGCTCAGAACCTGGAAAGCACTTGGTGGGAAGCTGTATGTGCTGGGAGAAATCTGACACGGTGCTACCATATGGTTAAAGCTAAATTCAGGTTGTGGATGCCACCCAGCAAGCTGGTATTTTTGCTTCAAAGACCTTTCAGCAGTAAAGGAAATTTTACTCGCAATAAAAAGGCCAGTCTTCTTTGCTTCCTTCTTACTTGCCCAGTTCCCTTTCCACCACCTTCTTTTTGCAAAGTCAGCCTGTGACGGAAAGGGTGCCTGCGAGGGAAAGTTCCTGAGGAGTTGCGTGTCCACCGTGCTTCCCCACAGCACATCCCAAACCTCCTATTGCAGCTGCAGTACTTGGTGTCACTCCCAGTGTGCATTTCTACTTTCAATATTAAGTTTTTAAACAGTTCTAGAAAACAGAAGCCTTACCAAAGACATAGAGAATCCACATTAAGTTGGAAAATCAGTGACCTCAGTCCATAAGAGCTACAGATCCTAAAGAACTTGGCCCCACACACGCCAAGTTAAGCTTTATTCCATTGACTCCAGTGGAATTGCACACGAACACCCATCTGAGCACACGTGTTTCTGCTCCAGTGAAGAAGCAGTAATTAAACTGGGCCTACAGCATGTATATCATGCAAGTGGAAATAGCAAACAGACCAGTAGAAGGACTAATGTTGGAGGGAGATGGTGTCAATGACATGCACTGAAGCAAAGAAAGTCAGGCCCTAGAAGAATTTGTGGGGAATTTGGCTACACTAAGAATAGACAGTACTTGGAGCGGCAATGGGGCAGCTGCTATTCGTAGAAGTTTAGAATGGCTATTCTAAACTTAGTGAGCAAGTATTCAAAGGTGGTAAATACTGAAGGATATGCACAGATGCTACCAGGAAAAAAAAAAAATCGCTGATTGAAGAGCATGATCAGGCAAGGTGCTGAGTGCCAGTTCCTCAAAGGAGATACACCGATCCTATACCAGTTGAAATCCAGCCCCTACATGCTTCCTTCTACTCCTAGCAATAAGATTTCAGAGCTCTGAATCATGCAGGAACATTTTTTCACTATGCAGGATTATGCTGCCAGGGCCTAATCCCACTGACATCAAGGGCAGACCTTTGAACAGCTCCAAGGGTTAGCGTGGACTTCCAGTGAGCATGTCTAGTCTTATCATCTATGGCACTTCCCAAATTACCACTGAGTAACTGTCTTTACTTGCCTGGGGATGGCTTTGATAACACTCCCAATCAGAGGATAAACTAAGGCCATGAAAGAGTTGATACCAAGTGCAACTGTTTGCATCAAATATACACAGTGCAGGTGCAGGGAGCACAACAGGCAGGATTCAGACACAGGGTGTGAAACTTCAGTGATCAGCGGCCAGGGGCTGTGCTCTGTACTCTTCGGGTGAAACTCTGCCCAGCACTCACTCAGCGACCTTTGTAGACGATAATGACATGCCTAAAATAAATAGAAGTGCAACTGAGAAATTTAGGACAAGACAGAAATAAGAGCAGAAGCTGTAACTCTTTGGAAGATTTATAATTTATGACCATTCCATGGCATGAGTTCAACTGTGACCTCTCAGCTGGCAGCTGTCTTTATGCTGCTTTCTCCTTCCACCTGCCTAGTGAGAAAACAGCCACCGTCTCTGTGAGCATGGATAAATCTGTCACGCTGACTTACACAATGAACTCTCTGGAGGAGGGAGACTGAAGTAGTCCAGAGAATAAATCTCGCCATCAGAAACAGTAGCAAGGTTGTCCAAGTTTACAGCATTTCCTTTTAACCCCTTTGGTGTGGACCTTAGTGGCTGTAATTATAACTGGCACTATCTGACATGCTGAAGCCGGGAATCCTCTGCAACATGATGGATGTCTCGCTCAGGACAAGTCAAGAGTGGGACACAAAAAGCACCCAGGACAGGCCAAGGTTGCAATACACAGCTCTCATCTGGCGTGGCAGCCCTGGGCTTTAAAGCCTTACCCAAGGACATCCAGGTAGGAAAAAAATGGTTTTACAAGAGAAAAATGTCTTTGCGGAGGTGTTCAGATCACAAGGACAAAGCACTGAATTAGATCATTAGATTTTAAGGCCAAAAAAGCATAATAAGTTTAGATGGATTAGCGGAGTCCTTCCACTCCTCCTACCCTTCTGATAGGAATATGGCAGATATTAAATTGATGCTGAATATAAACCATGCTAGAAAGACATCATCCTATAAAAAAACCTCTAAGGCAAAGCACCTTGGTATGCTCCAGCAAAGTGTTTTAACCAAACCAAATGGCTGGCTGTGAGTGGGGTTTACAGTTTGTAAAAGAAACTAATGTTATTTTTAAATAAACAGTTTTAAAAAAACAAATATCAGATACTACTTTTTGCTCATGACTAGTATCAAGAATTTATATCTAAGCAACTTATAAGGGCTTTGCACTGTGATTCATCTGTGTTGTAATAGGTGATAAATTCATTTTAATAGGCAGTCAAAGGATGGTCCATCACTGTAGCTTACCTTGAACACCTCATGCAGATGTGCTTGAACACCTTTCAAACAGATTTACAACACCTATGACATCTGTTGAGCCACACAGAAATAGGACCTTAGTACAAAGGCAAGGAAACTACAGTATCATACAACATTATGGCCAGGACCAATGCCAACACCACAAAATTCCCTCCAGGCAAGCCCATTATTCTCACCAGACCTTAGTTTTATTCACACAATTTCTTTCTCCTGTAGCCCTAGTTTGCATCTGAGCTTGATACTGTCTCAGGAACAAGGAAAGTCAATCTAGGACATCTATAAAGCCGCATTCAACTTCAGCATACCATGGTTTTGTTCTGGAGACAGCAGTAAATGGTAGAACAAGAGGTCGAAGAGAGGCTCCTGCACGCACCTTCTCTACTGGAAAGGCTGCTTTGTAGCAAGAATTATCTGAATTTTTCTTCCAGGCCCTGAAGAGTGCACTGCAACTGGTCTACTTTATTCTCGCCACTCCATCATTCTCTTCCTCATTCCTGTTTTGTGTAAGATTTACAGAGTCAAAGCCCTCTGCAATTTTGTCTCCTGTGTTCTTCAAACCTTATCACACACACCAGACACAACTTTCTTCTGTTGTGCTTAAGTTGTTTCCACCTTTTTTCCTGTAGTGCTTAGATTTCAGAGGTCCATAACATTTGTCATTCCTTAACTAACAGAGAGGAAATTATTGCACAAAAGGAATATTTTTTTGTCTGGAACTCGTGAGGCTTTCTATTCTGTTATGGCAGTAACACAAACCTTCTGGTCTCTAGATCTCTGTTGTTAGTAATAGCAAGATCTTTCCCTCGGTCCTTACCCATCTTCTTGCTTTGTACCCAAAACCTTCAAAGAAGAGGGGTCTCTGATGGGATGCAAAAGAGCACTGATGGAAGAAGGGCTCAGTTTTCCATAAGGGTTTCATGCTAAGATTGAACGCCAAACCCAATAACCAGAGGCACTTCGTAGAAGTCACCCTTCAACTACCTTGAGAAGCTCTTTTGGCATTGAGGCAGCCTGGAAACAAGGAATTGGTCTGTGAACCTTCAATGTGCTTTTCTAAGGGGGAAAAAAAGTCTCCTAAAACTGTCAAGAACTTCTGTACAAGTGTCCCTGTCCAAGTACCACAGTAAAGTTATGAACAAGTGTGTGAAGAAATCCTGCAATGTACTGCTCAAGCCAGATGTTCAAAGGTGTTGAGTACCCTCAACTTCCCACGACCTGAAAGGAGCAAGGGGTACTTAGACACCTTTACTACCTTGCAGAACTGGACACTGAGCAAACCACCTTCCACACACTTTCTTCTTTATTGCATTTCTCTCACATGCATTTCCACGTTGCCTAATTAGCTGATTCTGAAAGCCTTTTGTAAAAAGCTGCACGAGGCACATTCCAGTAACAGAGAAGGAAAGCAGTTTCCAAGACTTAGTTCATAAAAGCACTGTGGCAATCTTAATATCCCAGATATTGTTGACAGTACAGCAGTGCAATGTAGCATAACTGTGTGCTGGCTGAGGTAATGATCGTGTGGCATGTGACAGAAAGAGGCAGAGAGGGAGAACAAGATACTGGTCAGCAGAGGAAAATTGCTGTACCTTGTTGCTCAGGTCTTATTTCAGGTCTTATCCTTCCCTTTTCTTGCCTTCTTTCCCACAATATGACTTGTATCTGCACAGGGCCTTGTAGCTCGGTTAAGAGTTTATTCCCCCCATAGCATTAGATACTATTACATGGCAGAAAACTGATGTCACTTTCTAAGAGATCTAAGGTGACAAGATCTCTGCAAGCATGTTTTGACCCTCCTAAGTGATGTTCCTTTTCAAAGGACAAAGGACAAAGGACAAAGACTGCAAAAGCCCCTTTCTAAGCAAACCTATATCCAGGAATATGATTTTCCATTCTCCCTATCTTTTGCATAGAGTAAGGGGGAGCCTCTGCCTTCTCTGAACCAAAAAAACTCTAAATATGACAGAGGATGTGATGAAAACAGGTAAATCAACACACACAATATCTTCACCAAAACAGTGAGACAAACTGTCAAAGTGGATCTTAGCACGTAAGTCCCTCAAACTATATCTAACTAAGCACAAAATGAATGCCTTCAAGAAATTATTCCAATGAGCATGAATTTTCACAGGTTAATTTTTTTTAAAAAAGTCACTTGTCAGAGGCTAGATTCTAACCTGAACCACAATGATTTATACTCATGATCTCCACTGCTGACCTTCTCCACATATTGTATGACAGTGCACAACTTGCTTGGATTACCAGCAAGGTTTCCTTCAGTATGCTGGTCGCTGTCCAGCCACCATGGTGGTGTCTGAAGTGATGGATTGAGAGAGCTCAGAAAGTCACAGCACACGGTGCTATGACTGTAGCAAGCTGTTTTATTCTTCCTTGCCATTTATGTCTTAAAATGGGATATTATTACTGGGTCTGGACGTGGAAACTCAAAAAAAAAATTCTGGGGAATAGCAGTAAGGAATGTTACTTGCTCAGCAAGATTTGAGAAGAAAGGAAATGATCTATTTTGTGAATTGAAATTATCCCCTTAATGAATTTGGCTCACTATTTCTAGCAAAAATGAAAACAACACCTCATGCTTTATTTTTGTAAAAAAAAAAGTGTCAGCTGTCCAAAAATACTGAACAGCTGTCCTGAAATAGCAGATTTTCCTGTGTGTTTTTTTTATGATTCAGTCCATTCCATAATTTTGCAATGAGATTTGCAGACAGTTCTATTTTGCTTTCAAGAAATATGCACAATATGGCATGTCCCTCATAATCTTCTGTGATTAATGTATAAAAACACTCAGAACATATTTATACGATGGCTTGTAGAATTATAGAGATTGATCTTGGTTTCACTCACAGCCAATGGCTAAGGAGCACTTTAATCTGCTACAGGTGAAAAGGTAATGCAAACATTCTCATGTTTATTTAGGACAGCTATTGGGAATATTTCATGCCATATTTCAAATACAAATACTCTTTGGCTGTCTCCAAGTCAAGGAAATATAAAGTCATTAGTATATAGTTTTCTACAATCTATTGTAAATATTAAAATTACACAGGTCATTTGACCCAAATTGAGATTTCTGCCTAGTTTCTTCACAGTCTTGGCTTCCAGGGGACTGAGAGAGGAAGCAGTCTCCACCATGGCATCACAGTGCTGCAAAGCCCACTCCATAATGTAGTGGGAATGGTATTTCAGGACATTCTTGGCAAAGGCTTCAAACCCCTTAAAGACTGAGAGAGACTGTTGCCTCTGAGTCAATGGAGAAGCCCCTTTTGCCCTTAAAGACTAAAAAGTGCTTTTTAAAAAATGTTTTATGCAAATAGTCTGGAATCTTTTTAATTTTTTCCCCCCTGGTGTACAGGTTAAGATCCTCACCTTGTGTCAGCTGGATTTCCACTTTGGCATTCACCCTCACTAAGAAGTCTCCAAGGAAGAGCTTATACATGCCAGCCATACTTAGTGTTCAGCAGGTTAGTTGAGATAATTATTTTATGCAGGCTTGGACTCATTTTCATAGCAACAAAGGAAATATCCCACAAGGATCTAAGAGGCAAGTTGCCCCATGCAAACCCACTCATTCCATAGAGCACCCATTCTGTAGGGTCACAATTTGCTCCACCTATTACTTCTCAAGAGGTTTGTATTTCTTCTGCAAGCTGAACTTCCAAGTCTAAAACTACCTAGTGTGCTTCGTGTGGTAAGGAATTCATCTCCATCCCAAGCCCTTCATGCAATATTGTCTTAATTTTATTCATATGCTCAGACAAAACACTAAGTCAAGGAACACTTAAACAGTGAATGACAGGCTAAAACTCCAGCAGCAGCAAAGTGCACATGCATCAAGTAGCATTCAGATCCTAGACACTGCCTCCTACTACTTCTTTCCCACCCTAACCACACCATCTTTCCGAAATCCCCATCTGCTTAATCTCTTTCTTTGCTGAGTACCTGGAAGGCCTCAGGTTTAGTAGCTTTTTACACTTCACCCCTGTTCTGTTAATCCATAGAGAGAGAAAAAAAAAATAAAAATAAAAATAAAAATAAAAATAAAAATAAAAATAAAAATAAAAATAAAAATAAAAATAAAAATAAAAATAAAAATAAAAATAAAAATATGTCAGAAGAAATGAGAACGATCCCAAACATGTTCTGGATCATACCAACATCTGATACAGAGGTTACATCTTATGAAGTCACTCAGTTTTTTGCTGCCTGATCTTCAAGGTGAGTTTGGCTCATGATACAGCCTGACACAACTTATTGCCTGAAGCCCAGAGTACCTTAGCTCAGCCTTGCAGTGATGAGGAAACTGAGGACAACTGTTGAGTTACTTTTCATTTGTTTTAAATATACAAGTGACCCAAGCAGTCAGTCAGTCATGAACAGCAATATATGAAGCCTTGGGCATCTTTAGTCAAACAGACTGTAAATATTGGACAGAAACAACCTCCAGTAATGCAGGATTACTCTGAAAAATGAACTCTAGTTATTTGTTCAGATGACAACTCACTTCAGTCTAAGGGTAGTTATAAAAGAGCAGCCAGATACTAATGCACTGGGGCTTGGGAGACTTGGCTGCAGTACCTGGTTATAATAAGGACTTTGTGTGCAATTTACACTCATAGGAGTTACTATCAACTTCAGGCACCTGAGTTAGGAGTTGAGGATCTGCACATATTCAAAAAAGACAGATAAGACTCCTAAAGTCATCAGACTTTAGCAAAAAACTGCTTTTCAACCTCAATTGCAGAAGTAATTTTATTCATTCCTGGGTGATAAATACACCCTGCTGGTGCACAGCTCTTTCTCTTGACCTCCTCACAGCTCCTCGGAACATGAGGAGTTGCCAACCATGTTTATTTGTGTCATCTGACACATGGGGGACTTGCATCTTGATGCAGTATATGAGCAGTGAGAGGCATGTCATTACAAAAAGTTTTACTGGAAGTGGATTAAATGCACAACTGTGGCACATGGTTGTATGAACACTGAGACCAATTCACTCTGTGACTTGAAAGATACACTGACTGGGTAATCTTAAGGAGCTCCTTCTGAGCAGGTAAAGATAAAAGTAGATAACGCCAACTGGAATGCTTTCACTTCATACCACTCGTGACTTTGTCTGTGCAGAGGGAGCAAATATATGGACATCCTTGAGACTCTTGTCAGAGTTCAAGAAGAATTTGGATGATACTATAAGGCACATGGTGTGACTCTTGGGGATAGTCCTGTGCAGGCCTAATGGTTGGAATCAATGATCTTTGTGGGTCCCTTCCAACTCAGCATACTCTGTGATTCCTGGAAAGGTATTCCTGCCGCAAGAAATGGGTGGGCTGGACAAACAGAACATGCTGAGAAGCTGATGAAGTCACAGCTTCCAAAATAAAATTCATTCACCGCCTTTCACCAACTCTAAATCCTTATGTTAAAAATAAATAATAACAATAATAATAATAATAATAATAACAATAATAATAATAATAATTTTTTAGAAGTACTATTTAACAGTGTTTCACATGAGACTCCTCGCACAAGTTTCCACAGCACCACCCAACTTTGTCCCAGAACAGCATGCTTCTAGCATTCACAGTGTTAGTATGCAGAGGGGTTAGAGAGAACAAAGTCAGATCAAAATATCATTTCATCCCTTGGGTCCACAAGCTGTTGGCTGTGAATGTAAAGGAATTATCACATACAAGCTTACTTCTACAGGCGACCTGGCAGGAATGCACTCCCCTTCGGTTAAAGATCTTTCGCAGGGAGCAATAGAAATGTTCTGTTCCTTCAATATTTTTTCATTTCTTTTCAAGCATTTATACAAGTATTCAGGGGCTTAACCAGAAATGAAAGTAATTCATTTTAGGTTATGTGTATTGAGAGGCTCTGGGACTCCTCTACCTGTCTGACTGTGCTAAAGATTTTGTTAGCTGACTCCTTTTTTTAACTCTGGTAACTACCAGTAAATCCCAGGACTGGATTATTCTGTCTACCTGAAACTAATTCTGTTTTCACACTGAGAACATTCAAAGCATTTGAAAATGTATGGGATTCATTCAGCATATTTACTAAAGAATTTAGTTGTAATCACTTATAAACATCTGTTGCATTTTAGCTCAATAAGTGTAAATAACAGAAATGTAATGGCATGTGCACATTGGATGCCATCTCTTGAAAAAAGAAGAAAAAAAGTTACATTTCTCTTACCCAGCACTTGATTGCCAAAAATAAAAAAGGAGAAAAGAAAAAAGGTACAACACAGTGCTTGGGGAAGCAGAGTTGATTAATGGACTAGCCTGTTAAACCATCTGCTCTTGAGGACCCAGCTCTGAATCCCAGAGCCCCTCGCTGGGTCAGCACTTTTTCTGGTGCTCAGAAGCGACATTAACTCTGCTGGCCTTTGCTTTTAGGAAGGAAGAAGCTGCTCATGGAATTTCATTTGCTTTGGAAAAACATAAATATCTTCCCAGATTCTAAGCACCAATGTTAGCAAAGTTTGGTAAAAAGGATGTATTGGATCAGCACTACCTTTAAAAAAAAAAATCAGGTAATGCTAAAACTAAAGAGGACCAAGTTCAAAATGTGTCTCTGTGGGCAGAGAATAATCTGATCATCCTTGGAGTGGAATGTCATAAAATTAAAAGGAATAAAAAGAGAACCTGGGGCTTCTCTGTGGCACGCTGAATAAACGTGCTTCCTGACATTGTCTTTGATAGGGTCCCTATCAGTTTGTCACTTGGGCAGAAGCTAATGCTGGTCCAGCAATAAATGTTGTAACAATGTTTTGAACCCTTTGAACTAGATATCACAAAAGCTGGGGGCAGTCAAAATGCCATATAAAGTTAACTAAGCACAAGAGTGGAGGCCAGAGACAGATGCTGTGAGCTGAATGTCAGATCAAGGGATGAGATCAACAAGGTGCTTTAAGAGGTATTTCCTGGTTAACTCAGGAATCTCCAGCAATCTTTGTAGTTCTTTCATCCAAGCCTTATTAAAAGAACAGAGCATGGGTTTTATAAGGGACACAGAGATGCAAATACACGGTCTCATTTGAACTCATCAGATCTCACTGGAACTGTTTTGAGTAGCTTCCCTCTCCAATGTAATGTTTTAATTAAAATTGTCAGAAATGATAATGAATAAATGATACAATGAAATGAGAGATTTCTGCTCCGAAAAAGTGACATAAGATTTGTTTTTTTGTCTCCAGTGCCAAGTGCACTGGATAGATATTATTAGTAACTCCTTTTTTTTCCACCCCTATAAAATTTATTAACTATTTTTTTCATATATAGTAACAATTAATTAGTAGTTTACTGGTATTTTGAGTGTGAGAAGTATGTGGAAAATGATAGAAAATGCTGTTCAGTCCAATACAGACATTAGCTTCACTTAAATGCCTGCATAAAACTGCAACAATTCAAAGTTAGGAACAACAAAACCCCAGCAACTATAAGCAAGGATAGAACAAGTGTCTGGGATATGTTGCACCTTAAGCATCATCACAAGATGAGAAAGACTTGAGAAACTATGCCAGTAGTGCTGCTAGTCCCAAAATCCTTGACTAAGGAGGAAATATTCCTTTGGTTTCCAGTGCCAATGCATTACTGCAGCATTTCCTCTAGCAGCCACCTAGGAACAGGATTTCAAGGTACCTAGTGGTGTCCTAGCAATTTTAAATACACTTATTTTTCAATTCCAGTTTCAACTTGATGACTCTGAGCTGTGTTTAGTCTCTTGCTGTAGATACTCCCCTTGCACCATCACTATTTTTTTAATTTGGAGGCTGTGGAGGGAGCCAGGAATCTCGAAGATCAGGAAACCTGAATGGCTTTCTCCTTTCGTGAACCTAAATATATGTGTGTTTATATGTAAATACATTATGATTTGTCATAGTTGCTGTTGACATGCTGCCATACTGTACAATAGAGAAGGTGGGATGTAGATACATACACATGCTGATACACGTACGTGTTTGTGTTAGCATGGTACATATGCCAGACAGATAATACGATGACTTGGTGGCAAATAAGGCAATATTGTCCCAGATGGGAAACACCAAAAGTGGCAATTTTTTCAACTTTAATGCAGTCTTCAAGTACTCTTGCTACGCCTTTCACAACACAGACAGAATCATGATCCAGTGTTTTCAGATTTCAATGATTAGCCATATGTGTTTCACTGAATGTGCCGAGCCAGATACCACTGCCAGCGCCCACTGAAGTCCCTGCACTTGCATGTGAATAACACGAGAGAAAATCTGCCTCTTATTACTGAAAAGTATGCTGCATTTTTCTCACAATTGCCAGTTTGTGCTGCTGGTAGTATAACATCTAATACTGGTTTATGGAACATCTCTCCCCTAGCTCCTTTACTCTTGAAGACATTACAGGAGAGAAGTAACAAAACCGTGCTGTTCTCACCTCCCATCTTTCACGTGCCTGTGTGGTGCTGCTTCTTCCAACACACATTGCTCACTGTTCCCACAGCAGCCCATGTATTAGCATTGTTAGGTGAGTTATAAGTGAAATCTGAGCCCTGCTGTGCTGTGCTCTGTAGAAATAAGCTTCAAGAGACAGTCTCAAGTACCTACCAATTCTGACAGATGAGATAAAACTGTTTGGAAGGAGAAACAAAGTACAGGTGAGACCAAATGACAGGCAAGAGTTAGAGGAAAGGAGTCTGATTCATCCTGCCCAGTCTATTAATCCAAGGGCTCTGTGGTTACCTCCACTTGTCTTTCAAAACCAGGGCAGAAGACAAGCTTGAGCTGCAAGTTTTTTCACGTTGAATGGACAGGAAATGTTAGAAACAAGCAGTAATGGGTGGCTTCTGACTGAAGTAGTCTTGACATAGTGAACATTGTGGGACATTAGAGCAACATCAATATTTATTGTACAGGTATATGTATTGATTGCACAGTAAAATGATCCAAAGTAATATATGCCATGATAGTAATTGAACTCCATTCAGAAAAACAGCACTGACACGCATAGAAAGAAAAAAAAAATCACAAAATACTATATCCATTTATTAAATTAGTTCATGTGGGCATCCAATTACTGGGCAAATAGGAGAAGCTACTACAAAGCACTAGACATCTTGCACGAGCAAAGCAAAAAAGAAACAAAGGCCCCATTTCTAAAATACGCCATTTACAACTTGTTGGGGTTTGCCAGTTCAGAGCAGCTGAGAAGTTGGCTGTGGCACTGCCCAGCTCAAAGTCTGTAAGGTGCCCTGTATCCTCTCTTACTCTTTTGCCTTTTCTTATGAATGGCTAATGCGTTTCTACATTCAGCATTACCACACAACACATCAATGCAAACACTGTACTGTGCTTTGGCCATGAGGGCATTACCATTTACAGGGTAGGAACTGCTAATTCAGAAAAGATTTGGATAAAATAAGAAAGACTGCACTTACTTCCAAATTCAAACAGATGTGGCACCTCTTTATTCCCTCTCCCAAATCCTTCCTCTTTCTTCAAGTGTGGGTTAAGGAAAAAAGTAACCTGCTTTAGGATTTTCTTTGCTTTTATCATCTCTGGTGCAATTGGATTTGTTTAACTAAACTGGCTGTATATTTAAGTCTCTGAGTTCACAAATTATCCACATAGTCTTACCAGGCTCCATTTTGCCTGATTGCTGGTAACAATTCCAGCCATAGGACTGCTTATACAGCATATTTCCCACTCCTTCACCAGATGACTGGTGGTTTTGTTTTTTTTTCCTTTTGCTTTTAACAGGGGAATGATAATGTTCAGTATTGAATTAGTAATGATGTTCTAGTCAAAGACCATGAAACTGTTTGAACTTGCAAATATTTTTAGTAGTATCCAGCTACATAGCACCTGGTGTTGGACGAACCACTGACTTGATGAGACAAACTTGCCTCAGAAGCCTGCAAGCATTCAAATGGATTCAACTAACATTTAATTCTCTTTGCAACAAGCCCACAACAATGGTATGGAAGTACCCAATTTATTCTTTCAGTTTTCAGTGCTGGTTAGAAGCACGTCATTTAAAGCAATGCTGAGCTTAAATACCTTTCTTTTCTGTACTCTACACATCTCATTTCTTGCCTGAATGGCATCAGCAAAACCAAAATCTAGCCTGGGCTAGACAGATGCAATCTACTTCAACAAAATTAACAAGATTCATTTCAACCTGTTAACTCAAGTTGCTTCTACCAGATAGTACAAACCACAAGCAAAAAAATTATTAATACTTTTATGATTTGTTCAAATAGCTACATTGAGAACTGGGGGATTTCCTTGTGACACTGCTGGGCTTTCTACGCCCCAGAGAGATGTTTTCAGCACTTCCCCTGACACTGGCTAAACCCTGGACATCTATAATGGCAACTGAAAGCACCCATTACAATGGCCTTCCTTAAGGTTCTTTCTTCTCTCTTGTTTTTTTGCACTTTTTAAATTTTAATTTCTATTGTTTTTCTCTTTGATTTAGGAGTACCTTAACTGGGCTTGATAAGGTTGCTTTAAACCACACTTTAGAAAACGCAATGTTAAACAGCCCAAAGCAGATCAAAATTGGACCATAGTTCGTCTGTGACTTCATGTAGCACGAGGTTGTAGGTAAAAGTCAGCATCAAACAGAAAAATAGCTCCTCTGACTTCATTGTTTTTCTTTGTCTTTGTGTGTTTTTCTTGCCCTGTCCTCAAGGCAGAGGGGAATAAGGCTCAAACAGGAGCAACAATAACATGTCCAACACAACCCTCCTGTCTCTGGAAATAACAACTTATCACTGTTATCTCTCCATCAGGGAAAAACCTCAGTCTCCACCGCTAAAAGGAAAGGGATGAGAGGCTGATAAAATAAAAACGTTACTAAATAACTGACTTTGTCTGCTTTATTCCATTTTCTAGTATGCTAAAAAGATATAGCCAATGATTTAATTTTTTTTTGTTTGAAATCTAGAGCAGACTGTGGTCTTCATGTTAAAAATGTTTGATTTTATTCTACATTTTATTACACACTGGCAGCATCAAATTAGGTTTGAACTTTCGTTCCTCGACCGTTTTTCCCAGCAAGAGTAAGAAAGCAACTCCTAAATGTCATTAGCAAGCATCTACTGGTGAAGCCAACGTAATTCTAAAGTTCCTGTTCACTTTAATGCTCTCATATCAGAAAAATTCCCATTTCCAGGAAATTTTTACTTGCTCCAGCAGTCAGTATAACACAATGCTACCAGCATACCTTCTTAAGGTTAGTTTGCTCAAGCGCCTTCATGTGGCAAGAGCCCGAGGCCATGCCGTGCAGGTATGGGGAGGAAGGTCTCAGCCACCCTCAGCTTCAAGCTGGGTGCTCAGAGAAGGTGTGCCATGCTGCCACTCCAGACCCCAGTGGATTTTGTGATGGGGTCTAGAGACAACTCAGTATTCAAGATTTCAGTCACTGTACAAAAAAATAGAAAAATTAAAAAGAGAGAGAGTGGGAGGAAAGTAGAATCCAGATGGAGAAAGGGAACACAGTCTGGTTTGGTTTTGTTTTGAAAGGGTTTTTTTTTTCTTCCCTGAACTGAAACCGGTTGCATTTAGCTTGCAGCCCTGTTTGTATGGTGCAGATACACTAATGATTAATGATGTGCCAAGTGGTTCAGAGAAATTCAATTCAGACCCACAGATACTTGTCAGTCCCCAAGGAACAAGAGCATTTTTTAAAACTGAACCCACTAATTACCCATAAAAAGATTCAGGTAGTGGAGCACACTTGACCTTATTCTCAATGGCAGCAGCAGGTCTGATTCCAGGGAGTTTCTTTTACTTCTTTAGTTTTCCTGCTTCAAAACTTGAAAGGCCACAGTCAGCTTCCGCTCCTTGGTAGTTTCCTAAATTTTCCAGCTGATATTTTGTACAATGATGTGTCATTTCATGTTGTATCAATCACATTTTAGTATGTCACTTAATATAGCATAAGGCAATATGATTGACACAATCTGAGATGACTTGTCACAACACAACATGTCAACTGGGACATTTATATGTTTTGGGTTTATGTACACACACACTGAGCCTTCAGAGGATGGGGGGTGGAAGGAGGACGCTCTCCCTCCTTTAAAAGTTTTCATAACACTTTCCATTTTGGCAATTGATAAGCATCAATTAAATACACTGAAATTTCTTCTGTTCTCTTTCTCGGCTATCTCTAATAATAAACTACATGAGACTGAGTTTATTCCAACCTCTATTTATAATGGACACCTTTTTCCTGACATATACATAATATGCCTTGTTCCCAAGAACAGCCTTATTGTTAGGGAGTGGCATAACACAAAAACTCATTACAATTAACCACTTGTCCCTTGGCATCTGACGCTAATTCAGCTCCCAAACAATTAATTTGGAGTAACCTCACAAAGCGATCCCTAAGCAGCAGTAATTGGCTAATTCCCCTCTACTTATGGTTATGCTCATTATATTACAGACAACTTTAAATCAGGCTGTCATCACTAGTTCTTGCTGTCACCGAGGCAATTCAGAAGGATGAGTTACTACATCCATGATCACTTGTAGCCCGTCTGCGGAAGGAAAGGTCCATCCAGGAGCACCAGGAAGGTGGGAAATGCTCAGCCATATTCTGCAGAGGGTTGAGGGCATGACAAGACTGCAATGAAAGCTACAGAAACTACCGGACTAATTCCTGCTGAAGAAGCACAGCTTCTTAAGAAAATTTTCAGGAAAGTAGGTTTGCCATACGATCTTCACACAGTAGAGTCTGGCAGAGGAACCCTGGCTGGGCACAGGGACTTGAATCATGATATTGTATTCTCTCTGTCCTTAGAGCTTTGCTATATGGCAAAGTACAGACACCAGCTAACCAGGATTACAAACAAAGGGAGTTCAGACATGTCTGTGCCTACTTGCAGACTTCATGTTGTTCTGCCCCATGCCTTGATTCTCCATTTAGCAAACAGCTTGTACTTCACAGGAGTGTTTTTGAAGCCACAGCTCGAAAACGGCTGAAAGATGCACTGTGACTGTTGAAAAGCAGAGTACAGAAGGATTTCATGAGCCTGTTAAAGTAAGCTGGATCTTTCTTGGACCGCTGCCACTTTTTGCATCTGGGGAAATAACTTAGAGTGGCAACTGCACAGCCAGATGTTGCAAATCTATTACTTTAAGGGGGAGTTTTAGGTGGCACAGTGTGGTGCTACATAGAGATATTGGAACACACTCTAAATATGTCAACTCAGGTACCAGGGACAGTACATTCTGTCCAAGACAGCTCTACCATCAGTCAAAAGTTGTAGCAAGAACTATATGATTGACTTAGCATCTCCAGCACAAAGATGAATTCTGCCATGGCATATGGTGTATCCTGACCTGACAAGCAGCTGTAGGGAAGTCAGAAGTGCAGGTATCTGCAGATATGCCATCTCAGATCACATCTGAATAGTGGTGCCTGGCCAGAAATGCAATATCCCATATTTGCCCTGAGATTGTAGAACTACAGAGGGTGAACAAGGAAAATATTAATTACAATAGATTCAGATTAAAACTGTGTTCCCCCCTCGCCAAAAAAAAGAATCTTTAAAGACCAAATGCTTCTGTTTTCCCCAATATGTTCACCAGAGTTTTCTGCAACATGGCAGTTCAACTTATAGCATCCATATGGTGAACTGTTTCTTTTAAATTCAACATGCAAAGATATTCAAAATCAATCAGTAATTTGTAAGGAACTGTGAATCAAGAAATGCACTGTTCTGTCATCAGTATTTCTGCCAAGTACCACAGTTCTTCCTGCTTCTTAACCTGCATTTAGAGATGGGATAGAATCTCAGTGAGGGTGAATAGGCATCACTTTTAATTTGTAGTATTCCTAATCTGGGGAATAAGGGACCTCAAAAGCACAGACTGTAAAACAGGAGAAGAGACCACATCCGTGGGCAATATATTGCCACAGCTCTCATAATGACCAGCTCAGCATATTTAGTATATCATGAATGCCATCTACAAAAAATAAAAAGAAAATCCAAACAAAACATATGGAGCAGAAGGACATTTTTTCCCTAGCTGAAGGATAATCAAAAGTTCAAAGGCAGAGAGACTGGTTCTGAGAATTCCCCTGACTTCTCCCAAAAAACCACAACCCTAATTATCAGTCCTTTCTGTGAGGCAGCGCTCATCACTGCTGCCCTTGTCCCATCCCACACTGCCTGGTCCTTGGATCAAGGAGGCACTTTGCCTCCCTGAGAAAACCATTTGAGCAAGGAAAAGATTTAGCATGCAAGTCAATCGCAGCACAGAGACTTGATTCTGAGATGGACTTTGCTTCTAGAAGGAAATGTTTATCTCCTTCCTTCTGCAGAGCCAAAGCTCTGTTTTACACAATCCCTGGGCGCTACTTATTGCTGGACTACTTTGTTTTAGGGAGAGAAGATTCATTTTCAGTAGTTTATCCGAATTGCAAAAAAACACAAGATGGAAGGAAACAAAAGAGAAAACAATTGTTGACTGAGAATTCTACCCTCAGAAGGGCACAGGAACAGCTGTACAAAGGACACAGCACAGCTGGAGCCTCCTCATTTCCAAGATAAGGCAGGTGTAAGAAGTCCACTGTCCCTTATGCTATAGATTCATGAGAAATTCTCTAGTTTACAAAATTATGTTTTTAAAGGCTGAATCAGTTTCCTGAGACAATTCAGGACAAAGCACTGGTTGGTGGAGAGCGACAACAGAGAGCAGAGACAGACTGGCGGGTTTGGGAACACCTTGCCTACCTGAAACAGCTGTATCTCTGAACACACAACCATTCCATTTGCTTAGGTGCACACTGCACATTGCATTTCTTTTGGTTGTTGAAGTAGTGCCCAGACATTCAGTGATCTTTTGCAGCAGCACTTGTCTGAGATAACTTCTTTCCACACGGCTGTTACAGAGCTGGTCAGATAATTCAGCAGGTTAAAAATAACCATGCAAATAAAAACAACAGTATTTGGGCTAAATATAATCCAAACTTTTATCATTGCCAGGAAAATACTGCGTAGGGTCGCTTACAGGGACAACACCTGAGCCAAATTTCCTCTGGAGCTCCTACTCAATATGATCCAAAGGTCTCATCATGAAAACATCACCTTCCCCTCATATTGTGTAAATTGAGAAAGCTTAATCCCCACAGGGTACGTCTACAGTATAAAACAATACTGGTTCTTATTGCTGCACATAACCTGCATATAAACTTTGGCCAATATGATGACATACACAAGAGAACCCAACTCCAACTTTTTTTTTTTTTAATGTTGTCAGTGCCATAGTTCCCACTTATTTCAGTGGAGAATGTGGTTGGGGTTGGCCTTTTCAAATACATCACCTAGCTGACTATTAGCTCACTATTAGCTGAGCACAAAGTCCACTGGTTACCAAGTTTCTGCAAAAGCCCCCAAAATCTGTTAATGCAGTGTATTAACCCAGTGCTGGAACAATTTTGCTTGGCAGATTGTTCCAAGTCTTCTTCCAGGCAAAGTTTCAGCTCACTGGGCTGAACAGCCAATTACTTATTAAGGGACATTAGGGTTCCTGATCTGAAAAACCCTGGAGCCAAAAAGCCTGTGGCAGAGCCAGCTCCAGATTCAACACAATGGTCATGGGAAACTTGCTTTCAACTCAGTGTGAATGCCTTCTTCCATCCACAGACATTTGCAACCTTTGAGTTTCTACTTTGCATTTCTCAACAGAACAAGCCCCAGCTCTCCAAGCAATCTTTGGTCAGCATAGTCAAGTTTCGCACCAGTTTCTCATTAAAATATCACACAGAACTTCTAATTTGGTGCGACTTCATGGTTATTTGAAGCTGATCCCATGAACATAAAAAGTGGGTCAAAGATCCTTCAGCAGAGCATTTAGAAAAGCAGGAGTAACTCCACAGTCTCTGCTTAAGCACAGAATCATTTTTTGAGTTGTTAATATCCTCTTTGCAAGTGCTTTCAGGTTTGATTGCCAGCATCTCACTTGGTTTTAGCTGAGTTTAAGTGTGGCTCATTATTATATGTGTAAGTGCAGCTAATATCACACATGGTCACAAGCTCTGCAGTGACCTCAGTAAAATTACAAATCGAGATTCAGCCTTCCATGAATATTTCTACTTGTCTGTATTAAAATGCTAACATCACTTCAAGGTCCTTTGTATAGTTTAATTACAAGCCTTCAGTCTGGCATAGATAATGAGTAAACGTATTGCTATTGATGAGCTAGAATTATCACCACTGTTTCATTTATATAATTTGATGGAATAAGGGAATAGGAAATTCTTCCCCTGGTAAGTGTAACAAGGGACAGCTCTTGATGTTGCTCTGAAGGAAGGAAAAAGCTGCAGGAGCAGAGCCTGCATCACAGGCAGCTTGCTGCCACGGAAAACTGACTTGAGTTAAAATAGTTAAGTCATTCAAGAGGGGAGCTGCCTGGAACAGTTCTTAGCAAAATATTTTTTTTTATCAAAATATGCTGCTTTTGTGGGAACATTTCACAGCAATATCTATTTCAGAGAAGTTTTCAAAAGGAAGATCTCTGAGGCCTGGGCTGGACTGCTCTGTCATTGGGAAGGAAAGAAATCATAAACCTGACTTTTTTCATAAAATTCCCTCCTGTGAAATGCTCAAGAGCCCTTGCCTCTGTTTTAATGAAGAAGAAAAACAAATATTTTAAAACCTCAAAAGTTGTTGCAAACACTGTCATTCCATGGCTAGTCCCACACTGAAAAGCTATTGCTGACTCTGCCTGTTTGCTCCAGGTATTACAAAACTCGTGCCATGCAAGTCAAGACCACCCAATGATGCGAAAGCTGTATCTATAACACAAATATCAGTGAGATCGTGTTATGCACAAAGGGAGGGGGATATATATAACATTTTCTTCTATAAAATGTAAAATATTGCTACTCATTTCCTTTCTAATAGCTGCTCAACACAAGCAAATCAAACAGGTGTGGTAGAAAGAGTTTAACCGTCAAACAGCCACAGAAGGTGGCTCTGCTGGTGCAGTAAGATCAGCCATGAGGAGGTGAAGATATGTAAAAAAAGTCAAAAAGCAAAATCTAGCACATATTGCATCTTTTAATTTACTTTGTACTGGTACTTTATGCACTTTTTTGAAGTGTACAAGAGCTGACATAAAGGATCTTGAAGGCTTAACAGAGAACGTAATGTCCGCACCATCAAAAAAAAAAAATTTCCCCCCTCCCTAAGTCTGCAGTGAAATTTTTCTTAGCAAAGTCCTCAAGGGAACTTCCAAGGGAGTCTCAGCACCCACTTCTTACCTGCTCTCACTGCCACTGCTTCAATTTCTTATCATGCCTTTCTCAGCCTCTAGCACCTCACCGAGGAGCTCGTCAATCCTCCGGCACTCTCCACTGACCTTTCCAGTATTGCCCCAGCTGTCTCTGGAGCTCAGTTCTCAGGCTTCACTGCTCCATGTTTCCCAAGCTACAGCATGAGCAGTCACAGGGCATGATCTCATCTGCCATGTTTAATTGCAAAACAACAAGGATTAACACTAGAGCTTTTATGCATTTTGCTTTTGCAAAATCACACAGCACAACTGTGGGGCACTCCACAGTAACAAGGCACAAACCAGAATATACCAGAGACAACGATGTACACCACCAGAGAACAGAGCTCCTGGATCCTTCTGCAGAAAAAAAAGCCAAGGAAATTTCAAAATGTTAATTCAAATTGTTTGCCTCATATTGCATTCTGTAAACCTGGACTTTTTCAGGCTGCTGGAGACACATGTTTCAGAGGCACACACTCTGGTAGTGACAAAGCTGTGTTGTTGACTGCAGAAAGAATAATCACAGGAACCCAACAGATCATAACTCCCATGATAGAGCATGAAGTGGGGGTTGGGAGGGAGAAGCAATTTTCTCAGCTAACCTTGTCCTGAGCTTTTAAGGGCTTAATAAGATCATAACCAACACCTTGAATTATATCCTGAAATAAACAGGTAGCTAGAACAGAGCACAAAGCTCAAGATTTATGGGCTAATAGTAGGTGACCTTCAAGAGAAAGGTTGCTGCGGGCTGTACTCACTGAAGTCCTTTGCGAGAGCAGCCCCAAGCACCGAGTGCTAACCCCGAGGTGATGAAGGCGTGGAGCACATGCATCACTGGAAAACCATCTCCGCTTCCAGAACAACCATAAATGAAAGAAATAGTGCCATGAGGATTGAAACTAATGAAGTCTGGTTTCTTTTTTATTTGGTTCTTGTGGTTGATTGACTTCTGTGTCTAAGACAGCACAAGAGTCTGAAGGTTTTCCGGCAGCAGAGCATTATGAGATTCCTTCCTGTGTGGATTCTCTGGTGTTAAATGACTTGTGAACACACACTGAAACCATGCATCCAATAAATGTTCTGTTAGTGTGACTCTTCCCTATCCAGTTTCTTATTTTCCCCAACACTGGGGGAACTTAGTTACCTTTGAACTTAAACCTCTTATTTCACAAAGGATTAAGAATGGACAACACTAAACTGCTGTATGAAGTAGGGGGGCACATGGATAGATATATACAGAATGCAGATAGCCTTGATTTTCCTTCAAAGCTAAACTGAGATGACATTTGGTTATGTGGGGAAGTTTTATTCTCAGTGAAAGTGAGGGGAGTCAATGATGATGTTTTCTGAAGAGAACAACAGGTTCATCTTTTGACCTCTAATGAACAGTCAAGGGACATCACAGTCCCAAATGATAGTTTGTGGAAATATCATGAGTCAAAGGCAACGCATAAGAATTTGTTACTGACCAAGCAGGGAGTTCTGCTGCCCATAAAGAACTAAAGGACCTGTCTCAGGTCACTCTCTTCAGAGCCAGCAAGCAGATGCTTAAGTTTCATTACTGCAGCAACAACCCATCTCAGCAAACAGGTTCAGACAAGGACCATGGGCACACTAGAAGTGGCAGGGCAGAGTAAAGAACTTGTGATTTTCCGTTCTGTGACAGAATATGCTGCTAATTTCCAGTCCCACCAGTATGACAGATTTAAAAAATACTCTTTACAAGGAGGGAAAGAAAAAAAAAAATTAAGGCGAGGTACAGATTAGAAAACTACGGGCCAGAGAGATTCCCTCAATACTGCTGAATAGTATAAATCAGTGGTGGCACTCAATTCAGCAGTGCTGGTTTCCTGTGCTGAACCACAAACCTCTTGGTCCAGTTCTGCTTACAGATTTTATGTGGAGCTGGAATATATTGCTCAGTCCCACTCTCCCTCCACACCAAGTCAACTGCAGATATATTGGTCCCGAAGGTCACTGCTTGAAATTTCCATTAACTTTCCTGAAAAATAAAAAAGCTCAGTAACCAGTACCATCTTTTAAGAAACTATGAACAAAACCAGGGATTCAGCAACAAAAGCTACAGACATTCGTTAGGCAGGTGGCTGAGTTTTATTTAATCCCAAGCCTGTGCTATAAGGAAAGATGAAACATAGCCCATTCTGAGCCTGCAATTAATCCCAAAGGTTAATTTTGTTGCGGGCACATTGTAAACAAAGGGGATATTTATTTCAGAGTCCAAGTACATCGCAACAGAGGGAAGGCAAAGGGAAGGGCAGTTTGCACTGTGGATTAAGAGAAGGTTGCAAGACCTGGCGAAGCCAGTGCTGACAGATTCCCTTATTAAAAAGTGTAGCTTTGTGGAAGGCCTACCATTGACAGCTCTGACGCTGCCCAACTTCAGAAAACCAGGCACAATTGGAAGACTGTGCTGTGGCAGGGACAGTGGGGCTAAGGGGCACTTCTAATTTGTCAAAGTTGTATCTAATTCCACTGAACAAAGTTTGCAAAGAGAGATGAGCAGAATCCACAAATGATTGCTCATTCACCAAGCTCTGATGGAAAGATAGGCCAGCAAACAGCTTGGGCTTTGTAGAGTAACCTGAGCTCCTCCAATCAACTTTGGATAATTCTGCCTTGTGGGCATAACAGTTTTCCTTGTTTCTTCTTTAATAGGATTATTCCTTACAATATTAAAAAGATAACATCAGTGTCTTTCAGTGTCCCATAAACTATTTCTGGGTATGTGAATGGATGCTTCAGGTGGTTTTGTTACTATTTCTGTTATAGACTTATGAGAAGTGAAGATCTAAGAGAAGAATTTGATTCAAGTCTGACATTTGTTCTATAAATAAATTAAAATCTCAGACTTTCTTTTAAAAGAGACATACTCAAAACTGACACAGTTGGAGGAAAAAAGAAGGAAATTACCATGTTTACCATGACTGTGAGCCAACCTCTAGATTCACTCCATTGATGGGAAAATCTTATCAAAAACAAGTAAACAACAATCCAGTATTTACAGTTGGATGAAGCTTTTCATTTACAGCACTGGATGTTGGATCAGGTTCTCAAGTAGCTAATTCTTAGGCAACAAAGACAATTAATGCATGTAAAAATATTACTTTCCAAATTAAAATATAAGCCATAATATATTCTGTCGCAGCTTCATGGTATGTTCAGGAGACAAGAAGAAAGAAGGTAAACACCTTCACCATTCCTTTCCTCTCCAAGGAAAAAGAGAATTCATTATAAAAAAAGTATCAGCATATCATATTATATTTCCACCTAGGGATGAGCTCATTTCTGTCCTTGTACACTATTTTACATGCAGCAGCCCTCACCGAGACCGTATGAACGTAAGACTGAATAGAGCATGGATATCTTAATGCAGAAAATTAGGCAAACAAAATCCACTTTGAAACCATCAAAAACTGAATGATTTTCAGCTACCCAACACTTTCCCGAAATTAAGTGCTAGAGAGTTAAAGAACTTGCCCTAAGAGCTTCTCTCAGCAGTGTTTTCAATTTCTGAGGTACCTCATTTGGATGAGCCCACGCATTGCTCTTCACTTTGCTTCATTTCAAACCAAGCCACAGAGAGATACCCATTTAACATTGAATTTGTCTACACCTGGATCTCATACACAGTGCTCTAACACAAATCTGGTGATTGAAAATTGCTGCTTACTGGGAGGCAGAACAAGTTTTGTCTAGAAATATGTTTTAGATCCCCGTGCTATTTATGGGTTTTCAGCAGCCTCAGCGGACCCTGTACTCTCCCTACATCAAACAGACCACGGACTGGATTCCTGGGATTTTATCCCCTGAGAAGGACATAAAAGCATCTGCTTGATGCTATGATTCTGCTTAAAGGTGGTGCCCACATTTTTCAGTGTAGCTAGTAAATTCAGGTGTCTGTTTACTGACTATGCAGGTCAGAATTTCATTTCATATTACATAACCAATCTCATTTAAGGAGAACCAATTAAACAACCTACAGTTTGAAGTAGCCAAAATTACCACAAATTGATGTATATTTATACATTTACATATCTATATAAAATAAATACGTATTTTTATATTTTTTTTTTTTAATTTTCTACCTTGCTGATAAGCCACTGTTGAAGTAACAGAGACCATTCCACCTCTGAAACAGACACCCTAAAAACCACTCAGCAATAATCTTCTTTATTTATTAATCAGACTTCTAATAAAGGCTCCATCTTCAGACAGGTCTTTGCACACACTCACAAAATCCTTCTGTCTGAGAGGCAAGGACAACCCTGCTTGTTCTTGTGCCAAGGAGAGAATATACATGCCAGGGTGCAGGTTTGCATTCTCTTCCCTAAAATACTAGGGAAGATAAGGCTGTAAATCTGTTTGCATTTTGTTTATTTTTAATAAATCCATGAATTTTAAGGCCAGGCGGGACCATTTATCTTTTAGATAATCATTTGACCTTCTCTCTAATCTAGAGCAAAGAATCCACCTCAGGGATTTCTTCCATTCAGAAAGTCTTCATTTAAATATTCATTCTGTCACATCTCTTGGGAAATACTTCCACTGATGATTTATGTTTACTACTAAACATGTGCATCTTTTCTGTAACCTAGATTTGTTTGTTTTAGACATCCAACTAGTGGACCTTGCCATGCTGTGTTCTCCTGAATTAATGACTTTTCTTCTGGAAAACAAAACCCAAATGTCTTAGAAGTTTTCTCCTGTGCAGGTGTGTGTAAACTCCTAAACTTTCTCTTGATGTACTGCAGACCTTGCGTTCTACCTGACACATTACAAACCAATGGACAAATTGCTGAATTGCTTTTCCAAGGAGCAAATAAAAACACTTATATTGCTTAATGAAAGGGCATGTGGGGAAAAAAAAAAAAGGTAGAACCCAAAATACTCAGGACAGTATCACAGTACAGCACAAATCCTCTTTACCCTCCCACCAAAACCAGGACAGCACTTTTTACAGGTTTGAGTAAAAAAAAAATTGTCCTCTTAACCGTAAATATAATCTAACCTTCACTCTGACACATTACTCTGTGCTCTTTGACCTGTCCCTGTGAGATGGCATCCTGAAATAAGCAGAATTCTCTGTTGCAATTCAGCACCATTCTGATGAAGCTGATGGCACTTGGAGGCTCATGCCAGCTCTGCAGTTCTGAGCACACTTCAGGTATTACCAGAATGTGATTTGGACAAGCTGGCACAAAGTATCAAACACTAGACTTTTCAATATACAAGTACAAAGAAAAGAAAAATAGCAAAATACTCGAGACTATCCCTCTAGCCACAACCTGGATGTAAAAATCCAGATTTTGCTGCTGTATGTAGGCACTGAGAGCTGCTGGAGTATTGGGTTTCTCTCACAGGGGGCTGCCAATATCTCTTTGCCGCTTACAGAGGCAGACAGGTGGCAGATGCATTGGGTTACACACGAAAACCCTTCTGGTAGAACCACTCTTGGGGCTTCCAAAGACAAGGAGAAGACTTGTCAGGTAGTGGCTGTGTTGTTCCAAGCAGTTTTCAGGAAAGCTTTTGCAGGCTGCTCAGAGTTTAGCAGCAAGGAAAGCTGGGTGCAGTCTACGGAGCATCCCCTTAAATAAAAGGGAGAAATGAGAGGTTAGAAAGTTGATGTCTTTACGTTGGGTTGAATTGAGTCTCAAGTGGTACTTAGGAGCTTAACCACAATCTGTTCTTATATAAATAAGATATATTTTCATTTCTTCTGAAGGTCTTTCCACAGCTCCCAGGATCTTTCATATAGTCTTTCATGTCCTGATCTGACGCCTCCAGATAAACACCAAGCCTTCTATGGGACAGGCTGAATTCCGAATCCACACCATATTTTTTTGGTGCAGAGAAGCTGCTGATTAAGATACTGTTGAAAATGCTCTCATCTTTCTAACACCTTCCATCATTAAATCAAAAAACACTAAAAGATCTGAATAAAACTACATGATAATTTTGTTGTCATTACTCGTCCTGTCCTTACCCCCATTAGGCTGTATAATAAAGAAAGTTGTCATTCATTTTCCATTTATACATACATTTTTGGCAAACTCATTTCCAGGTTTTCAACATAATTTCTTTCTGCAGCAGACCTAAGGTTTGTTTCAGTTTTATTTTCTGATATTGCTTGTTACTTGTTTACAATGCCAACTTTTCATTAAATGTTATAATGCCTTTGCATTTTTTTTAAAAGTCTTGCTTACTTTACAGCTGTTTGAAAACCTGACTGTTCTTTTAATTTTATGAAGGTAAACTACATAAACTGCCTTGACAAATAACCTTGATCCTATTTTCAATGTCAGCAAATGTTTCTGATCATAATCACAAGCACTCTAATAATGTTTAAGGAATTTTGCTGTATTATAGTAACATATCTGACATGCAGGGTCATGCTGTAGTGATCTCAGATACTTAGAACCCATGGGATATGGATATCAGGATAGAAACCTTCAATCTGATTCTGGATTCCATGCAGCAAGAAAAAAGCACAGGGACAACAGGTAAACTCAATGTACAAGGGTGAAAAGGCAGGATGCTGTGTTATTCCAGTTTAGGCAGGGGTTTTAGCTTTGGTGTTTGGGCTTCTTTGTTGTTTTAAGATGCAAGAAACTTTATGATGCCTGTCTCTCCCCAACTAATTCTTCACACAAGCCATGAAAATTAAAATACTTTCTACATTCTCATTTCAAAGTGACGTTTTCTCACAAAAATGAATCTATTATTGCTCTCTGTTAAAAACTGGTTTTTAACATGAAAAATACTTCAGATACTTTTAAAACCCTTTTCTAAAATCATACTTTTCCTGCTACAAATGGTAATACTTAAACAAAGACAAAAATAAACAAGTCTCAACAACAGTAGGAACGAGTGAGGGGTTTGTTTCCACTGCAAGAAGGGGGTTGCCTCTTCTGATCCAAGAAATCTTTGTATCTGGGCAGAAACATCACCGGTGGCAGGATGTCTTCACCTAGGGAGGAAGAGCAGGGCCAGCTGCCCACATGGCTGCCAAGTGCACGATGGCATCCACCCCGTGTAGAGTTACTGGAGCTCCTCACTTGCAGCTCAGAGGCAGCAGGGCCACGCTCCTATGGCACCTGGCCAGGGCTTGGCCATGTGTCTCAGCAAAATAACCAGCACATCCACAGTCCTTCTTAGCAATGCTGCTTTTGCCTTGGAGGGATCTGCTAGCTGAGGAGTCCGAGCTGCTTTCCATTACCCTGTATGGACACACCCAGTGGGAAAATAACTCCTCAAGGCAAGGAAGATGCCTTCTACGAGTTCTGAAAAGCACCAGGTGCTTCCTTGGGCTCTGAAAAACCAATCAAGTATAATAATGAATGAATCATATAAAAGGGGTTGGAAATGGTACTCTGAAAGACAAATCTCTGCTCTCTCTCTTTGCACCCACGCAGACTCAGTCTGGACTTTAGCTCAAATGCAGACATCCTTTTTCTTTTAAGCACCATCCAGTTTAAAAAGAAGAGTGAAAGATGCTGCTATTTCTTGAAGACTCAGCAGCAATAGTCAAAAGGGATAGTGATACAGAGAGACATTTATGGAAGTCGCTGGGACAATCATAATTTCATGGACAGGTTTGAAAAGCTCTTTTTGGGCAGACATAAAGAGCCCACTGAGTCCTTTTAAAGGTTTTACACAAAGAAACTCATCACTTTTCTAGCATTGTGGTGGAATTAGAGTCCATATTGCTTCTGCTGAAATTTCTTTATAAACAGAATCTGTCCATTTATTTATTGGGCTTTTGCAATTGACTTGGGAAATAGAGGCCATCCAGAGATTTCCCAATGAGGTAGAAGTGTCACATGGCAAGCATGGTAGTTTTCACATGATATGCAATATTTTCTTGATTTGAAAAGAATTCTGGCTTTATGAGGACTAACCTTGGTTTTCCTCACACTGAATAATGTAATTTCAGTGGGGAAATTTCTTTTTTATGATTCTCCACTACTTAATATGCATTAAACAGCAGCACTCCATGGTTTCTGATGAAAGAGGAGTCAGGTATCATCTTAATACTTCACAGCCAATATTGCTGCCATTGGAACAGAGCCCAATCCTCTCACTTTTACTCTCACAAATAAACCTTACTTCATACATTAGACATTAGGCAGAAGAGAGAGGAATAAAGTCTCCTCGAGGTCACCAGTATTACTCAGCAGAAAGAGGATTACTTGAAGAAAATCTGCTCCATGGAAGCATCAATTCATAACTAACAGCGGAGACAGTTACCAATAGAACTGGTTTTAAGAGATATTTAATCCATGCACAATGCAGGATTCATCAGCTGAAGGTGAAGGTGAGCACCACAGCCTGGTGACAACTCAGTAAGCAGGTATCTTTCTCCACAGTAGCTAAGATGTGACACCTAAAAAAATCTCAGCTTTCACTTCAAATAAAATAAAGGGGGTTGTTCCCTCGATTGCAAAAGGAAATAAGTAGCTTAAGAACATCCATGACTAACTTTACAGCAAGGATTGACCCCTGGGAGAGGTGTAGAGTCCACTGGGAACTGCAGGAGAGGTGCGAATTCATTTTGCTGGTGCATTAGCTCTTAAACCTAACTATGCCCGTTTAAATGTCATTGTCAACTCTCCTTGCTTATTGAGTCCCACAAGGAAGAAAAGATGAAGATTTGCACAACCTGCCACAGCAGGCAGATTGTTACAGCACTGAGAGAGAACAAAACTTTGCAGAATTCAGCTGCCACCCTGGATTTCAGTAAGCTAATGTCTGCACGAGAATATGAAAGTGAGTAACCCCCTTGGTCTCAGTTAGGGTATCTACACATTTTGCTAATAGAAATAATAAATGAAAATACTATGTTGTAACCTGCAGTTTGGTTGTTTTCTTCTTTAGTATGTAGCATGAAGATGAAGAATGAGGCTTATATTTTACAGGATAAATACATATATGAATTTACCATTTCATCACACATCTCTACTGTAACTGTTAAACACAGCTGCTGTGAACATTTCCTACTGCCTTGCAGTATTTTGCAGTAAATCAAAGTAATCTGCATTACAGTACCAGGTTTCACTGCAATCTCAAGGAATTTTTCAATTGCCTCTCTTGCATTTCAGCTGAGATCATTTAGCTGAAATTATGAAACACGCATTAGCGATTAATGCTTCCAAGATTCCACATTACTGTCAAATCACTAATACATTACCTTTCATAATCTAATTTGTTCACACACTAAAATACACAGAACATGCAGAGCTTAGCAAATGGCCTTCTAAAATGTCACAGTTTTTTTTTTAATTATCCCTTAAAGGGAAAAGAAACACCCTGCAAGCCTTCTTTCTGCCTTTCACGCATCAGCTTCAGGACCCAACAAGGGACACAGCTGTGTACACACTTTGCTACTGGTGCTACACTGAGCCTTTACCGAGACATGAAGCTCTTGCTGTGCCAAGACCGTGTCCTGTGGTGAAGCATGAAGAAATCTTAATGGACAGAACTCATCCACCAGCTAGAAAAGGTGTATCAGAACTGCCATATAATTTATTTTTGTTTTTTTGAGGGAGGTAGAAAAATAACCAAATGCTTGCTTTTTGCTTACACACCAGCCAGCATTTCCAGTTTTAACTACAATACCTTGGAGTCTGGGTTACTGAGTACTTGGGCAGAGGAAGCATTGGGGAAGGAAACAGGATTTTTAAAAAGCACAACAAAAAATTCTTACAGAGTGAGTATCTGGTAACTATTGAGACATTTCTCCCTCTTTTTTTCCGAAGAAGAACAGGCCATAAACACATTTTTTGAAAGTGCACAACAGCACCACACAGTACAAGGGAAGTGAGAGAGTAGAGGTTAAATTCAGCAAGGGTTTAACCTTCAGCAGGATGAGGACTTCCCTTCTGAATGCTGCAAATCAGCTGATATTTCTTCATTGACTGGCCAATGAATAAAATCAGCTAATAAAGTTGACTCTAGAGGGGAGGCTGAGAGGAAGGAGTGACTGACCAGTGATTTCAGACATCCTCCTCCTCTCAGCTTTTCAGATGCATGGAGCCACGTGTGTCCTGGGCAGTCCCTGGGAGCACAGAGGAGGGACATCTGTTAGATGCATCAGATTTGTCAGGACAAGTGAGATTCAGAGAAATGAGAAAGGTGTTGACACCTGTGTAAGGGACATGAGGAAAAGGCAGAAGACAGAAATATGGTCAGATGAAGAACACACAAGAGGAAAAAGTATAAACTTCAATGATGAATGGAATAGGGAGAAAAAGCAAAAAGTGTTTTTTCTTACCCTGTGACTAATCCTGGAGGAGGTGGAAAGCTGAGGGCCTTGCTATTCAGAAGCAGATTGATGTAACACAATGTTGGCAAAAGAGGATATGGAAGATGAAATTAAGGAGAGAGCTCGGGGTCCGGAGGTTAACAGGGTCTCATGGCTAACACACAGAAAATAGCACAGACAAAGCATTTTCTCTTGTTCAGCACACATTTCAGCAGATTCTTACACTTCCCCAGATAAGCTACAATATGCAGTTCTTCTACTCATTGTTAAAAAACAAATAAATAAATAAGTACATTAAAGGCACGTTTGTGTAAAAGCTTTGACACCATTTGATGAAAGATCAAACCCTCTGCTTCAAGTACTCCAAAGGTTTCCTGAATCTCAGCCTCCTCAAGAACTTTACCCCCCATTTCCCTGCAGGACAGCCACATGAGCAATGCCTCTTCTTTTCCTGGTCTCTGAGAGCACAGTCCTGTCTGTCTTTAATACATGGGGAGCACCTTTCAGTTCTTGCTCAGATGGTGGCAGTAAAAGTTGACCCCTGGCATTTCAGCAATCCCAGCTGTGTTGGCTTTGGAAAACTGGGGGGGAGGGATACCTGGAAACATCTGACTGGCTGACATACAGGGCCAACATACCCCAGTGAGGAACATTCTGTGCATGACTATGGCTGACCTATATTTTATTTTTTTTTTCAAAGAGGAGATAAGTTCTTGGCACCATAGCCCACCAATTTTTACAGACTCTTTGCACACCTTGAATGCACCTTGTGTGCAAATCTTGAAGTGACTTAAGTGACATTTCTGAATTAAAATGTGGAAAAGAGAGATATGCCAAGCTATGCACAGCTCGCTGTACATGGCACTCAATACAAAATCTTGTGCAGGAAGCTTGTTTTCAGCATAAAACATCACAACAAACTAAAACCAAACAAAACCAACCAACCTCAAAACACTTGACTATGTTCCTGCTTCTGCCACAGGCTGTTTTGACCCTGCCTCTCACAACCCACATGTAAAATAAGGTTTAACTGCTCTGGTGAATATAACTATCATTGCTGGAGCTGGATTTTGGCACTTCAGTGCTATGACGCAGTGGGGATGGGTTGGGGTTTTTTTACTGACTAGTGAAGTTGTATGTTTATATGTCATGTTTCACCCCAGTGTAGCTGCCTCATCTCTGTTACCAGCTCAGACTGATCAAAGTGATGTCTGTGCTCAACTGCTCCCTCAGCCCTGGCACACTGAAGTGTCCTCTCTTCCTGTATATCATCCAGAGTGCTCTCACTAACAGGATTTATCACTTCAGTTGGTTAAAGTAACAAATATAAAATGAAGGCCCTAACATCCCTCATCTTTGTGCCCATTCTCCCTCATCCTGTAATCAAACACCAGGACTGTAAATGACTACACAAAAAAGGAGGAGCTGACAACACACACTGTAGAAAGAGACTGGCCCAGGCTGGTACAGATTAACACACACTGAGCCAGGTCTCTATGCAGGATTGGGTCCTCAAATCTCCACTTAACAACTTCACCCAGTGTCTGACCTCAGAAGTACTGAGCACAAACAAAACCTGTGCTAGACGGTGAAATACTGTGCCAAACTGCCATCGCTGCAGGACAGAGAGGTACATGACAGCAAGGGATAACACAAGGCAGCCTGTGGGAAATAAGCAACTGTCAGCACTCACATTTGAGTGTTGAAGATATATATTTTTAAGTGTGTATTTACACAATCTCAGATATCAGAAGTTGGAGCTAGCCACATCACGCTGGCTTCACAGTCACTGCGCAGGGGAAAAGAAAGCAAAATGCTCTTTCCTATGGAGAGAAGGCAGCAGTGTAAAAACACACGCAGCCTTTTATTAGCTGAATCATCCTTGCTGTAGCTGGCCATCCCCTGACCTAGGGGTTTTTAGTACCTAATGTTTTCAGGGAGATAATTTTCACAGCATACCTCAGCTTCTTAGAATGCTCTCAGAGAGCAAAGTCAATCCTAGGTCACTCTTCCAGTGTAGTTTCCTTTGTACTAAATCCTACTTTCAAGAAAATTCTTGCCATGGTTCAGTGGTATTTAACCTATCATATAATATCCAGGTTTACTGTGTTAGAAGAAGCAGAACAGTATTAAGCTTTTCCCACAAGCCTGTGATTGCATTTGACCCAGTAACCTGTATTAGATTAACATTTATTCTACAACTCCACAGCAAGCCTTGGACCTGGCTGAGCAGCAGTTTATAGAGGACACTAACCATTTTTACAAGTGGAGCAGGAAAAGGGAATTGAATCTGAGGGAGTAATTCCAAACAAGTATGTTGCTGCAGCGGTTAAATTGTTTATACGAGGAGTTGGGGAATTACATCTGACTGACCTCTCTTTTTATCTGCTTAAAAGACAAAGTGCAGGTCTCCATGGCGAGTGCTAACTCCTGGGGAATGCAGTATAAAAATGCATCATGGCCATACAACCTCAATCCCCATCAAGGAGGGAGACCTTCAAAGGAATGTAAGCAAGTTAAAATCACTAGGATTAGTAAGATTTTCACGTTTGCCAGCCTACAAACAGGTTCATAAGCATTCCTGCTCACAAATGAGCCACTTTCCTACACTTGCCAAACAAGCTGGGGGGCAGGGAGGAGAAGGTAGGGATGGTGTTGCTTTTTATTTATTAATGTAATTTTGCATTAACCTTAACCTCATGCTAGTTTAGGCAGAATAGGATTGTTATTATCAACATTTAGAATAGAGGGGGCCAAATCCTATGCTCCATTGATTGATTAAATCCTCTGAGGACTTCAGTTCATGGAGTTGAAACAGCTTCTAAATACTATTGAAAACAGGTTGCATCTTAAAAAAAAAAAAAAAAGGCTTTAAAATCTGTCAGGAAAAGCACTAGGAAGGTTAGTAGGGTTAGGCTACAGGCAGGTCTCTTCCATTTGTAAACTTATAGGGTCAAAAGCTGGGCAATAGGATTAGTGTAACCAAATTTCATTTCATGTGAAGTTTCCAACATATCTAAATTTATTCTGCTTATTGTCATCTTATCTGCCTCTTCTCCCACCAGTATTGCACAACTAGTAGATGAGCAAAGGATATATCAACAAAACAAACAAACAAACAAAAATAAACCACATTAGAAAAGGAATTAAGTGAACTTCTAATTCCCACTCATTTCTTCAAGTCAAAAAGCCACTCAGTTTCTTGCAAAATGCAAGTATGCTCCCTGAAAACAATGATGCAGCTGAAGTAATAGAAACTCAGTCTAGGATTTTCAAAGTTCAGCATTCAGAAATGAGAGAAGGGAGGGAAGAGAAAAAGTTCATTGTCAGCATAATTTGGATTCATTCAGTCGCTCTAAGAGCCTCTTCTGAATGCAATGGGAGGAATTTATAAACTGAACTATAATCTTCACAAGTCTTGAAGAGCTGGACAAGAACAGGCCACTCAAAGAAAGTGGGGGTTTTCCCCTCACACACCAGAGGACAAATCTACAGCTTGTGCAGCACACTCCAATTGTGCTGCTGCTTTTCAGAGAGCAGAAATCCTGTCAAGGAAGATCCCATAAGTAGAAGAATCTGGTGGGAAGCTTGTCTGGGGTCAAACTTACTAGGATAGCACATCGAAATCTACTGGCTTAGTGTGGTTTTGTAGGGACACAGATTGGCACTCTTTGAAGTACATGATCTGTGTTGGGTCTGGCCAAGATGGAGTTAATTTTCCCCATAGCAGCCCTGATAGTGCAGGGTTTTGTACTGGTAACTAGAAAGGTGGTGATAAAACAGCAGTTTTGGCTACTGATACTGGATACTGGTTCTACTCCCACAGAACCAAGGCAGTCCCTCCAACACTCCTCACCAGTAGGCTGGGGGTGGACAAGAGCTTGGGAGGGGACAGAGCCAGGACAGCTGACTCAAAAGTGACCGAAGGGATATTTCATACCGTATGACACTCAGAGAAAGAAGGGGAGGAGGCATTCATTATTAGGATATTTGTCTTTTGGAGAAACCACTCCTTTCTGGGAAGTGGCTGGATGTCGCCTGCTGATGGGAAGTAGACAATAAATCTCTTGTTTTCCTTTGCTTCCACACATGGCCTCAGCTTTCGTTTTTCTAAACTGCCTTTATCTTGACCCACAAGGTTTGTTTTCCACCTTATTTTCTCTCTCCCCATCCTGCTGAGAGAGGAGGGCTTGGTGGGCACCTGGCATCCAGCCAGTGTCAGGCCACCACAATTGTCATAATTCAAAATAAATGAAATACCACTTAAAAGCAGGGGAAGGTATGTGTGCTGGAATCATGCACCAACCTTGCATATTTTTTTGTTCCTCTAATCCAGAGCCCAAGATTTCCAGGAAGGCCATAAATCCCAAATCACAAGGAATTCAAAAAGGATATAAATTGTTTATGAGACATTTACCTCTACTTGGTAAGGCTGTTTAGACTCAGAAGCACAACCCTCTTTGACCCCATTCTGTTTAGGAATCGGTCAAATTAAAGGCTGATGAAACACTCTCCTACACAACAATAAATAGGTGCAATTCTTCAGCCACCAGTGGTATGTGGTTACATGGCACTGGAGCAACTGTCCCTCCTGTAAGGGCAGGTGGAACCTGGAGGTTAATCCTGTAAAGCTGTTCCTCCTCACTCAAAAGAAATTGAGGATTTGGCCTGGGCTTTTCAAACTGCTTTATTCAGAACAACAGAAGAGAGGATTGGGAAGGAAAGCAATGCCTAAGTGCACCTGGGAGATGTTTTAAAGACAGTAATGGAATAGGCCTAGGTCTTGGATGAGAGTGGAATCTGCCCTCCGGATGCCACCTACAAACAGGCCTGAGCACATTGATGAAACTGTTCAGCTGAAGTGATTCCTGTCAATACAATGAGCACTGGGTGGAAAGAACAGTGTTTACAAATGCCCTACTTTAAAGCCTCTATGCAAGAGAGAGAAAACAAAATGTTTTTAAGCAACAGAACGACACGGTGAGTGTAAGCCCTATGCAGTCCCTCTCTTTGCTTCAAAATAATCTCATCTTGCTCTTCCTTTTCCCACGCCAGACACTAAGCACAGTTCAACTTCCAGGAGCAGATGTGAATGGAGGGAGCTGGTTATAGCTGGATGTGTGGGTTTTTGCGTCCTTATTCTCTGCCTGGGCACAAGGATGGCTAATGGGCCACCTCAACCTTCATCTGCTTTTCATTTTTCACAGTGCTGGCCACTGAGCAGCAATATTTGCCTGGACCTTGTAGAAAAGCGACTTTCCTAAAAAAATAAATTTAAAAAATTGCAAGAGGAAGATGACAATAGAGAAAAGTCTCACCAAGAGGGAGCTGGTTTTTTTCCACAGCATTTCCTGCTGTGGAAATACTGCTTAAATGGAAAAATGTGATTCTTCTCTCACTAAATGCATTCAAGGACTGATTCTGCCCCTTGTGAAGCTGATGCCAAACTTGCCATTGCACCACTGGGCCCTGAATGATGGATGTATTATGGTGGTGATGGATGCAAATCACCATCCTGGAAACAAGTGGAAGAAATTGGTTCTGATTTAGCCTGTTCAGCATTAGTGGGAGTCGTAAAGCATCAGGAGAGTTCTCCTGTATACAGTGTGGGGGATTTAAAGTTCCTGCTAGAGAAAATGTGCTCAGGTAGAGCCATTTAGCAGTAGTCAGTAGCATTAATTACCTGTGTAAGACACAATATGGCATCAATGCAGCCTTTGGATTCTGTACCCCTCATTAACTGTTTCCCCATTAACCTTGACTGGAATCACATTCAAAGCCTAAGTAGTAAGATTTTTCTTTTTATTTGTGAGCATCCCCATTTCATCCTTGAAGGTTCTCAGATTCTTATTCATTGTAAATGGTCCTGCTTGTAATAAAGTGCTAGTGGAAGTATTTACTGTTTGCTGCTTAATTTTGTCCTCATGGAAGTCGACGGATGCCAGCTCCAACAGTAGTTAATATACCTTTGAGCACATGCTGTGACCTTTCTCCAACTCATGCCTGACTTCATTCTCAGATCTCATTAAACAGGAGAAATTATCCTCTGAAAGAGCAAAACCAGAAATGTGCAGATTTGCCGCAGAGCTACAGAGGACAGCTTGATTTAAAAGGCACCATGGTAAAGGGGAGGGAAAGCAGTGGGGGGAAAGCAAGTTCCTTCTCATATTCACACTAACAGTCATATGAAAATAAAGCTGCATGAGAAAGAAGTAGCTTAGAGAGCCACTGTGTTGGAGTTCCTTTAGTCTTGTTTCTTGGAAGTTTTTGGTGTCTGCTCTCACTAATGCAAGCAATCTGAACGAGGAGCTTGGCTGCCAGGATGCCAGGAATTTTATACTTGGGCTCTGGCTCAAACACTGCACTGTTTGGAGATGCCTCTTGCATGTTTAGCACCGCAGGGCCCAAGTTCACATGTGGGCACAATACACTACTCATATAACTCCCCTCTTCTCCTATTGTCTACCCTGGAAGCAAACACCCAAGAAATCCTGTTTGCCTAAAACCCAGGCAGGCAACTCTCCAACATTTTCCCCTTTCAGTGAGTACATACTGGTAGCAAGACACTATTTATGCATTGTCTCCCTAAAGTCTTCTAAACCAAAATTATGGTTTAGTTGCTGAAAGTCGAGTGTGCCTTGGCTGAGAGACAACTATGGGCATTCCAGCACAAGGGAAAAAAAAAAAAAAGCTATTCCACAACATACCAGCCTGAGAGAGCCCACAGGAGGGCATCAAGAGCAACCAGAGATCCAGAAAACATGGTCTTTGACAGGGGGGAGCAGACCAGGGGGATGGAGGAGACTTAAAAAGACTTTGAATGTATAGGCCACAGGGGACCATTGGGAAAGGCAATGGCTGTCCTGCAATATGCCAAAGCATTTTGCAAAGAGGAAAACAAACTCTTTTCTGTCTCCTGTAAGGATAAGGCAAGAAATCAATGGGTTAAGTCACAGCAAGAGAGAACTAGGCTTGTCTTTAGGAAAGGCTTTCTAGCAGTAAGAAGAGTTCTGCCTTGGCAAAGATTGCCTGAGGAAGGGTGTCAAATTTCTGTTATGGGAGGTTTTTAAGAGCAGGTTTGCTGCATATCTGTCAAGGAGGGTTAGATCTAGTTGATCCTGCCTTGGGGAAAGAGACCAGGCTAAATAACTTATTGTCCTTTCTAGCCCCATTTGCTAAGGTTCAGTGATACACCTTGCTGTACTAATACCTGTAAGCTAGGTAGAATTAGGAAGTAAAGCTTCAGTGTCTACATGGGCAGCCTTGTAAATTCTTTACAGGTAGAAAAACTTAGAAGCATAGAAGCAAGAAATTTATTCCACAGATCCTAACCTGGAAGTCCAAATGAGCCTTGATCCTGTGGCAGGCAGGAGGCAAGCAGGTTGAGATTCACACTGGGCTGTGACACTGTTCCCCGAGTTCAGATTTCAGGCTGCAGAAAGCCTGAAGTCAGACAGCCAGAAAAATAGTGCTGCCCTTGGAAGATTTCCTTCACAAGACAACAGTATTTGTCCCTACCTGCAAATTCAACCATAAGTATAACACAGGGCAGAAGAAAAAATTATAAAAGCTGGAGAGCTCAAACTTACCTGACAGCACCTACCAGTGAGTGGAAAGAAAAATTCTAGCAGCTCTGGCCAAACCCACAAATCGGCACAAGCTCCAAGGTGATGTGACCATATGCAAGCTAAACACATCACATGTACCCACTGTAACACTGAGTCAGTGTTTCTGCCTCTTTGCTGAATAAGATGGGTTGGGTCGTGGTTGTTTTTTTCTGTGGTTTGAGGGGGGGTTTTAATCACTTTTGCTTCCTACCAAATAAGTGGAAAGCTTTGAAGTATTTGCAAACTACTAGTACAGGTAAGTATACAGATCTGAACACTTCCAGCCTACTACTTTTGAAACTTATGGTTTTATGAACAACAGTGCCAAGGGAATAATCTAGTAATTTTAGCTGGCTCAGAAATGCACATATTTTGTATTTTTAAATACAGATGAGAAATTTCATATTAGGTCCTTTAAATATCATTAGTTTTCTCCTTTTGTTTAAATATGGTCTACCTGGTGTTGTAGTGGTTTTCTCCTTTACAGTTCAGTCTGTTTCCAGTGTTCCTAATTTTCTTGTCTCTCCAGAGAATTCTTACAAAATCATAGAATCATAGAATGGTTTGGGTTAGAAGGGACCTTAAAAACCATCTAGTTTCAATCCCTGTGCCATTGGAAGGGGTACCTTCCAATAGACAGGGTTGCTCCAAGCCCTGTCCAACCTGGCCTTGAACACTTCCAGGCATAGGACACTCACAACTTGTCTGGGTAACCTCTCCCAGTGCTTCACTACCCTCACAGTAAAGAATTTCTAACTTATGTCTAATCTAAACCTGCCTTCCTTCAGCTTAAGGCCATTTTCCTTGCCCTTGTAAAAAGTTCATCTGTAACTTACATACTCTCCCAAGCTACCTTTGAAATATTGTACTCATTTTCAACCCTGGAGAACAGAAGGAGCTTTCAACTATAAACAGCTAAATAAAAGCTGTATTATCTAACCTGGCTTGGCATTTTTGTCACGGAGAAAGGGCCAAATATATTTTCATTTCTAGATCTAGATCTCATTGCCTGCATTTGATGAACTTGTTCTTCTATAACATTAAGATTTTATAGACGAAGAGTTTGGACCATCACCAGTTTTACTCCAGAGGTGAGTGCAGTTACGAGTAGGTAACTATTGCATTCTTAGAGTATTCATGGTAGTCTCATGTCCTCTCTATTGATGATTAGCAGGAGAACACCCACAAAGAAAAGGAATAGCTATAGAACATACTCATATTCTAGGGAGCACTGGGGGTGGAAGAGCAGAATATGAAAAGTATACACAGAAAGAAAGACAGGGGAAAGAAAAAGAGATCAGTGTCAGAAATGGCAAGTAAACTGCAACCTCTGTCATGTCATCTCAAAAGAGGCAGAAAGGTGTCTACTTGGCTGTATTTCTGTGAAGCGACAGCTACATCCAGTGGTCACTGGAGCTCACTGACACAGGGTCCTTGCTGAAATCTGAAGAGACCAGGAGTTGGGGGGAAGGGCAAAGGTGGGATGTATTTTGGTTTTTAATGCAACAGCCACTGCTTCTCTTCTCAGGCCTGTCCTGTCCCCATACAGTTAAGGTTTAACTACAGAAGACAGGCCTAACTACTGTGAGCTGTGACAATAACGCATTCTGTTTCTAATCACTCTTTCACAGGAGAAAATCAATTCTGATTTTAACAGCCTTTCAGCATGCCTTAAAACAACTTCTTTGCCTTTCTTACATATACCAGTTCAGAGAAAATTTGTTGTTGCTTATTGACAGTTTCCTGCTCTGCTATAACCATTCAGCTCTGCTACCAAGACACCTCCCAAAAGCATTTCCAACACCCCAAAGAAAATAACAAGACAAGCTCCTTTCAGCACAGCAGGGGCAGCCTCACCTGTGCAGGAGTCCTTATGTCACAGTATTTCCCAGCATGACATACAGAGATGCTTCTTAGAGTGCCCATCAGAAAAACAGGATGTGTTTTAAAACAGGTATATGCACTTTTGCTTAATAATTCAAGTAGCCAGTCCAGGGCACAAGGATTACTTCTCTTTTCTTTTGGTCTGTTAGCTTCCATGTGGGAAAATCCTATGGGCTTTAATTGAAGAGAAGGTCCTTTGTACAGAAGTAGTTAATTATATTCATTCTTCGTCCAAAATTGTGCAGAAGAGTTATAGATTAGAGGAAGGCTATTCTCTTAATCAGACTAATTTCAATTAATTCAAATTTAACTTGTGTAGAGGTTTTAACCTCTTTGCACACTGCAAAACACTCTCATAAGGAATGGAGTAAGTCTCATGACGGCATAAAACACTGCCCATCAATCTAACAGGTGAAGAAAAAGTTGCATCCTGCCACAATTCTTGGACACAGTTTTTTCTCATACATGCTTTGATGCACCAGGAAAGGCAAACAGGCCTCAAGGCTGCAAGATAGTTGTCACTGTTTGAGCATCAACATCAGCAGAGCTTTCTACAGTTTTGTTGAAATGCTGTGAAGTCCAGAGGTGGTAGAGTGATAGAGAGAAGGGAGAACCACAGTGTCACAGGAGGAATTTCATGCATCAGTTTCATTCAAGTACACACTGGTAAGCAAAGTCTGCTACAGGGTGAGGTAGGAACACAAAGGGCTCCAAATCCTTCAGCTATACAGCTGGAGGGGTGAATGCTCAGGTTTTGGAGACTAACTGCATTCGTTCAGTCCCCTCTCACACAGTCACTTGGATGAGCGGCCTCTGTGGTTTAGCCCAAGGACAGCACATCACATTTGGGGTGTGGGGAATGGCCAGGGCAGGAACGAGAGCACATGAGGACAGAGCAGGCAAAATCCAACCTATCTCAGGTTATGTAGCCCAAGACAACATCATTGCTTCTTTCTGACTATTCCTGCAGGGGCTTAGGCATTTGATATGACTCACTGCATTAACAAGAAATCAATGGAAGATTTTTATGTGGTTAATACAAATCCTTAAAATGGACTCAGAAGTATTTGTGGCTATTTATGCTCAGTAGTTCCGTGCAAAATCACTTCTATAACATCAGATATTAAAAAAAATCCTTGCTATGCAAAGCTGTTACCTCTCCTCAGCTGAAGCAGCAGTCACATGTGATTTTCCAGTACCAAACAAGCAGGTATAACACAGTGAAAACATTTTGCCACAGACTGCTGCATCCACATGCTCCCAGAATTCCTTCACATACCTCTTCCTCCCCCCAGCAAGAAACACCAAAAAAAACCTAAACCAAAACAAACAAATCAATGATAAAGCAGGAGACAGTTTTTTTTGAGATACCAATCCAAACAGCACATAGCAAAGTGACAGAGGAAAAGCACTGAGCTTCCTGAGGGAGACCTAGGAGTCAGCTTTTGGGCTCATAACTGATCACCAAAGCTCAGGAACCAGCATTTATGCACAGGCTCCAAATTTCACAGCTACACTACCCCTTCCACCAACACAAACTGCACCAAGGCAGGCATACGAAGCATCGTCTTTCTTGCTCCATCCTCCCCCAACGAGGCAAAGAACATGGTCCCCATCTACCAGTTGTTATTATTATTCCTTTTTGTGTTTGTTTCCCCCATGGGGACACTTACAAGCCTGAAGAACAAAGCAAAGATGGCGCTGGCTTCCTAGTCCCTGTGTGTTTCTGTGTCTGCCTGCCTGGTGCTGTTAGGAATTGAAAATGCTTCAAAAGTTTCAAAATACCCATGATACCATCAAGCCAAAGCATTTAAGGAATCTAAATAAACCTCTAAGGTTCCCAAAATCAGCTTTGTAGTCGTGCCAGCCACAGGCTTCCAGCAAAGCCAGTCTTCATCAAAATCAGAAGAGCTGGAATCAACATTTGCCGTGGGGGGGGGAGAGGAATTAAACCCAGTGTTAGCTGTTAATGGATCTGCCTTTAATAAATAATGTCAAAAGGATGCAGCTGAGTAGTTCTAGGAAAAAAAGAAAAGTTGTTGTTTTGCCTATTACAGAGTACTCAAAACCACAACAAAGAAATTTTTCAACAAGCAAACATATTTCACAGTAACTGGAAAGCAGAGAGACTTGAGAGCCAAGATGGTGTAACCGGAGAGAGATGAACTTACAGAACTTGAGAATCTGCCTCAATGCCACCTTTTCAGAGCAGGTGGGAATGAGGAACAGAAATTAATCTTGGGGCTTAACTATACTTTGACTACCTAAATGAGACCCCTTTTCTTCTTCAAAAAAAGGAGAATATTGCTCTAGAAGACATCGAGTGCCAGCACAGTATAGTTACAGCATTGTAAGCAGTGGAGACTACTAAAGTTGGCCAAATTAACTTGACAGACAAGAAAGTGGCTATGCCATCCTGAAACGCTCATGTCTCTATCACTGTACCCCTTCCTGACAGAAGGCAAATGCCCTGACGTCAGTTTTATCTGGATGCATTTATTTGAGAAAACAAGCGGGTCACGGTTAGTTTGGTTTTTTTAATATTTGATTTAGTCAAACATGGGGCTGCAAAGAAAATGCGGGACTTAAAGACTGAAAGTCTCTGCATTTATGTGGCATCAAACTACAAAGGTCACTCAGCTGTCAAGATTTTGCCGTTTCTGATTTTAGAGGACACTCTCCCTAGGAACATATTGGTTTTCGGGCAAACTGAGGTAATGTTAGATGATTCCTCTTAACAGAAGAGGCACTTTTTGTCAAAGCATGATATTTCATCAGGTAGAAACTTCCCTGGGCAGTATTGGGGGGAAGGGAGGGGGGGAAGAAAACCTGACTGGTAGGGTTGCCAGTTAATAGTATTCTTATCAGGAAGGAAATTTTCAATACTTGGCATTTTTCCTGAAGCTTTAAATCACCAAAATGAGGTGGTTACATTATAACTTCACCTGCCATTTTAGAAGATGCTTTTCCAGCTGACAGCACCACAGGGACAAGTCTAAACACCAAAAGCAACTGTGTTCTGAAAGTACAACCCAGTCTTCAAAAAGAACATGAACTACCTGTTCCACTTGTATTTTCATGCAGTCCAACTCTGAGTTTTGATTGTATGAAGCTGAGTAAAAGCAGCTACATTTGATTGAAAAATACTGCAGTTTCAACATTTTCAGTTAGTCCCAAGAACCAATTAAAACAAAAAAATCTAGTATTATACCTGGGAGCAGTTTTGAACCAAGCTGTTAGTTTGGTTTTCTCTCATGGAGATGTCTGGTTTCCAGCATTATGATGCAAAATTTATTGAAAATCAAAGCCCCCGCTGATAATTGCATCACAGCAAAAAGAAAGATGTGAGAAATTGTTTCCTATGCAAAGTGAATTTTATTCCTCCAATTAAAAGATGGTTGTGGTCCAAAGGTGGTAGGTCTGTTTTTTGGGCTTTTTTTTATTTGACCGATCCAGATGAGCTCTCTGGTCTTTTAGCTCGCAGTTCAGAACCACGCTACCTGTGAACACCACAGACTCACACTTCCCCCAGCAGAACAACACTGTAATAAGGATGAGCCTCATCAGAAGGCAGGTCAGTGCTTCAACCATCCTCTTTTCCCCGACCAGTCTAAATGGGATCCATCTTTTCCAGAGCAACAGCTTTCAAGTTGAAGAATTGCCAAAAAAATATTGTTGTGCAGGAGAGAGGCTGAGGCACCCAGGTTTTGAAAGGTCTCTGTTTCATCCTTTTCCAGAGGATGAAACAGAGACCTTCAGAAAATTCAACACCAAGAGGGAGTAACATTCAGATGAGGATATTTGGCACTAAAGACAGACATCTCTTTCCTTAACATTAAGGTCAATCACATTCTCTCATCATAGCACAGTTAAGTGGTTCATTCAGATTCAAGTTTCTGATGATCTTGGACTATTTAAACTGAAAAATGAAGGTTACAGCACACAGTCATGTCAGGACAAGAAAACATGTCATTTCTTTCTTTCCTTGCTACTGAAGTGGCCAAGAATTTATTTTTTTTTCCATAATGGACTCTGGTAAAAGTAAATATGCAAATGGTTTTCATCCCTAGAATTCCTTGACCTCTGCAGGTGTAAAGTGGATCTGATCCCATCTGTGCAAATGTCACATATTACACCATTCCTAAATTAGACTGGGCTACCAGCACTTGCTGCAAAATCCCTCAAAAACTGAGGGAGCATATTCATGACCATTGTAACAAATATGTTGAAATAATCATTCCTCAGGCTATAATATCTTCCTCTTCACCTTTTCCTGATTCTTTTTCACTCCTCCGGTTTTATCCCAGTCTCAATTTTTCCACTGCGAAAGACCACAATCAGCCTAGAGCTGAACATCCCCTCCTTATTAGTAAGCCATGCATCCATATAACTTAACTTCCAATTTTCCATCTTTTTTGCCTAAACTTCAGTAGTTGAACAACATAAGAGATTGTGAGTCACATTTCTTCTCAGGAAGGAAACAAACAAACAAACAAAAACTCATCATCTTTTACCAAAATGGAATTCATAAACCTACAATAAACTTTTGTCAGCAGCTTGGAAGGGAATATATACTAGAGCATGTATCTGTTCCAAATATACACACAGTCATCAACTGACAAGATAATAAAAGAGACAAGCAGCTTGCACTGAAGTAGTTGATTTAAAGGATGATGCTCCCTCTCCTTTTCTTACCAAAACAGGATATGTTCTAGACTTTGCTTGATGCCCCTTCTAAATGTGTCTTTTATCAATTATATCAATGGCTCTATGTTTTTCTGTGTTTCACAGAATCACAAAATCCTCACAGTTGGAGGAAACCTTCAAGATCATCTAGCCCAACCCAGCACCACCATAATCACCCCTTAACCATATCCCCAAGTGCCACATCCAGACGCCTCTTGAACACTTCCAGAGACAGTGACTCCACCATCTCCCTGGGCAACTTATTCCAAAGTCCAATCACTCTTTCAGTGAAAAAAATTGTTCTAATACCTACTCTGAACCTCCCCTGGCACAACTTAAGGTCATTTCCTCTCATCTTTTCACTTGAAACATGGCAGAAGAGACTGACCCCACTTCACTACAACCTCCTTTCAGGGAGCTAAAGAGAGCAATGAGGTCCTCCTTGAGCCTCCTCTTCTCCAGAGTAAACAACCCCAGCTCCCTCATCTGTAACTCATAGGACTTGTTTTCTAGGCCCTTCATCAGCTTCATTGCCCTTCTCTGGACACACTCCAACATGTCAATGCAGTTTTTGAAGTGAGGGGCCCAAAGCTGAATACAGGACTCCTGATGTGGCCTCACCAGTGCCAAATACAGTGGGATAATCATTTACCTTAAACTGCTGAAATTAGTATTTTTGCCCTGCAATATTCAAAGCAAACTCAGACCTTACAGATAAAACCCTCGCCACTGGTTGCAGCATAGGCAGCTGCAGAGATGCAAATTCTCTTTCAGCTTTTGTGTCCCGCCTTAGGACCAAGCTGCTGGTGTCCAGAGCTCATGTGAATGAGGTATTACTGCTTGCACTAACACACTCAGAGCCTGGAACAAATACATTCTTTGTGAAATTAGTACAAAATACGGGACACATATTTCGTACTTACTGTTGGTTTACATGCACTCTGCACCCTAAGGCAGTTTGTTGTTTGTATTTGCAAAGGCTTGTTTTACAGGCCTGGCTCAGCTATCTGTTGCAATCAGACACCAGCTTGCACTGCCAATCCTGGGCTTTGGATTCTCCATGCCTGGTCAGGCCTCTGAACCCAAGCCACATTCAGACACCGTCAGCTTGACCTCCCTGGGACAGACATTTATTGTTTAAGATCCTTATTTTGAGATGCTGGACCTGCAGCCTCCCTATTATAATCAAGAAGCTGCCAAAAACTCACTAGGATAGACATGTGCTCCAGTGAGCAATATTCTCATCATAGACCTCAGTTCAGGGTTTAACTCTTCTGGAACTTGCTGAAAAGAAATATCTTAGCAATACACTTTGCTCAGAAACAAAGCAGTAGAGTCTTGAACCTGAGCAAGAAATACCAGATGCTGACCTGTCGCCTCCAGTGTCTATAGTACACACAGGCTTTTGGGTTGCATGCAGTGTCCTCCAAGTACCTTTCAACACCCTGCTTCATTTCCTAAGTCAGACATGAGCCTCTCTTTGGCCAAACAGCTTGGCCTGCTGTCCCCACCAGACAGCCTCCTAAGCAAGACATCCAGCATAGTTAACAGTCAAAATAACTATGGTAAAATCCACTGGAGCTGGCAGACTGAAGTAGGCAGTACAGATACATATTAATTTATCACAGCTAGTAACACAAAATAGTAAAAACCCTGAGCTTCAAGATGTGGCCTATATGCTCCCCTTGTGCATGCAAGTCTCATTAAAGTTAATGGGAGCTGTGTGCCTGTCATATGGGGAGTATAAACTCTGAACAGCGAAATGCACCATATGTTTCCCTATCAGAAAAAACACCAACACAAAAAACAATTGATACTAGCTTTCATCCTTCTGGGAAGCCATACCTGACAGGACACTGATAGCTGGACACAGGGTCTGAACTCCTTTTTATACAGCGAGAACTCCTCCCTATGCAGATGGCTTGTATTTCCTGAAAAAACTCCAGGAGTTTGTTATAGCTCAGAAAAAGGAAAGATGGGGAAACCTTTGATGTTTGACCTCCTTTCCCCCCATTTTTATGTCCCACACAAGGATCCCAAATCCTCCAATCTTTGTATCAAAACCCAGAAAGTGTTGCATACTCGAAGTAATTTTCACCTGGGTAAGAAAAATTTAAAAAAAAAGTGGCAAACCGTGGGAAGTGTGAAGTTCTACCTCTGCTACTGACACAGCTGTGTTGATAAAAGTAAAAGCTCAGCTTTCAGAACCAGCAGAACCTCAAACTTCAGGTGCTTATAAAATGAGGAGGTTACAAGAGATAGTGATGAACCACTTTCTTGCAATTTGGGGGGCGCGGGGTGTAAACCCATTTAAGCTACAGCATCACTGAATCAAGGATGCTGATTCAGCATTAGCCACATGACTTACAGCCAGATCTTGGGCAGAAAGCCTGCTGGGAAAACTTCTACTGATTACTTCCAAAACGAGAGGTTCAAACTACGAGATGAATCTTTGGCCTCCCAAAAGGTCACTAGATATTTGCAACACACAGCAGCTCTGTCTGTCCCTTCCTTAGCTTTCTGTTTCTTTATGGCATACAGACTCCAATGGAATACAAAACATTCCCATTGTGTCACAACCTCTTGGAGAGCATTTTCTGCAGACATTGCAGTGAATATGGCCAAATGGTATCAAATAAGTGTGAGAGAAGCTGGAAAGATGTCAGACGTGATGGAGAAACAAAGTTCATTGCAGAGTTTGGAAAATAATTCTGAAAATTGCTACTTAGCAGAACACTGGGTATTTAGGCAGTCTTTGATTATTATTTTCATGTTTGCCAGTCATACTGCTCAGAACTCTGCTGACTTGTAAAATGGGTGAAAAATTAGGTAAGTGATCAAAAAGCAACCTCAGGTAAGGATTAAGCCTTTTCTTTCTTTCAAAATAATAATGAAGAAATGGTTTGATCAGGTCTTAGGTCTGCTTTTAACACTGATAAATAGCTGTCTCATCCTCAGCCTGTCAACCAAACTTATTGATCTCAAACCAATCTAGTAGGGCAACTCATCGAAATCATAACTTTCAGAACATGTAAAATAAATTTTCCCTTGCACAGAGCACTGAGAAGGAACCAGTACTTTATCTCTGGGCACATGCACCAAATGAATATGACATTTTGAGTTTATCCTATAGAAAATATGGGAAGCTTCATACTTTGCTACATGTCTTCTGTACATTCTGAGGTCTGTACCAAACATCTAGAATTGGTATAGACCTCATTAAACAAGATACTGGTAGTCAAGGTTTGCTGTAGTCCCACATCAGTAGTACAGAATAGTGGCACAGAAGTAGTCTGCAAAATTATCTCCTTTTTCCCTCCTTATAGGTAATCATGAACAGGTCCACACAAATCGGTGGCATCAATTGTAGAAACCAAAGGAAGGGGTTCTGTTTAGTGTTTTACCCTTGAACTTATTATAATCAATTCCTTGTTTTTAGGAGGTAAAAGCAGGAAAGTTTTCCCCCCTCTACTATCTGTTCCCTCACCAAACAGTTTTCCTTGCTCTTCTCTACAGGCTGGGCTTGTAACCATTTAACTGGAAATCGGGAATGAACACGATGATCCTTTGCTGGATCAAATCTTCAATATCCTGTTAGAGTAGCCAGCCTGTATATGCACCTTCTTCACCTCAAGCAGCACCCTCTCAGATGCATCCAGTGAACCAAAAGAGTGTGCCATACATGAACCAGCAGTGTGTCCAGGTGGCCAAGAAGGTCAATGGCATCCTGGCCTGTATCAGGAATAGTGTGGCCACACCTTGAGTGTCCAGCTCTGGGCCCCTCAATTTAGGAAGGATATTGAGGTGTTGGAGCATGTTCAATGAAGGGCAACAAGGCTGGTGAAGGGACTGGAGCACAAGTCCTAAGAGGAGAGGCTGAGGGAGCTGGGGGTGTTCAGCCTGGAGAAGAGAAGGCTCAGGAGAGACCTTATCACCCTCTACAACTCACTGAAAAGAGGTTGTAGCCAGGCGGAGGTCAGTCACACAGACAATCAGCAGCAGAACAAGAAGTCTTAAGCTACACCAGGGGAGGTTTAGGTTAGATATTGGGAAGAGTGGGCACTGGAATGGGTTGCCCAGGGAGGCGGTGGATTCACCATCCCTGGAGGTGTTTGAGAAGAGACTGGTCGTGGCACTCAGCTCCATGGTCTAGTAGACAAGGTGGTGTTGGGTCAGAGATTGGACTTGATGATCTCAGAGGCCTTTTCCAACCTAGTCAATTCTGTGATTCCGTGTGTACTGAGTTGAGCAGGTGATGATCACAGTTCTGGGGCTTTAACACCTCTTTCAGCAGTGCCTACAGACATTGTCAGAGCTGATGGGAAGCCTGTGCCATTATAAGCAGGCAGGTCAAACCCACAAACCAAGCTGGTGATTTTTCATTTCATCTCAGCCTTACCATGCTTTGATTTATTATGAACTATTTTTATCCCTTCTTCAGCTGGAGGCAGAATCGGTCACCCCAGCCACAGTGATCACCCACCCGAGGGGCAGGAGGGCAGACATTGTCTCCAGGGAATGGAACCGAGACCAGCCCACGTAGGTCTGGGGAAAAAAAACAGTTTCATAAATTTAAAACAACATATACAAAGTAGGAGTGTGACCACACTTTTTCCGTGTAAATAATGTCTTACTTGTGAGGAGGGGGCCTTCAGTGATATTTCATGAATAGGCTCATTATGTTGCACCTGACCTACAGACATTTCAATTGCCTTTTTGTTTTATTATTTTTCTTATTTATTTTTGCTCGATGAGTTGTACATAATCAAATGCCTTATGATGCTATATCCTGTTAAGACATTGCACTTTGCAGAGGCATAATGTCAGTAAGTTTAATCAATCTATAATTTTTGCATAGAAAGATTCTGCTGGCATTTAATCATCAAGTGATGCTCCAAGGAGGAAAGAAGGACTCTATCCACAGATATTTTCAGAGCTACGCAGTCAGTCTTCAGGATAACCTAAGATTTGCTTTTATTATCATCATCATCTTTTTACAAATCAAAAAGTAAGAACTGCATTAGCAGGAGTGGGCCTGACTCCAGATAGAGGCCCTGTGGAAGAATTTGCACAGAGTCTAGGTTAGCTCAGATTTGTATCAGCCTCCAAGAAAAACATTCAGGAGAAACACTAAATCCTCTGAAGGCAAATATTAACAGATAGTCATGAATGGAAACTGATTATTAATTATTTCTCTCTCTCTCTTTCTCTCCATTTTATGTTTTTAGTTTAAAATGTCATGTAAAGCCTGACATTGATAAAAATGGCAGGAAATGTTCCCTGCTCAATTAAATTACCACGAAGACCAGCTTAACATCTGCTTGGCAAACCCTTCATAACTGCATGGCATTAATATTTAATAAAAATATCTATAGCTTTGGTTGATACTGGAGACATTTCACACTTTGCTCACACATGGTGTTTCATATAATTATTCTCTAAAGACTGTCACTTTAGCCCTTTAGCAAAATAAAAGTTCCAGGGATGATTAAATATAGAAAGCATATCTGCTAGGACATAGTCTTCCTCCAGGAGACTATTTCTACTGACTCTTACATTAGGAGGGAGAAACACAGAAAGGAGAAAGTGGCACAAACTAGACGAGAATAAAAAATACATCAATGCTGTTGTCAGTACAGTTTGAGTAAATCAGAGTTGGTAGGTTCAAACAACACTCTACAAAAAGCAGAGCTCATTCAGAGCAGAAAAGTGAAAGCAGTTCCTTAGCACTGTTTGGTCAAAACATAAGACCCATTTGCAGGGAGTTACACCTAAAACCTGATCGCTTAATCTACTCCATTTTCTTGATTTATTCTCACACCAGTTCTCACAAAGCCACTGCCCAGCTGCTACAGCAACTCAGAGATACCCAGATCCCAGATCCTTCATTTCCACCACCTGGAGTCTGCTAAACTTCCTAATCCCAAAGACTACCCTATGGCAAGGTCAAGATGAAGTCTAATTAATGCTTGAAGTATGTGAGGAAATGGTAGTGTTACTTGTACATCCCAGTCCCAGCTGGGACTGAGTGCAGACCCCTGCCCCACCTCGGGAGCCAGCAGCAGGCCCTTAGGAGTGCCAGGGCTGGAGACAGCCATGCAAAGCTAACTGGCATCAAAGGCTGGCACAGGAGGGAAGAGGTGATGCTGGCCAGGATGGCATGTCCTGTTTGCAATGCTAATCTGCCTTAGAAATCTGCTTTCAGGATAGGGATCCTGCCCAAGAAATTCAAGAAGACAATACCATTTGCCTGCCTAACAGCCATCCACAACTAAATCCTACCCTGTTGTTGCCCAACCCATTATTGCTTTCCCAAAGAAGCTCTCCATGTAGGTGGTTGTTACCCCTAAATGTTGGAAGGAGGTAAGTACATAGAGACTGTTCAAATTCTTAATTTGAAAGCCTGCTATTGGAACACATCACAAAAAAGACCACACTCAGCACTACTACACAGACCTAAACCCTTCTGAATCATGCTCTGAAAGGTAAATTGCACATTTCCATTCCTTTCCAGATACTGAAATCAGTCTAATGAATGAAGAATAAAAGCTCACTTTGAATGAGACAGACATCAGTATTGTATTGAAAGTTGTTTGTACGCATAAAAATTCTAAAAACTTCTTGGGGGAAAAGAGAAAAAAACCCCAAAACACCAAAAAGAAAACCAAAACCACAAAACCAAAAACAAGAGACCAAACAAACAAAAACCACCAAAAACAAACCAAAACCAAAACCACATAGCCTATCAAGCTTTCCCTCATCCCCCATGATCTAAGATGCATGAAGCATTCACCAAAGATCTTACAGTATGATCCACTATTTGTAATAATCAGTAGAAAGATTATTTGGGTGTTTGTGTGAAGCACCTTCAGCTATTAACACTTCTGAACTCTTGCTAGAAAGAGTGGGGAAGAAAGAAATTTCCCTAGACACTGGAAATGGAGAAGCTTCATCTTGAGTCAAGCCTTGGATTCTTCCTTCCAAAGAAGAAAGGGTTTTTCTTGTGAATAGGAAAGCTTTTATATCAGTTGGCTCATGGAAGTATGACTAACTAGAAGTGATCAGACGAAACTGAGTACAAGGCAGGGGAAGAGATGTCTATCTGGAAACATTTAGTAAAAGTGGGTATATTAGGCTGTGGAATAGTCTCTCAAGGGAAATGGCTGAGCCCTTGAGTCTTTCTGAAACTACCCAGGCAAAGGATGGGAAAAAAATTACAGAATGGTACAGTCCTCCATCTGCAAGGAGCAGAAAAATTGATTTTCAGTAAGCCTCTTCCACCACTAATTTTGATGGCCCCCTATTTTGCTGAGCTCTTTGCTAATGGAAAATGAACCCTATTTGACAGTTTGTGGCTGGGGGGTAGGGGGCACCCCACAGACCCCACAATGAAATGATCTGGCAGTCTGGAAGACAAACTCTCTTCATCACATTGCTGCAGATGGGGGTACAGACTGCAAGGCAACAAATAGGTTTCACTGAACTCACACAATCATTGCTATAAGTAAAGGGTCAAGAAGTTGAGACAGAGTTCAAAGAACAGTATGAAAGAATAATGTATTTAGGAGTGGTTTTGTCCCCTTTGAGTGACTCAGTTGTTTATTAGTAAGTATGGACTTTACTGCTCTATGAAAAAGGCCACAGTGGAATATAGAGTTCAAAACCAATTAAAAAAGGCTTATCAGATGGGAGCTTACCCCAAGGATCTGTGCAATTATGAAAACATTGCCATAAAAATCCACCAAGGAGTAACAGAAAACTTAGATAAGCTTTAAAGACATAAAAGTTACGGGCTACATCCTTGACCCAAACAGATCAACATAGGTTTCTCCAGTCAGTGAAACCACTAAGATTTATATCACTAAAAAACTGTCCCCAGCTCTGGAGCTGACTCTGGCAGTACAGCAGCCTTGTGATCCTAACAATACAGAGCTGCCCTGAGCATAATATCTAGTATTGCTCTTTGACAATAATATTAAATTTTTTTTTAAAAGTAGATACCAACTCAAACCAAAGCTGTGAATTCTGTGAAGTCTGAACTGACTTGTGTTTGTTTCTCATATTCCTTCATAGTTACCAGCCAATGTCCGACAGTGAATGCACAATTACACAATCCTTGGGGTCTGGCTTAGTATGATCATTCTTTTCTTAGCTATTATCATTTTGTGGCACTGAACAATCCAATCCTTAGTTAGTATTTCATGTAGATTTGCAAAGAAGGAAAGATGCTGACAGACGCCAGAGAACAGTAATGAAAATGCAGCTTAAATCCACTTTGCTTCCTCTAAAGAAGGTAAAGTACAAAAAAAAAGGGTTTTTGCATGAAAATAGTTATGATCATGAACTGACAGGAATGGTAGCACATTGGGGTACACTAATTTTGTGTACGATTTGTCTGGAGACCCTTCAACAGGGAGAAAACCTACAACAGTTACTGTTGTACATTTAAAAAGTATTTTCTAAAGCTAAGAGCCTAGCTCAGGCTTACAGCTATTTTTCACTCACCTTTTCTGTTTCCCCAACTGCATTTTCAATATTTTGCATATGGCTACATCAAAGCTAAGCATAAATAAAAAGTTAACATCCAAAGAGCTATTACATCCTATAACAGTGTGCTTGTAAAGTGCACATAAATAAAATTGACCTTTTGTTTAAAGCTTATGATTTCAGCTCCACAGCTTTAAGAGAAATTTAAAAAAAAAATAAATAAATTTTCAATTAAGTTGTGTTAAAACAGAAAATGGTAGGAAAATGTTTACAGCCAGAGCTGCAACTTCTCATTTTTGTCCTTTAAGTGATCACTTCTCATTGAAAGTTGCCCTAAATTTGTTGTGTTCCACAAAAATGCTGTATGGAGATAGTTTTCCAAAGACAGTCAGTTTGAGCAAAGCAAATGGTGACAGATCCCCCAATTCAATGTTTTGCAACTCAGCTCATTCTTTCAATGTTTATCTGTCCACACCAATAGTTCAAACTTTGGTCTTACCTGCTCCGAGCTCATCTAAATCACTCAAGATTATTCTTAAGTGGTGTCTGGCACCAACTGACAAAATTACTAGAAAGCTTTTCTCAGTTCCAGGGAAGGTAAAACCCACAGTATTTGTATGTTAACTTTGCTTTGTATTTAGTCCATCTGAGAATTTGAATTGGTCCCTCCCCACATCACTGCCAAAATACTGTGTACCATTAGTAATTTCAACCATATTCTCACTATTATCAGATATTTAGCAGAGTCTAGGAAAACTATACACAACATGCTCTATTGGACAACCTCCCCACAGATATATTTTTTTCCTCCCCTCAGAGTTCTTCTGCCCTCCTGAAAATAACAATATTCTATTCATGTTATCATTTTCTCACCTTCTCTTCTCAGTTGTTTTGCAACACACACCCAAAATGATAGAAGCACACAGCATTCTTATTCAGGCAAAGGAATAATACCTGCTGGCAAGAGGAACAACAAAATATCCCTTTCAAAACCTCAAGCATCACACACTTGTGAACAGGTTGCAGTAAAACTGCAGCAGAGCAGCCAGACACCACTGATGCAGTTGCTGCTTTTCCTACACCCCTCACTGCAGAATTTGACATGGAGGAAAGAACAGACACAGCAGCAACACGAAATGTCCAGAGGGCACAGAGACCTGTGCACTTGGGAGAGGGGTTGCATAAAATGTGCTAACATGTCACTGCAGAGCACACTGAAATGGCAAAGATGGGACTGTCTGGGGCATCGTGCGTCTGTTTCCTAATGGTTATGGATTCTGTGGAAATGCTAATGTTTGCACTAAAGGCCCTCTCAGCAATATTTCGCAGCCTGAATAACTCTTTATTTTGAACTGTTTAATTAGTTAATGAGGTTGGGGAGAAGTCCATCTTAGGGATCATTAGTTAAGGCTCTAAAACATGGAGACTGAAGAAAATTACTGTCTGAGGAAGTAGCAAAACTTCCCCGCTTGTCAGCCAAACACATAATAACACCAAATGCAAGAGCTGCACCAGCATTTCTCGGTCTTGACGTCCAGTCCTGGGCCAGGCAGGGTACAGGTACATAACCTGAGGCAAGTACTTGTGACTTAGGAGTCCCCCATGCAGCCCAAATCCATGAAGCAGTGACAACACAGAGGGGAACAGCACACCTCAGCAAGCAGAGCATCTTTCCTCTCCTAACGGTCCTAAAGAGTCAATCTCCTCAAAGGTGTTTAACCATGGCAATGTGTAGGACGCGCCCAAGATTCAAGCATGTTTTTAGGCATAGGAAATCTTACGTTGCATTAACAGAGAGACACAAAAATTGGGTGAGAAAGTTCAGATTGGTTAACCACAGAGTTTAGTTTTGCGTAATAATACTACTAACAGAGGCAATAAATAAATAAATAATTTTTAAGAAAAATACATGTTTTCCATTTCTGTTCTCCAATTTTTCTCTTGTGACACTATAAAAATGTGCCAGTTTTGTGAAGAAGGGTGGAAGGTAGAGACAGGCAGGGGAGCAACTCCAAAATACAAAGGCAAGCTATCCAAGTGTGAGGTGTATCTAAACAAACAGTTACTTAATCCCTAGAGGCCTGTGTAGAGTCCATGCTTCAGGCCAAGTTGTTTATACCTGCAGCACTTCTTGATTATTAACTTTTTAAAAACTATTTACAAGTAGAACTTTATATTAAAGTGCAGATCTAAACCTCATTACAAGAACAAATGTACTGTTCCAGGAGATCAGTTATTGCAGGAGTTTAATACAAAATGAATCTGCAGTTTTTCTAAAGCAGCTAGTTTTAATCAGGTCTGTACTTAATACACATAAACACACACAACCTCTTTGCTCAGCTAAAACCAGACACTTGACTGTGTACTGAATTATCACACCTTGCCTGTATGAACAGAGAGACAAACACACAGGTAGGTCTCTAAAAAGTATATACAGAATGGCCACGTGTACCACAGAAAACAGAAGAAGCAGGAGTTAACTAAACTCTGCTACTGTGAAGGCTGGGAAAGAAGGAGTGATACTTGGCCAAAAACTCCATGAAAACACAATGAAGCTTAGCTGGAAACAGACCCAAGAAAAAGAAGAAAGTGTTTGGGGAAGAAAAATACTCACAGAGCAGCTTGAAAAGAGCACTGCTAACATCAGGGTTCTTGCACAACAGAACTGCAATAAGACTCAACACTGGGATTTCATTCAATGTCTTGTTTTCCCAAAACTGAGCTGATGGGGGAATTAGCCTTTTGTCTATGCCAGAATGCAAAACTATTGCAGTGGAGGTCAGAGAAGGAACTAACAACTGCCTGTCACCTCTGTTTTGCTAAAGTCAGCTTACTTCAAGCTGAAGTTGATGTATAAATCTATTCCCTCTTTGTTTTGGAAGTCTCATCCTTATTTGGTTATCTAACTGAGCTCTCTTCAGAGATTCAGAAAAGCCTAACCCCAGAATACCATTCTTCCACTCCAACTAAGACACATTTCACACAGAATCAAGAAAGCTTTAAAATTCATGCGGAAAGCTATGTTTCTGGAAATAATGTTCACATTAGGCTGCTTTTTTGTCTCTTCTCTCTCAATTCTGCTTTGAGCAGCTTAGAGAAGCACAAACTTATTCCAGCTTTCATATCTTCATACCTCCAGCTGTAGCCCCTGGTGTCTCTACTCCAAGTCCTAAATTTCCTTTCTGGTCCATTATGTCATTTCTTACACTACCAGTTCTTCCCAGAAAGCTGCTTCCTTAATAAAGTGACTAAGGGCAACACCTTTACAGTGCTGAAACAGATCAGGAAGTACAGTTGCCCAGTTTTGGTTTTCCTCTCTCCAGGTTTCAGTAACTTTTCAGGAAAATACCTCCTTGCAGACCATTAGAAGAGGAAACAGAGCTAAGTAGTAAAATGCCAGTTCATTATACTTGTGGGGTTGAAGAGATGTAATAACTGCTGCATTGCAAATAATTTTCTTAACAGTTATAGTAAGTCAGGAGAAACAAAGGTATTTCTTGAATTTTCAACACCACCAGAAAAATCTCCCTATGGTACTTACCTTAAGGTTTGGGCCACTATACCAAAATCAAGTTAACTGCATGCTAGTTGGATGCAGGATTAACTAGCCTCGTTCACACCAGAGTATTTTTTGGTTACAGCCCTACTGAAATAAGCCTGTTAGCAAAGGGAGTTCTTACTTAAAAATAAAACTGGAAGTAAATTTAACCCTGAAAGTGCTTTTTTCCCATATGTACCTTTTCCTGTAGCTGCTTCATGCTCTTGTTTTTGTTCTCTGGATCAAAATACAATAATCAGAAAGATTAGCTGGCTTAGACAGACTTCCGCTTTGGTTTTGATATAAGTTTGGCAACTACCCTCAATAAAAGGAAAGCTTTTTTCCTGCACTTTTGCTGCTGGACATAGTCCTCTCAGAGTTTTAACTACAATAGTTGTATTCAATATTAACAACTACGGTTTTAAACAAACAGAAAGCCAAACCAAAACCTAAAAGGCCTTGCTCTGTCCCCACAACTTACTTCTGATAAGTAGAATACATTTGATTTCCTACCACAGCAAAGCACAGCACTTCAAGTATAACCCTGTAGAAACTGAATTATCCATTTAGTTGAAAAGTTCCAGGTAGTTTATAATACAGAAACAGAAAAAGGTTGTTTACATTTTAACAACGTCATTATGCTTTCAATGGCATTTGTGTCTGGGCATTTTGATCAGCACAGGGAACTCATTAGGTAATGCAAGTAGCTGTATATACGGAGAAAATGTTACAGGATTTGGGATAAAACCTGTTAAATTACCACAATCCTTCTACAATTTTCATTCAATTCTGAATGAAGCATTTTGTCTTCCACAGAGCAAACCACAGACCTTTTACAAAACAAGCCTCTACATTTTTCAGAACACTATTTCTCCAACAAACTGTCAGGTAGCACTGTGTGAATAATTTCCTTTCAATTTGGCAGCTGAATTAAAACTAAGAAAAAAAAAAAAAAAAAAAGAAAAAACCCTCCAGTTCAGGCTGAACTGAATTTGAATGGGTTTCATTTTTATCTCATTGAGCCAACAAAACCCAGACTTCAAAAGAGCCCACACCATTTCACTTGACACAGATATTTCCATTGATAAAATGAAAGTCAGATATAATGAAGACTGAGACTTACTGCTTTTTTTTTACAACCCAGAGAGAACATCTGGAGGGGAGGTAGAGAGTCTCAGTCCCACTTTCTCCCATGGTGATTGCAGTCCATATCTCACTTCTCCACACGTACAAGGTATCATGGCAAAACATCTACAAATAGAAATACTGTTCTCACTTTGCTCAAATTATACTATTTAATGACAACATTATAACATCAAAATTTAAATATTGCCTGGAGCAGGGCCAAGAAACAAGCTCTCCTAAATGCTACCTTCAGTGCACTCACAAAAGTCATTCCCTTCAGAGACACAGGTCTCTCTTTTAATACAAATGAAACTCTCCCAAGAAAAGTGTGAGATCAAGGAAAACCCACATCCTGCTGTTAGGCTCCTGAGGGCACTAATGAGCCCTAATTGCTCTGATGGGCCTCAGTTGGGACTCCAAAGCACCTTGCTCTTGCCCCTAATGGATGGACTGACTGCACCTGCAAGAAAGCATGGGCCGTGAAGAAGGAGAAAAGAGAGGCTGGCACCATCATGGAAAATTAAGTTACAACAACTAATGCCAGAATATTGTAAAAACAAATTAAAAAAAAAAAAGCTTCCACTCTACAGAGATTATATTCAGCAAGTTGCCTCTCTCCAATTTGATTAGGAAGTTTAAAAGGTCACAACAGACCATGGCATATTTGCAACCTGGAAATGAGTCAGCTGTCAGAGTATGGGGTTGAAACATCTTGCTGAAGCAGCCTGTTCTTCTTGCACCTAAAACATTGAAACTGTAGGCTGGCACATGGAGTTTTATGTCTGCAAAGCATTTTCTGAACTAGCATAATTATATTTGAAGTTGTAGCATGATATAAACTGCTTTTAAGCCCCATAAAAAGCTTGTGGTGGTCTGCACAACAAACCTCTCTAGTGCTATAAGCCAGGTTTTAGTCAAGAAAAAATGTCTAGTTCTAACCTTTTCCATCAAATACTCAGAAATTTAATCAAAATCACCCACTTTTTTTCCATATGCATTTTTAATGTCGAGGACACGTCACAAGTCATGGGAAAAAATTCACTGCCACAAATTTCAGCTAGCTCTGGTAAAGAGCTATTTCTCTAGGAACAAGGGCCCCAACAGTGCTGAAAAAAACTACCCCTAAATATAGCACGTGCAATAGTGAAATTTGCTCCTATTACTTCAGACTCCTGGGATCAAGACACCAAGTTAGTCATAAATGCTCTGTGACATTAAGTTTTCCAAAGACACCAAAGCTTTGACTAGTAAACCATAAATTTATGAACGCCAGAAAACCCCAGTAGGCAAAACTGAATCTCTAAGTTAGCAGAGGCAATTCCAGTGATATAATTTTATTAGCCCCTTGCTGCTTCACAGTTCAGAAAGCAACAAGCATCCAAACTAAAGCAGTATCTCCACATCAGATAGGGTTTTGTAAGGAGCTATGAGCCATACAAGAAAAAGGAACATGTATTACTCAAAGCTCAGTGTGATAAACTGAACCATTCCTATCTTTTTTGCAACTGTACAATCTTGCTTCCAATGGCAGTGCATTTTGGGAGGGAAAGACTTTTCTCCATCCCAACCAGACAAGCCAAACCTGTACTTGCAAAGAGCCCCCGGGATTTTCTGCATGAGACCCCCAGCACCCCAAAATAGGTTGCCCTGCTTCATTTTGGGGGAAAAAACCCTCCCATGGGCAAACTCTGGTGGGAGCTAACAGCCAGCAGCATGGTTTTCACATGCATGGATAATGATGCTCTGGAGGAACTGGATATAAGGAAAGGGGATTCTTATAATGGAGATTATCTGTCCAAGGTCCCACTCTGTACCTGCCACTGTTCCAAGGAAGCACCTCGTCCCACAGCTTCCCAGGATCTACTCCATGTCTTCAAAAGACATCAAATAAAGATACTTTCTGACCAGCAGTTAACAACCGGCTTGTTAGTTAATAGCCTGAGGGAATCTGAGGGTGTTTTATGCTCTAATACTCTCTTCATTAACTGTTGTAACAACCAATTTCAAGGTGATTATTGCTATTATAAGCTATGATCAATTTTTTAAACATGTTTCCATTTTTATCCAGTTTAAATCTGGTGCAGTAGAGCAAGGGGAGCAGCTGTGTTGAGAATTAGACTTTTCCCCAGATTAATATCTGATTTTCCATCAAAGAGAATACAGGACACATTCTGTTAGGTTTCTAATTGTTTCTACCATAAACCTCCACCACACTGAAATATGATCTGTAATAATTTTCAGTTTGAACTTCCTATACATAATCCATCTGACTAGATGGTCCTCAGCAAAAGCCGTTAAAGCAATTTGTTTCACTTACGTAGAGGAATAAATCAGCGCTTAATTATCTGTGGTTTATTATTAACAGCACTGGTGAGCTGACCATATGCCATGACTTCATCTTTTCACACAGAAAAATGAGAATATACTGATTGTTTTTATTATGTCTTTCAACACTCAGCCAGGGTTCCAGTGAAATGAAGACGGAGAGTTTTGCAATGTTACCCAGTGATAAATAATAATATCCTACAACTCTTTGCCCTGGCTTTTAGGATTCACCTTTATATGCTCTTTTACTGGAAGCACTTACAAACATCTCTCACGGCAGAAGAAGATATAAATATACCTCAGATTGTTTCAAGGAGATACGTGATATGTAGCACAGTGTATTTCTTTGTGGGCCTTCAAATATACTGGCTTCAAAACATGGCATATGTTCAACTCCAGAATACTTGAGAAACAGTGTGCATTTAATGTAAAGACCAGAAAGACACACCTTCCTGATTTTTTAGACTTAATTGAGTCCATGCTGCAAACCCTTATGAAGTCAGTGCAGTACCAAATAACACAGGGTTTGATCCTCTGCCAGGACAGCCTTAAACTCTTTAGTAGACACAGCGGCAAAATAAAACTTTCTTGAAAACATTACGGATTGATGAACTGCTTTGGAACAGGTCCAGCTGCCCAGACTTTCTCCACTCCAGATAGACCCAAAATGAACCAAAGCTTCTTTGAGATGCAGACCGACGAACCAAGGTGACAGACACAAGTACAACCCCAATTCAGCAAACAGCAGGTGGTTTAGATTTGTCAAAACAGGAGTGAAGATACTAGAAATTCAAAGGCAGCTGGGAAGTTGTTACCTTTTGAAATAAGGAAAAGACTCTCCTGTATCTGACATGTTTCTGCAGAGAGGTTTGTCACCCTGAGAGCCAACGGGTCCATTCTTGGATATCTTTAACCGAAGATCTGGCTGGATGGTTGCACTCAAAAAGTTGTGGTCAATGGCTTAATGTCCAAGTGGAGAACAGTGACAAAATCTTGGTATTGTCAGTGACACAGACAGTGGGATCCAGTGCATCCTCAGCAAACCCATGACACCAAACCGTGTGGTGCAGTCACACGCTGGAGGGAAGGGATAGCATCCAGAGGGACCTGGATTGGCTTGAAGGTCGGCCCATGTAAACCTCATGGAGTTCAACAAGGTCAAGCACAAAGTCCACACCTGGGCCAGGGCAATCCCAAGCACAAACACAGGCTGGGCAGGGAATGGATTGATTGCAGCCCTGAGGAGGAAGATTTGGGGGTGGTGGCACAATGTGCACTTGCAGCCCAGAAGGCCAACTGTGTCTAGGGCTGCATCCAAAGCAGTGTGGGGAGCAGGTCAAGGGATGCAAATCTGCTCTGCTCTGGTGAGACCCCACCTGCAGTGGTGCATCCAGACCTGGGGTCCCAACATAAAAAAGATGTGGACCTACTGAGGCAAGTCCAGAGGAGGCCACCAAGATAATGAAAAGGATGGAGTACTTCTCCTATGAAGATAGACTGAGGGAATTGGGGCTGTTCAGCCAGAAGAAGAGAAGGCTCTGGGGAGACCTAATAGCAGCCTTTCCAATATCTAAAGAGGCTACAGGAGAGCTGGAGAGGAACTTTTTATGAGGGCACGAATTGACAGAACAAGGTGGAATAGCTTTATACTGAAAGAGGGTAGAGTTACATTAGACGTTAGGAAGAAATTCTTTGCAGTGAGAGTGGTGAGGCTCTGGCATAGATTTCCCAGAAGAGCTGTGGATGTCCCATCCTTGAAAACCTTCAAGGCCAGGTTGGATGGTGCTCTGAGCAACCTGACCTAGTGGAATTTTCCCTGCCCATGGAAGTGGGGCTGGAACTAGACGACTTCCAACCCAAACCGTTCTATGATTCAAAGCCACATGCAGACTTCAAGTGGAAATCTCAGATGTGCTGAGGCCATGCAACGTGCCCATCGACTAAAAGGGTAAAGGAAATTAGGGGGTGCTAACTCCAATGCAAGAGCCAACATCAAGAGGAATGTGAATCACAGTCTCCTCCGCTAACACCTTCAGGCTTCTTATCCCACAGCACAGAGAAGATGATATGCTGGCAGAAACTACAGCACTGCTACTAGGTCATTCACTCTTGTGTCACCCAGCAGAGTTCCTTAATCTCCCTCTCCTGATATGAGTTTCATGACTAAATCTCCCACACACTTGGAACTGCTCTGAGACCATCTGCTCTTTTCTCACAAGTGGATAGTAATGACTTTGCTCAGCCTGACTCAGCACCCAAAGGAGTTTCTCTCCTTGTTAATACAGGTGTGTGTGTGTGGGGGGGGAAACTAGGCCAAAAATTAGGACTGTTTTTACAGCTAAGGCTCTTATTCCTCCAGGGAATTGCTGATTTCCCCCTTTTCCCTCCTCCCCCTTGCAAGACCAGGCACTTGCTGACTGTCAGCGGACAGCCTTCTCAGAGGAGGTACCACCGACACTTCTTGGTTGTTTCCAGATCTGAAGCAACCACATTTCCTCTCCAGACAGGATCCTCTGAATGAAAAAATTCTCTGAGCATGAGTGAATGTACTAAATTTCCTCTTACTTTCTCAGAACTCTTAAACCCTCAGCTTGCAGGACTACATGTGGTCACAGGCTGGTTTTAGGCACAGAGCACTGCAAAGATGAGTGGCAAAGGGCTGCTCCAGCAATACGATGGAGACAGGAGATGAACAAGGGTTTTAAAGCTGGTCATATTCTCCTGCCCGTTTTTTTTCCCATTCCTACACTGTCACAGTCAGATCAGGGACATCTTAGTTCTTCTCATCCTTGGGACAATAAAAGCCAAATCAGACCATGCAGCCAAGAAACCTTGAACCAGACCTATTAAATCAGCATCGTAATCAGGATGTAGATGAACAGCCATGTGCAGCAACATCCATAAGCTCTGTTACTTCCAGCCTGTTTGCTGTCACAAGTCATTGATTTAAGGCTTCTGTGGAGACTCCAAGAACCATTTACAACTTGCTTTGTTGCTTTTTTCGCCTTCTTAATTAGCTCTGGAAAAACTCCCTGCTGCGGAAGCAACTCCAGTTTTGTGACAAGAGGAGGAACAAGTTAGTCTTGTCTCTGGGCCTGGCTTTGTTTTCAGCAAGGAAGGGAAGAAGCCACACAAACTCATTGCCTGAGTAGCCACAGGTCTGAACTTGGAGGAGACTGGTAATCCATCAATCCTTTCATTTTGCTGAAAAGATTTCACTTGAAAGAATCCAACACTTGTAAGAAGTCATTTGAACAGTGCTGTTCCTCCATGGACCTCCAAGGGCAAAGTGAACGGAATTGACACACAGCACACCAAGGCATGATCCCAACAGGAAGCACTGTAAGCGTGGTTAGACTAAACAATAAACTGAGATTAGACCATCCCGTGCCTTCCTTCAAGTCACTGCAGCTCCAGAAAAAGCGTCCAGTACCCTGGTCCAGCAAAGCACTTGAGCACATGTGCAACTTGAAACACAAGCTACAGCAACAGTATAGGTGAGCTAACATCAGTTTAAATAGGATGTCACTTGTAGGAGATCTTCATTTTCCTAAGTGGCCTGGATCAAGGCCTTAAATGCCTTTTTTCCTGTTCTAATTACATTTCCTCTCACTTTAGGCATTATGAATGAGATCCAGACATTGGTTTTGCTCAGGAAAGGGGGAAAGGTTCTATATTTGGCACAAAGAATCGTTATCCAGTGTCAGGTGCATGTATTTTTTATCTTTTTTTTTTTTTTAATATCAACTGAATGAAAAGGAAAGGGGTTTTGCTTCCAAAAACTGTCCACTAACAATTACTATTAAATACTTGCTGATCTTGTAATCATCACATTCATCAGTTGCTGGGTGTCATCTTATATTTTCCATGGCTCTTGGCACCTCTGTGTGGTACTACCAATGGCAGCAGCATGTTGATCTCCAGCTGCCAAGTGCTGCTGGCCAGCATCCTAAATTTTTGGGTGGTTCTTCACTCTGGCAGAAAGGACTGTTTCCGGTTCAATCAGGTCATCCATGAGCAAAAGAAAAAGAGAAATGGAGATTGTTAACACATAAATCTATAGGAGTGATATATCAGCAGAGAAAAAGCGCCTGGGCCAGTTCCTCAGCTGTTGCAAATCACTCCATCATCAGAGGAGGCCACAAGGCTAGGAGATTCATGGCAGACTCAGACCTGGTCTTAATTTTCCTCAGGCCAGCTTCTATGATTTACACTTGTGCTGAGCAAGTGACACAGGGTGTCAAATGCTATCAAGCTGTTTGATACTGTAAACAAGGACTAAATATGCACAAAGTACAAAGGCAGGGAAGAATCAGGCCCCGTGTATTCATTAATAGCCCCCTGTTCCCCATGCGTTAAAGCTGATACATTGCTCCTCACTTCCAAGTGATGGAAACAGCTCTGTGTCAACTCTGCTCCTGCTGATAGTGCCAAGGGAGTTTGAGTTTGTTTCTCCTCCTCTTACCCCACAAACTTCTTTCTCACACCCTTGCCCACAGAAAGATATTTTACAAAGGTACCTTCCCAATCTCCCCCTGAATGCAACAGACTGTCCCCAGTTAAGGCTTTGCCAGTGTCTGTAGCCAGATTTCACCTGCCTCTGTACAGACAACACAGGGACATGAAGATGGTCTGTGGTGCATCTTAGCAAAGTGTGCCCTTTGGCTTGTGAGGGCAGCTGCCACCAAAAGGTGGTTTTAGGCTAAAAATGCCTTACCTGGTGTAATTCAGTCTGCCTACACTGAAGATGGAGACATTTCCTCCAGAGGTTTATCTGGTCCGCAACATACAGACTCAGTCCTCAGCAGTCACGTATCCAATAATTCCTCTCCCATTTCCAAACTATATTCTGATCAGCTTGCACGGGGCTTTTTAACTCGTATAGTGAAGCTTGCTGAAAGTGCCTCTGTTCCAGGGCACTCTTTTGAAATATGTCTTAGCTTCCAAGGGTAATGAACTCTTTTATAATAAACGCCTAGCTATAATGTGAACAATACTTGGCTTCCAGGAACTGCCTTATAATTACACGGCTCAGTATTGCATGTCAGAGGTTTGCTTCATCTTTAATATTTTATGAAGAAATTCAGATTCTGACAGTAAAAGTATTTAACCCAGAGGACCTAGAACCCCGACTATTATTTTGCAAAGTAGCCATCCAGCTACACTTTGGTGCACCGGCATTATCCCTGGTGCATACTCACACTCTTTGATACTCTCTAAGTAGACACAACCACATGCTGTCCAGATGGAAACCTGGCTGCATCATTACATTATATTGAAATAACCCAATACCACCTGTTTCTGCTGGGGTTCCTGCCAACATTTTCCCATAAAACATTTATTTTGCTAATATTTTAGTTGGTCACCACAGAAGGACACTTGAAGTTAAAGATTTACCATGTGTGCAGCCACGGGGAAAACCCTTAAAAAGAAAAGCAGCAAAACTCAAGAATAGCTAATGCCTATTGTTTAAAAGGTGGATGTTCACCTAGGCACTAGGTATTAACACTCTGCAGGGACCCAAAACCAAACACAGGTTTTTGGCAGTGTACATCAAGTGAATTATCTTAACTGTCTTGGTACTCACCTCTCATATAATTAAAGAAAAACTTTCATGTGTGAAGTGGGACTAATATACAATAACACTAATGAAAACTTTTTTTTATTATTATTAATCTGCAATGTTATAAAACTCCCAGTTTCCTTCCTCTCCCCCTCTGCAGATAAAACAGCTTATCCTCAGTGAGTCTGTATAAATGAGAACGGCTTTACAACTCCCAGCCTATCTGAGATGTTTGAAGTATTTATTAGATACCTTCTACAGCAGCAGTAGGATTTTTTATTTAGAAATTATATTTTTAGTGATGTTTTACTTAAAAAAAAAAAAAAAAAGAAGCAATAACCACTGCACTTATCAAAAGCATTTGATAAAAATTTTCCCAGCATGTGGTTACTTAGATATACCTTATACTTTCCAGTGTTGATCTCTGTATAAAAGTCCAAATGGTAGCTGGACACAAAGACCTTTTTCTCAAATATATATATACTCTATTTGAAGAACATCAAAGTTTATAAAAAATCCACTATTCCCAGTGTATTTGCTGGGCATCAATTATTACTATTCAATTTTAAAAGTTGCTGTCTTCCAAAGGGAGGAGTAACAATGTCATGTAAAGTGACCAACAGAATCCCACAAAGACCCAGCAGTGTTTCTTGAAATGCAGTAGATCAAACACACATGAATTATTTGGTAAATATAGGCACATCAGTAGAAAAAATGGATGTGATCCAAAAACAAAATCCAGAAACAGAACAAACATGTACAAACTAAGGCAGTAATCCCTAATTACAAGTGAGAATTTCTTCAGCTGTAAGAAAACTACCTTACAAGAGGGGAAAAAGAGTTGGGAAAAAATGAAAATGTGATGTTTTTCTGGAAATTTTGATTGAATATATTTAAGATACTTCCAATTCTATTACACTGCAAAATTAACCAATAAAAATCCACCAAAAAAAAATAACAGTAATTTTAAAAAAAGAAGAATGTATAAAACCAGCTACAAGTTCACCTGCTTAGATATGTTCTAAATATAGCCCTAGCCATTTTTATTATGTCTGAGAAACAGAATACTTTCATAGGTTGTAAAGGAACAATATGAGAATTGAAAGGAAGAGAAAAGGAGCAGTCATGAGTTTGGCCCCATTTTGTTCCTTTCTCCTTTTCATCTTCATTCCACATTCCATTCCCAATAAAATCCCCCATTTATAACCAAATCCCTGGCTGCTGGCACGAAAGTAATTTAAATTTTTGCCTATTTTTAAAAAGCCAACTTATAACCTGCAATCATTAGAGTAATTGATTAAATATCACAAGCAAAGCAAAGTACCTATTTGACAGCTTCTATTCATGGCCACATACCTTCCCTGCAGACAGGTAGTTAGATAATTAAGCAATCCATTTCACTGCATATGTGCTATACACAAAAGAAACTGACACACAATGAATCTTGCTAAGCTTTTGTTCAACATATGAAATACTGGATAATCACCTTTTTTATGAAAGCACTTGACCTTTAAATTGATATTTCCCCCAAAAAGATGGTAATCGCTACTCAAAGAGATATTGAATGTGCTGCGGCTAATCCAGGAGATCATTGCCCATTAGTCATTATTAGATTTTTTGAATCTAAAGGTGAGCGTTTGATTATAACAAAGAGAAAAAGAAAACACTATTTAGGTTGCTGTGAATGCCTATACTTTTCTCTTTGCAAATCACAGTGACAATCAGAGTTATAGACGGCCTGTAACATGAATATCATTTACGCATTTGATCCCTACTCAGAGAGCAGCTTTAAAAGCTTTGAATGACAGAAAGCAAGATTATCAGTGACAGCGATTTTAAATATTACACATGTTGCCTGTATTACAAGTGTTTTTCTTTAGCAGTTGATGACTGTTACATTCTTTTGTATAATACATTGGAAATACATTTCTTTCCTCTGTTTAGGGAAAAAGGTAACAAAAATGTTTAAATGCAAAGGAGAAACTGCACAGCCTTCTGGGGAATAAAAAAAAAAAAAAAAGGACACAAAAAACCTACTCTTTCCTTTAATTACATTTTAATTGTTGTCCTGTTCACCTTTTACATGACATCACTAATCATATGCTGCATCCCAGAAATTAGATTTCAACTACAGGGACAACTATATGGTACAACACTGGCTGGATGATCATGCTCAGAAGGAAGTGGATATAGGGTCATACTCTACCCAGAAGCCATTGACAACTGGGTGGAACCACAGTCCAACCTGTGCTGATTCACATCCTTATCGGTGACCAGGTGATGGAGAGCTCTCTCAGCAAGTTTGCAACAACAACAAACTGGGGGATCTACTGATATACCCTCAGATTGGGGATGCTATCAAAAGGGATATCGATGAGCCAGAGGGACTCTGTGAAATTCAGCAAGGACAAACACAAAGTCCTGCTCCAAGAAAGAAGTCCCTGGACACAGCACAGGCTTGGGATAGGCTGGCCCCTTGGGAAGGGGGTCAGTACATGTTTCCCACAATATATATATAATCAAGAGCAGATCAGAAACTGCATTCTTACAGTAAAAAGCTTCTGTGAGCACAAAATTGAAAAATCTTTTTGAAGAAAAAAACCCACAGTATGTTTTTACACTTGTTTATTTTAAGCCTTTTAAACTTCATGGCTATTTCACCAAGGTATGTGTGACAGATTGCATATTGGTTTTTTGCATTAGAGGCTATATTTAACACTCTTGGGCTTGAAGCAAAAATATTTAGGGAATTCTTTTCATGTAAGAAGACAACCTAGATGACCTTAAAGGTCTGGCCTTCAGATCTGGTAATCTGACATTTTCAAGCAGTTTCTTTCCAGTCAAATGCTCCTGATATTCTTCATGACCATTTTACCAACGTGAGTGCCCAAACACACATCTGCCACTCAAACACAATTCAGACCCTTTCCCATATTTACATGTGAAACCTGATACCTGCCTTATTGGTGTTTGCAAATCATAATGCAGGACACAGCACATTCAAATTTAACTTGATTTTCCTTCGGGATATGTTTTGTTCCACCCCTTCCATAAGCTGATTTTAGGATGTATTGAAATGTTCCCCGCCAGCATTTCTCTCTTCGTTGGCTACAGTGGGCACTTGCATAACCAGCCTCAACCAGAGCCAAATTCCTTGGTAGGTGTTGGGGCAGTGGATCCCACCTTCCACCCTGCAATCCCTGAGCACCTTCTCCAGTGGGCAGGAATAAAAAAACACAACCAGGGTTTTTTAATGCTAACCCAGAATTTTACTCCCTGCCTTTCACAAGAACTGACAATCATCACATGCACAAGTTTTGTAAAAGAAGTCAATGCACTGTTACTGCGTAAGAGCAAAATCCAATAAATGATTTAGGTAGAAGTTGAATGCCTAAAGACAACATTGTGACTCCTAATCATACTATGTATCTTCCCAATACAACTTAAAGTTTCCTCTCATATCTAAAGCTCTGCATCTGGGTGTCTGTAAGGCCTCCCCCAGTTGGAACAGCTCAGAAACTCTCTGGAAGCCTTACAAAATAAACCCAGCAGACATATTTTTCCAGACTTGTAATGATAATTTGCTGCATGAAAGATAATCAATATCTGCAGATTCAAAGAGCACCTGGCATCATCGCGCTACAGCTGTTAAAGAGTTCACCTTCAGGATAAAGCTTAAGGTGAAAGACCTCACCACCACTCCAAAATGATAAATATTTGTTGCATCGCCGCTCCGCAGAACTAATCATTATGCCTACAATAATTCCTCTGCTTTTGTCTCTCTCACTCCCTCCTGAGCAACAGGGGTTTTTCCAGCCTTGCCCAGGCTTCTAATCTCGTAGGGTTTCTTGCCTACCTCCTGCTTTCCAGTTACTGTCTGTAATTTCTTTTGTGATGTTTCCATGGAAAATTGCTGCCATATAGACCCAGGAACAGCTGATGAAGTGGTTTCTGTGAAACATCAGTAAATAAATCACTACTCTGATTTCATTTGTGACCCCATTGTACCAAGATCTCCATGATTAAAAAATTTGCTTTAGCAAATAATATCATCATTTATCTTTATTGAGGACATAACCCAAAATGGGTAAGGTTTTCCTTCTTTCACACAAACAAAATATTAGCACCACTGTTATTTATTGCTTGCTGTAGCCTGTGCTTCACAGTGCTAGACTTTACAAACATCAGGGCTGGTTTTTCCCAGAACAGGAGCAAAAGTTTCCATCTGTGTTACAACAACTGGAGAGATAGTAGAGGTGTTTTCAAAATCGCCTTGTGAAAGAAAGGAGAAGAAGAATCTTAAACAAGATTTTAATTATGAATCCCTATGACAGATGATTCTGTATTTCATCATTTTATCCATAATATTGAATTTTAACTCTACTTATTTCTTTCACTCACAGACTGTCCTTACCTACACCCCACCTGAACTTCCTGCAGTCAGACACCTTCCAACCCATATCTACAAACATAAACGGAGTTATGCACAATGGAAACAAGAAATGCAGGCATGTAAATAATCACAGTAAGAATCCCTCATTAAATTCTTCTGAGAGAGCAACTCAGATGTTAAATGCACTTACAACACGGGTTTTTTTTCTATTTAAGAAAATCAGCAGTATTGAAAGATAATAATAATGTTTTAAATGAGAACTATATATATCTAGGCATACATCTGGGATGTTTGTGTTTTTTTAATTGTACCTCTATCCACTGAAATATAAAACTACATTTCTGTTGTAGGAGTGATATGAAATGTAGTCATTTCCTCTTCAAAATCCTGAAAGAGTTCCTTTGCATTTAAAACTGAAATGAAATTGCCCTATCATGTTAAGTTTTTATTTACACAGGTTATTCAGATGTCTGTTTGTAGGGAAAAAATATTAAATATAGCTATATTTTGATATCAAAACACTTGTAAAACTTGATTGAGTTTACATGGAAGGAATCAGATTGAATAAAATCTTTGTATAAATTCTGTTATCACTATTGCTTTGATTTAAAATCAGATCTTCTGTGGCAAACATTTTCCTCTGTCTGCAGAAGGATTCATGGTGATGCTTAGTGGAGATTTGCCAAAATTAAGGAACAAAGTTTTGCCCTCCAGATGTGTAAAGTACTTTCATTTTCTTCCCCTGTCTAATTCACTATTCAATAAAAAAAAATGTGTTCCATAAAAACTGCTCCCAAAACCTTCAAATCCTAGATACATATCTTTGAATGGGATGAATTCTTTTTTTGGAGATGCCTCTTCTCTTTGCACTGACTAGAGAGATTCAAAGCAAACTGCTTAGGCAGCTTTTAAATAGCTAAAGCTGGAGCAACAAATCCCACCCAGAATCGAGGAAAGGTCAAACCCAACTAGCAACCAAAGACAGCAGCAACACTACTACAAATAAACACAATTTTCAAAAGTAGATACAAACAGGGAATGTCACTGTGCACTCTGCTTATATAGCCCCCAGGTTACTCTTTCAGCATTTAAACCCAAAACGGATCGCTGCAGGAAATCTTAGTTTTGCACTTCGACAACACAGGAAAAGAGCAAGGAGATATTTTCAAAGGCAAAACCAGGAGTTAAATGTTTTTTTTTCCCACTGACTTCCAAGAAGAGCAGAGCTTCTCACTGGGACTGAGAAAGGCTTGACTGGAGACATCCAACAGAGTGACTGCAGGGCCCAGTCCCACACAACACACACACAAAAAGCAGCAGAGATCAAGGGCATCCTTGTCTTCCTCTGGACAATAGTGAGCAAGTCATTCTTTTTAAATCCCTCTCAAAGGAGTCTGACAAAGGAAGTGTGTGAGACAGAGCTAGAAAATAAACTAGTCCTCCCCAGCCCAGCCACAAGGCCTTGTTTACCAGACCATCACCCTTCATCCTCCTCCACATCTTCTTTACTGGGTTACTTTTCTCATAATTATACTGGGAATTTTAATTCCAAACCATGGGAACACTGAAGGTGTGTCTGTGTGCATATGTGCAATGCTTATACTTCCAGTTCTGTATCCAAAACTCAGCCAATGCCATGTCAGGATTAAGAGTTATCAAAAGGTACAGCTGCATCAATGGTAAATAATGCTGACATCCTCAATCCTACTTCAGTAGCTGTACTGATAAATATCATTACCCTGGCTCCAGTGATCCAGTCCATAATTCCTTTCAGGACAACAGTAGCTGAGAAACAAAAGTAAAAAACATGGAAGACTCTAAAAACACTTTTAGAGGACTGAAGGAAACAGAAGTGGCAATCTTATGGGCCTTCTCATCACCAGTTTAATCAAATTTGGTAAAAAGATCCAGCTACAGAAATATGACTTTTACGTCATGCTTTTGGGATATAAATCTTTTCAGAGAATAAGCTGAATGAAATCCAGAGCAGTGATTTATTATTTTTATTTTGGTTATTATTATTATTTTATACTGCCTGTAAGAAACAGCAGCTGAGCTGACTATGCCATTGTCAAAGTCAGTGTCATTCACAGAATGTGGGGTAGGCACAATGGGATGTAGGATTCACTACTCTAGGCAGAACAGATGATGCTCAGGGCCACTGAGCAAAGGTTAATGGAATAAATAGGAGGCAAAGGACAGCTGAGGGTAGAGAAGTTCTGTAGGAAGTAGAGCAATTACAGGAAATGTTCTGGGTACAATATGAAATATTTATTTTTCTGGTTCTTCTCATGGGTCCATATAGCTTCAGTAACCTAGACCAGCACACTTGGGTTTAGATGCTATTTAGAGCACAGTGATGAAAGCACCTGGTGTAAACTCCACTGTAGCCTTGAAACACAGTTATCACATGTAAGCAGCTAAAAAATGTGGCACTTTGAAAAGAGGCACAGTAAGACAGTTAAAGGCACAGTATAACTAGCCCTGGTTTGAAAACTGCTTCACGTTTGTGATCTCACTGGAGATATTAATACAGTAATATTAATAATAGAGCCATTAGGAACTGCCAACTGGAAATGCACAGCCATGTGTTCTCCTGCTTCTGTCAGGGCAATCTCAGCTGAAGAAGGTCCTTTCCTGCTGCACGTACAGGCACTGGCTGTAGATGGGAAAGCAGCCACACAGGACCTACTTCATGTGATCCGTTTTTGAAGTATTTTACTGATTCTACGTTTTCTAGAGCCTGATCTAGCCCCTGAATGCCAATAGACAGTAGGTAAGAGATGTAACATTACCAGAAGATATTGAGAAAGAGAGGCCTTTAGATGTGTTTATAAATGTACACTGATAAATGAAACTATATTTTAAAAGTCTTAGTCCCTTTAGCTTTGAACGAAAAGCCAAGGATTCTCCACACTTCAGCATGTTCATATGTGTAGAATTTGGACTGACCTTACTACATGCATATGAACATACATCCTTAAGAGAGTCCCATTTCTGACTCCACTACTTGCTTTGCACCACAAGGACAAATTCTTCCCTGGTGCATTCAGTGTTGTAATACTGAAGTGTCTCGATCTGCTACAGAGGCCACGTACTGTTGTCATTATCAATACAATGAAGGGAAAATATACAGCGAAATGTAGGAGAATTTATTAACTTATTTATTGGTGTGCTACCTACGGGGCCAAGAACATCATGACTGCTTGTATGGAGTCAACACCTTTCCATAACAGCTTGGTGAACGAGGGAATTCCTGCTTGCTAAACAGTCTACATCTGCAATACCAGACTAAAACACTCTCAAATAAATGTATTCCTTGATCTAAAAAGGCACATTTCACATCCCATGAATCAATTGTCTTCACTCTCCAAACACAAACGACTGTGTCCTACACTCATTTACAGTAGCGTTAATCCAAAATAACACCACCAAGTCGGTTGAGGTACTCCAGATTTACACTGGTGTGAGTGAGAGAATTTGGCACCCAGTACCTATGGATGTAGATCCTCAGCTGGTGGAGATCATCACAGTTCTTTCAAGTCAATGCCTCTGAAACTAATGTAGTTATGCTGATTTACACCAGGTGAGGATCTGCCTTGTGGTTTCTGGCTTTAAATTCTCTTCCTGTCAGCTGTCTCATTCCAAAATGGTTTCAATAGACAACTTCTAGCCAGAATTTCCTCTGCTATTTATAGGATTATCTCAAGAGTTTCTACGATAATCCCCATATTTCCATCTTTGTATCAGAGCCTATTCCAGGATTGTATTACAGCCAAACTATTCACATATCCAGATGACACTATTCCTTCCTCCTATTTTCCCTTCCCTATTTGGGGTGATTATACAGAGGGGAAATGTCTCTCATGGCCAGATCCTCAGCTGGCATAAATCAGCATAAAATTGACATTAGTGATTTACATCATTTAGCAATATAGAAGAAAAGACAAAAAAAGAAAAAAAAAGTTTTTACCAATGCAGTTTAAAATTAGTAACAGGTCTTTAAAATAATATTGAAAGAATATTAAAATGTAACCCATATGTACACCTTTGATGTGTGTTTTACTGCCTCAGCTAGGCATCATTTCCAGCTTGGAATGACAAAGCTTCTTGCTGTTTTGCTTCATAAAATCCTCAGCAATTCTTCCCCTAAGTAGTCTATACTTATTCAATGTACTTCACCTCAAGTAGTACTTAAAACACAACAACAAGGGCTTTCACAAACAAAATCTATTCTGCCAATTTCACACTTTCTTTTCATCCAGCAAAATGTTAAATTCAACCTGTTGAAATAGGTCAGGTTTAACAGAATTTAAGCTTGCTATACAAAAGTGCCACAGGGGATCTATAGACCTCAACTGTCATTCACACTCCAGAAATCTTACAGTAAATAATTTACCATACAATTTGCCATTTTGATCCATACAGACTTCTCTTATCTGTAATTTCCTAGTGCCAGTGTTCACTGACAAATATTTTTATTCCTCTTCTCTAGAGCCAGGTTTTCTCTACGCTGAGTCCTTGTAAACAAGCAGATACCTGCTCACCTGTGATACTCTATACAAAGATCTTAGTTAATAAAACAATCCCAATCAGAAGAGAGCTGCACACACAGCAGAGAGAGTTGAAAAGTAGAATTCCCTGCAGAGACGGACTCAGAGCCTGTGAAACCCTTCAGAGAATTAAAGCAATCTGCATCATAAGCACATTTTCCCTGTACAGAAGTGCTTGCAGGAACTGGCAGTTTCTACAAGGATATAAGTAAAAACAAAAGAGGTGAAGCTGACTATTGTGATTTCCACTTGTTAGATTTGATGTCTTGACACAGTCTTCTGGGGAAGATGTCATAGCCAGTGGCAGAGACTACATATGTAGGAGAAGCTGCGTGTTACCAAGGGCAATATTGAATACAGGCTCTTCAATCCAGCTCTCACAGGTCGACAAATGAAAGCCTTTCCCCCTCCATCACCACACACACCCTTCTTTTCCCCAGGGCCAAAAAGGTTGGAGTAACGTTAGGCACTCCTGGCCTGGAAACCAGTTGTTATACGTTTGGGGGGGGGGGTGAGGGGTTGGCAGAAGGGCAGATCTTATTTCAAATAAATATGTTTCCTCCTTTCATTTCCCTTCACCTTTCACATGAGATAGCAAACCAGGATATCAGTATTCAAAGTCCAAGTCAAAGATTTAATTTTGTACAGTTTATACTACTTGAAATCGGGTTATTGCTTTATCTTTATGGAGATGAATTTAAATTGAAAACAGAGAAATCTGAGGAACCATGAGGATACCACACTCTCAGCAGCAGGCATTTAAGTGAGAATGGTGTGTTTTCACACTCTTAGTTTCTTATTCAGCCTTAGGAGTGGCAAGTCAACACATACAGAAGTCCAGTGAGGCTCATGAGCAATGGCTGCTAAACTCCTGCAGAAAAGGTAACCATATTCCATCTTTCTGCTGCTCCATCACAGGGGTAAATTTGCTTCACTTACTGGGATAAAAGTCACTCATTCTGTTGACCTGATTGGAGTTAGACCAGGAATAATTTGGCTATAAAGAAGGAATGACACACAGTAGGATTATTTCAGGGTGTAACTTCTGGCTATGGTTATTTTCTAAAAAATCTGTAAGACTAGTCAATAACAAGACTGCAAAATTCAATCTCATTTCAGATAAAGTAATGACACACAACACTGTATAAGATGTACGTACTTTGTTTACAAGCTGCCACTCCTTACATACTGTTATGTAGTTAGATCACTAATTTAGCTAATGGGATATTAAGGATCAAAGGTTTGGAATCAATAAAACTAATCCAATAAGGAAGATGGGCAAGACAGAGGGTAATATCACTATGCTGCTATCTGAAGTGTTTGAGTCAAAACAGCTTGCCAGGAAAGAGATCCCCAGGAATCCCTGTGAATTACAACAAATGTAGCTTGGTAAGAGTCTAGGCTGGAATTTGTGAAGTGTGTGTAATTTTGATGTAACTTCTTATCTCTGAAAACACTGCGGGTAAAATCTTGATCCCACTTAAATTAAACAGACACTGACATCAGTGGAGTGAAGGATTCATCTCATGATAAAGCCCAGAGGTAGACCAATGAGCTATGCTGTTAAAATCCCATTCATCAAGTTCAAGAATCAAGTAAAAAGCTTTATTTTCTCTAAATCTAGAGCTATTCCTTCCACACATTCAAGTGGCTATGACTAGGTAGACTAAGAATTCATTTTCTAGTACTGAGCACATAATTCCTAACAAATATTAAGTCTAAGTTTTAAGCTGGCTGTTTCTGCCTACTGGTGATGAAAAGCTGTCTGCAAGTGTTCAGTTCCTGACACTTATTCTGGCAGGAGGCAACTGCAGATGAAAAGTACATGGCAATCCTCCTGCTGTCTGACTGAATAAGCAGGTAAGAAACTTAACACAAATCTTAAATCTAAATTAGGTCACTGGAACTGACCTCCCCATTCATTAAAAGCAGAGCCTAGGAGAACTGACCTTCTGCTTTTGGTACTCCAGGATTTCTGCATGAGCTTAAGAAAAATTTTCTCCTGCTAATGTCTGCTGGACAGAAAAAGGGTTGTGGACAAAACAACAGCTGAAGTGAATTGTGACATTTTTGGTCCAAATTTTTAAACTCCATGCCCAAATGCATTTTAAGTAGAGTCACTTATTTCTCCACAGATGCACACAAAGGTAGCACTGAAGGAGAGTTAGATACATTTTAACAGATACCACACTTAAAACATTTAGAAGAACATTTGCACCATTTACTACACAGCAGAAATCACAGTCACCAAGGACAAACACAATCCCGTGTGACCAGATTGGTCTTCCCTATTATCATCAAAAACATCAGTCACTGCATCACAGGTGTACCAGAATTAAGCAAGATGCAGCAAAATTTTCCTTTTTCCTCAACTTTTCACGCTTGTAGATTTAGCAGCAATGAGCCCCCAAAACATCTGTTACCTAATTGGGGTTCTTTTGTCTCAGATTAGTGGCTTGGATTACTGAGAGACTAACAGGTTGCACCCAAGCTAAGGAAATGAGTCCATTAGCTCTGCAATGAATACTTATATGTGTCTGTCTATAGACAGGCTCCTCATTAGGCAGGCTTTGAGGTAAGCACTGAAATTACTTCTTCTGGCTTCAGATTAATCCTCACTAATGATTTAGCCAAGAACGTGCCATCATATGCAACTCCTCAGACTACTCAACTGCCTGTCCTAGTGACCAGACAATAACTGTGATCAAATGTGCCCATAATAGTTTCCCTCAAACTTTCAAATCACCTATGTTACAGAGCAATTCACAGAAAGTTTGCTAATTATGTAAATCCAAACTTTCTTACCTCTATAAATGTTAATGCTCTGTCAGAGGACGCAATAACCCCACAATAACCACCGAAATATCCACAGAAAATTATACTAAAAAAAATGCATTTCCATTCTAGCAAAAGATGAAGAATTTCAGATTAAAAGATTGAAATATCTGTGAATGTTGATGATCTGAAGAAGCAAAAGGGAAATTAGAAGGAATTCCTGTTATTTTACACTGGCATAGTTATAACACCAGAGGCATGCAGACACTAAGAAAAGATATTCCAAATAGCTGGGTGTGATAAAAATGTATTACAGTTAAAGCTTCTGGAAACTTGAAGTAAAAGGTATTCCTGTATTGATATGCAAAATGCTACAAAAAAAACAAAATAAATAAAACACCTGGCAAAACCAGATTATCTCCACAAAGTGCCCAGAGGGATGTAAACACAAGGACAGTAATTCTCGCCCAACTACTTTGTAATTGAAAAGGTTGAGGGTCTCTAATGCCACAGGCAGCAAAACCTGAGGGAGTGAAACAGTAGCTCTAAAGTGGCCCGAGGAGCAGGCTGGCTCAAACATCACCAATTTCTGCAGACTATGTGTTAATCCTAATTACACTTGGATTTCCCTTGTGAATTTCTTCTAACAAAGGGATCTTTGTGAACATCCAGTATTTGAACTTTATGTCCAGGGTGTATCAGCCAGAGCCACGGCTGACGTGACATCATTGCTAGAACCTGCATAAAAACTGCATTACAAAGCCAGCAGCTATTCAAGTATTCCTGCGAAGGAGGAATGGCACTGGTATGCTAAGAAAAAGAATTTCCAAGTAGGACCGGTCAGGAAATATTTTTTGTTCCAGTGCACTTTTTCTTTTTTTTTTTTTCTTTTTAATTTTCCATGGAAAAGTAACAACCCACATGTTGAATTATTTTTCATTTGGGTTTTTGTTTTTCACCACTGATTTGATGAAAAGCCTTTTTCATTGAAGAAGACATGTGAGCTTTCTTGAAAAAAAAATTACAAATTCAACTTGGAAGACTATTTTTTAACATAATGCTATCTTGTGATCATCATAATATCTGATTACAAGGCTTAAGTAATCAAACTACCATGGCCTACATCTCAAATAATAAAATAATACAAGTGAACACGCGAAGTATTTTGTTTTTCTTAAATATTCCTACAAATAATACTCAATCATTCAAATGAGGGTGCAATGTGAGCAGAAAAAGACAGATTTTTGGCTGCTATCAATCAGCATAACTCCAGTGAATTCTATGGAGCTACACACATTTAGATTAGATTAAAATCTGCCCTCAAGATTGAATCATATATGAACACAGGCAAATCAAAATATGTGCTTTTTTAATTCGGTTACCCCGAAGAGAAAAAGTATTTCCTCTCTTTGATCATGTTAAATAAATGTGGTCCAACAGAACAGAATATGACGTTTTTCAGCAGAAAGTTTCACTGATTTAATAGCTCTGGAGTCAGAGCTGAAACTCTCATTGACTTTGCAACTCCAAAGTGGACATTTTTAACCTTTCAGAGTAGCTGTGGAGTTGCCACATCAATATGCCCTTGTTACCCCTGCAGAATGCAACTAAAAGAGAAGAAAATAAAATAAACAGAGCGCAGGTTGAAACAAAGGGCAAGTTAAACACTCACTCTTTAGCTCTTGGGCTGGTCAGGAAATGAAACCATTGCTGTAGGAATTTGAAGGGGTGACTATACAGGGAAGGGGGTCAAGGTTTGGGGTGGCTTCCTCTCCCTTGGCACTGGGAAGCCAGAGAAACCTTGTATCACTGACCCAGCTCCGGATGCTGGGTAAGTGGCTGGTAATGGATGGAAACATTAGAGAAAATAGCATTTCCTAACGAACAACTAGAGAAAATACCACAAGAACATTGCTTCTTTTGGTGATCCACAGCTGTATTTCGTAGAAGGAAAACTACTTCCTTATATTCAATTTTTCTAAGTTCTTGCAATCAGCCAAAAGATTGGGAAGCTTCTGGGAAGGTTAATGTTATAAGTCAACCACAGAAAATTCACATATGCACACACATACAACTCTAACTGAAACCTACTTAATGCCATAAAAAGATGAAAAAAAATATATTCTTATCTAGGATAAAATTATTCCCATAAATCTATGGAAACTAAGTCACATCATAATGAAAATGACTGGAGGAAATATGAAATACATTTATGCTGTATCACATACACCTGCTGAGCAGAAGCCCAGATATACAAACTCACTTATTTTATCATTTCCTTGGCCCCAATCCCACAGTGGGACTGAGAAGGACAGACAGCTGCCAGCAGGTAAATGAGAGTTACACAACCCAGCATGACACAGCCTCCACGATTCCCTCCTGCTCAAGCAGATAAAGCTTCTTCCTATCAGTTACCTCAACAGGTTCCCTTACAAAATCTAGCCACATCCTAACTTCTGGAGCCTGCATCGTTTTCCACTCTGTTCTCAGTGTTGGCTTTGCAGGACCCTTTTATTGAGGCGCTTGGAGCAGGTCTGGAATCCCAAGGGGGTCGGTGGTACACAGTGTGCAACTCGGGGCTGTGGGAGCTGCAGAAGGTGAACCCAACCACCTCACACAGGCTGCCAGATTGCTCTTGGACACCCCAGTGCCATTCCCCTTGAGCCTTCCAGGATGCTCAGAGTAACTTCCATTCTGGACTTCCTTCTTTTACTTTGAATTCATCCTGGGCTCATTCATGACTGGGAGGCATGCAAGGGGAAGAAGAGAAACACCAGCTTTTCCTTTTCCTCTCTTTTCATGCACCCTATTTCCGTTCTCTCCCTCGGGAAGGCCAGGAGCTAGTCCTCCTTCCTCTCCACCCCATCAGGTTTATGTAGCACATCCAAAAGTTGGGAGATGATGTTTTCCCCACCTGTCTAACGCAGGAGCTTCACAGAGCTGCCCACCAGCCACCCGCTGTACAAGCAGCAAAACTTCCACAGCTTGATCAGGTCCCTTTCATATACTGAAATAACACCCAAGAGGATACTTGGGGATGCAATATCGAATAAGAAAACTCTGTATCTATTAACACAAACCCGCACATCCCATCTTTAGAAATTGGCTGTTTCTTTAGTGGTGGTGTCCCACTAACCCTTCTCCTTGTTTCTGTGGAACAGCAGCAAATACATATACAGAAAACAATAATGGAAAAGCACTTATTGGACATCGCAGACCCCCATGGAAGGATCGACAGCAAGAGACTGATTTAGCATTAGGTCATATGTGGTTAGAGAAAGGGTTAGTTTTAAAAGTAGAAAAAAGGCAATCTTGGACAGGACCCACTAGTATAGATGGTTCAAATCCTTGTACTGCTACAGTTGACCAAAACACGCTTCAGAAAAGCAATTTAATCACCCCCCATCTCAGTCACCCTGCTGTTACATGGAGATAACAAACCCTACTATATCTGATCTTGATGGAGACTTATAAATGCTGCTATAATAAAGTCCAGACAATCCTTTGTGAGTGTCTTGACTCATGTCCATACAGTAACCTATTTTCCCCTATGAGAAGTCTTGGCATTCTGGCAGACCTTGCCTTCAAAACATGAACCCAAAAAGTTCATCTAGGTACTGAACTTCCAAGTTGCAACAGCTATCGTTTATTTAAAAGGGCCCTTACTGCACCTTCCTGGGAAAAGGATGTATATTCCCAAACAAGCTCCACTGAGAATCCCCGTGGCTAGCAGCAATACGGAATTCTGTTACATGAAGGTTTACTAGCTATAAAAATTTGACAGAATAAATGCAGACATCTCTATAATCAGGAATTTTTTTTTCTTCCCTGCTTGCTCTGGTTTTCTGTGAAAAATCAATTACAAAGTAGAAGTCTTAGTGATGATTTTGACTGATCAGCTGGAGAAATTTAGATAAATTTGGCTTTTCGTGGACTGCAGCTGTTGTTCTTTTTCAGTGCCTTAAAGCAATTAATCATTCCAACGTGTTGGCTTAGGAATGCTACTCCAGTTTTCCTCTACCTCCTATCATTAATCCTAACAGTATGAATCCAATTGCAAACGTTTGTTTCTTTTGTAGCATCCCACTTTTCTCCCCTTTGGTGGCTGCAGTGGTCGGGAGTTCCGGTGTGGAATCAGCTGCCATCTCTCTGCAGCCTTCACGTGCTTTCTGCAACAAATGGAAGATTTTTCACAATCTCTGCCAAAAGGTTTCTGGGACAATCAGTGCCAAGGCAGGGCATCCAACTCACGGCAAATACGTTGCCTACGTGTTATGAATGACCCACAACATAAGGGAAAGAGAGCAAATCCAAACCTGGCAACAAGAATCATCCCTCCTCCCACCTCCCTTAAAAAATCAGCAAACACTCAAGCGAATCAACAACAGTAACATTTTAGGGCTCAATTAGGAAAAAAAAGTGGGCCAAGAGTCAAAAACTAACAAACAAAATAGAATTTTAATGGAGTTATTCATAACTGAGGGTTTTAAGGAGGAAAAATACCTGGTTAAATCACACTGTCTGGTCTAAATTCAGCAATAATTCATAATTAAAGATGATATCTAATGACCATCTAGACAAAGCTATAAAGAATAAAGGCAAAAGCCCAACTCCTCCAAAAGAGTTTCTGTTACTATTTGATTTCCTGCTATGCGATTCATTACGTGGGTCACTCTGGGTCATTGCTTGGTTTCATATCCATTTTAGAACTTCAGTTATCATTCTCATTACTGCATTTATCTTGCTCTGGAGGAAATGGGCTTTATTTTCTTTTCTGTGTAACTTGATAGTTACAACCAGTTGCTTACAAAACTTTCGCAGATTTGTTGTGTAATCACAAACCAAATATTTGTGGCTTTTCTAAAACACTAGTTTAATATCCCCAAACCTATAATCCCCATATATTATCTAGAATTTTTACCTTTTTCAAGTAAAACTTGGGTCTAGATTGAGCACAGGAATACCTTGAATACTGGGTATGTTTAGCCTCCAAGACCCTTCCAAATTTCCCCGTGAGACAGGGAGAAAGCCTTAAATGATTTTTCAAGTTTTCAAATTCAAGTAAAAATTTGGACTTGGAAAGAATTTCATGTGGATTTAAAAATAACTTAATAACTTTTTTGACTCCTTATCTTAAGTTAATGAACTCCCACACTTATTCCCAAGAAGCAGGAATATAGACACATTTAAGAAAGGCTGTTCTTGAGGTGTTACTGGACCAGAAGGTGCAGGAGGAAAAGGAAATTTCATTAGAAAGTCTGAGTTTTTCTGAGCAGTTGTAAAAGCAGAAGTTTAGCTACTTTGGATAAGATTCAGGTAAAAATTAATTAGGTGAGCTGTTGCACAGGAAAGAAAGCTCTCTTAGCATAAGTTGAGTTAAGGGAGTGCTGTGAAGGAAACTGCTCCCCAGCTTTAACAGAGCCTGGAATGGGAAGTCCACCTTCCTACCTATTCATCCCAGCTGAAGCTGAGCACCAGGTGTGCGAAATTCTGAGTGCTCAACATGGAGCACTGAACTCTTTCAGAATTCTCTTTCACCTTCCTTTGATGATCCTTGGGGGTCCCTTCCAACTCAGGATATTCCATGATTTTATAAATGGGTCCATTCCAGGAAGCCTAGATCCAATATAGTTTTAAATCCTTAAGTCCACAGGCATCCATCCGTACATGGATTTCACTCTTGGACTAGTGCTGCTATTAAAATCAACTGCTTTATTCTCCAAATAATAATAAAAAAAAAAAAAAATTAAAAATAAAAAAATCTGTGAGTAACAGAATTATTGAAATCTGGTTTTCTCTAGGTTTGTTTGTCATGATGAAGTTCCCTGGTGTTTAGAAACATACCTGCTCTGATAAAAGTGTTTTCTAGTTTGACACATTATTAAAGGCTCTTTCATCCCTCTGAGATTTCAGACAGTGTGAGCTATCTTTTCCCCAGCAGAAACACTAAGAAGGTCTCTCTCCTCCACCTCATTGCTTTTTTTTGACAAAGCATGTTAGAATAATGTAACTTTGAGACCTCAGTCTGTCACAATTAATTGAAATTGCCCACTAGGTTTTCAACAGGAGGGCAGAAAGAGATACATGTTCTGAGGCAACTAGTCCTAGATCTTCAGGTCAGGATCAAGCTGTGGTCAGAGGCTGACACTTTTCAGAAGGGCTTTCCTGAAGGAAAACCGAGCAAGACAAACTGCTCTTGGATCAGAGACCACGGCTGCACCCACTGCACTCAACCAACACTGAGACGGGCCCCTGGGGAAAGCATGGATCCCATGCAAACAGCCATCCAAAGTAAACTCTGTTTGCTTAGTGCTCCACCAACTAAAATACCTCACTCCCACCACAAAGAACTGCAGCAAGTGCACACACAGAGGTTCACAGCCCAGCTCACAGCTGGCAAGCTGTTGCTCTCTACTTGTGCTCAAAAGCCAGCGTTCCCTTTGAAAACAAGAGCTGCAGCTTCCCAGAAAAAAATTTATATCCATCAGTGGGACTGTTGCCTGGGCAAGGACAGCAGGCTTGGTCCATGCCCCATAGGTGGGTGATCCCACACCAACTCCTTTCCAGCATTCCTGTTTGCAAGGCGCACGAGGATGAAATATGAAAACAAACCCTTGCAGCTGCTTTCTTCATGTCCCCACTGCAGCTGCAGGGAGTGGCTTTTCAGCTCTGTGTTGCTCTAAAAGCACTTCAAAAGGAGGCCAAAAGAAACTATATGCACTTTTGTTCATTTAAAATGCTCTCAGTGGCATTATCAATCATCAGCTGAGGAGGTGTACAGACTGTCAGTCAGACTGTGCCTTCTAAGCTTAGTGCCCTCAGTCTAAGTACACACACCACTTAGTGCAGGATGTCTTTCTTCCATTTGCTCTTATCCTAGATTCCATATGCTATTTTTCCTTGTAATTAGCGTAAAATATTTCTAACCCATGTTATTTAAAAATCTATATCTACAGGTTGGGGCTAAGTTGGGTGATTGTTAATTGTACAAAGGAAAGGACTGATCACTGCATGCAAGAATTTAGCAGTAGAGAAAAGCTTTAGCAGTAGAATTACGTGTCATTTAAACATCGTTTGAGAACTTTTTTATGTCACCACTTATATAAAGAACCATAACATACGTAAATATGAACAGAATAACAATCAGTCCCATGAAGTTCTTCCAGATAGATTCTTAACTGATGGATGGTGTCACTGGGACATTCTGGAAACAGTGATTTCTCCAAGTCCTGGTGTTAGCCTATTTCTCCTCAGAATACAGAAAATCCAGCTATCACAAAACAGGAGACTTTTGTAGTAATAGAGAATATGCTCAATTTTAAACCTGAACTTACTTTTTAGTTTCAGAAGTCACTCAAATAATTTATTAAGAATAAAATGCTGAGAGTGACAATAGATGGAGTCTCAGCCTCAATCAGCAGTGAAATCAATACTAACCAAGGGTCTTCACAACATTGCCAAAACAAACCACTCCATGGCCAGAGAAGAAAGTGGTTGAGCATATTTGATACGTTTGATAACCTCCCCAAACAACACCACAAAAATGCACTGCTAAGGTATTTTTATTCTCAGATGCAACATAATTGAAATACACAACCTCAGTTCAGCAGCAACCAGGGAGTATTCATTCAAAGGACTGTCTAAAACCAGAAAACTGAAGGAAGTTGGGATGTTTTCTTCACTAGGGTCATTCCTGATATTACCAACAGCCTGAGTTTATTCCCCACACTTTTTTATATTTAGGGGAAAAAGTACAATTGGTTGAGAGGAGTGCTATGAAGAAGAAAACTAAACAAACCTAGCATCCAAGGAATAGTTGTTCTTCATATGACTGTTCACATTCACTTGCAAATAAGGGTAGTCAATACTCTGTGCTGTTTGCTGTAAACCTGAATTGCTTATTTTCTGTTTAAACTAGTTCTGCCATCCAGTCAGGGTACTGAGTAAGTACTGCATGAGCTAGACTACCAAATCCAAACATGGGTCACAAAAAGTTACTCATCGGAGTAGAGATTTTTGAATACAGCTCAATCTTATTCTTAAATCACTGGAAAAGTATTTGTAAATAAGGAACACACTTGTAGTTGTCAGGATCAGCTAAGAAAACAAGAAGAGATCATTAAAACAAATAATTTACTAGGAAAAAATAAATTGATTTAGCAGCTGTGATCACGACAAAAATGACCTTTGCCAGTTCTCAGGTGGGTTTGAGTTTTAAGCCCTAAATAAGTACTGGTTCAGTTGTAGCAGCAAGGAAAGAGAAGTACAAAACCTCAAAACTGATAATCATTCTTTACTTCTGACTTGCCCTTTATTTCTAGAAAGTCACTAGACCTGCGTACATGTGGCCAACTCCACCGTAGTTGTAGCAATGATTATCCACCTGGCAGAGGGACAGGGGTGATATTTATCTCATTAGTGCCGAGAGATTGCTATGGGGAGAACTTGATGTTGACATGAACGAAAACCACTACTGTTTACTGCATTCAAAAAATACCTTTCAGTTGCTAAATTACTGAACACAGTAAATAGTTCAATGTGGCTTTAGATGTCTCTGCCAACAACTCAGTGCAGTTTGATTCTTATCATCAACCTGTCTTCATCATGCAGGATCTCCTTCTGTAAACAAAGACAGGGAGGAGTACGCAAAAACTATTAGGAACAGAGTTTACTGCGTTCTTGGTCATGAATAAGCTGCCTGAAAAATACACTTTTGTCTATTCCCAAAACCTCTGAGTGTTAGCACATGGTTTGTTCCCCAAAGAACAGATGTGAAAAAAACCTCAGCCAACACAATGCTTATGAAATGTTCATTTGAGCATCCTCCATTCAAGACCTGTGAAGTGTCTTGCACACTATAGTTGTATAGCTAGACTGTATGTAGAATTTTGGGGGTTGTGTTTAATTTTGATTTCTAACAGAACAGCAAAGAAAGTTGGATAGTAAATCTCTTGTTTACATGAGAAAATTTTTTGTAAGAACGGTGAACCTCTGCCTACTAAATACAACAATAAACATCCAAAAACAGTGAAGAGGAAAGGCACATCTAACATTCCTCTAGAGATTGACTAAGCACGTAGGACTTCAGTAGTTCCACTTGGAAACATGGACATAAAGTACACAGTTACATATTTTATGTTTCTGAGGACTCTCAAAGATCCTAATACACACAAAATAGATTCTTTCCTTCTTTTTTTTGGCTTCAAAACCAACCAACCACTCTACCCCATTCCTGCTGTAAGTCATCATGTCTCCCTTTCTCTCATTCACTGTCTCTTTACAAAAGCATGTGGAATACACAGGTATGGCTGTGGATTGCAAAGGCTTCCAAATCAACAGAATGATTTAAAATTCTCCTTTCCACCAATGCTCATTTTTAGCAGGATGAGATCAAATAGAAGTAGATGGGCCACATCTTAGCAACTCCCATTGTTAAATGTGGATACTTCAGAAGCCTACACCCAAAGGGGAAAAAAAAATAATACAGGGAAAAGAAAACATAGAGGACCTTGTAAGAGCTCAGAAGTAAATAGAATGGAGGTGAGGACTTACAGATGCTCTAACACAAAGTAGTTTGGCACTGCAAAGCCATGCCCTGTTATCAGCACAGTCTGCCTTGATTTAAAAGCAGGCAATGTTCACGCTGCTAGAGGAGAAAACGTCCTTTTTCATGGGAAAAGCAGTTGTTGATGCTGGCAATTGACTGAGGCTTACAGCCAAGGGTTTAACATGGCAGCATTCTTTTGCCTTAAGTGGATTCTTGGACCCCTACTCTGTTGCAAAAGAGGTCCGCACGGAATATGTGCTCTCCAGCCTAAAAATGGAGCTCTCCTCCCTACTCCATTGCAGGCAGTACCACAGACTCTTGCTTAGCTGCTCCAGCAGCTGGGCTACAGCATGAGTCCCTATCAGAATTTGATCACCTGAAATGAAAGCGTTAACATGTACTTGGAAGCAAGGCTGGTATTTTGTTATCTTTCAGCAAAGTGGATTCTTAGTTATGAACCAAAAGGCATTACAGGGAAGGAAAAGGCCACTTGGCCTAATAAACTTTCCCCCTTTGGGGTTAGCTGAACACCATCTCCTTCAATCCCCCCACCTCTCTCTGTAGAAATAAAATATGCCTCCTTTCCTCCTGAACTCATTTATAAAAGCTTGATTTAAGGACCTTACTTGGCAACGTGTTCCATATGTCTGTTATTCTAGGAGCATGCAGGCAGTGGGCCAAGCGCAGAGCTCGTGCGATGGGCACAATCCTCCCCGCTTGCTGTAGGAGTTGTACCCCCTTTGCCTGGGTTTAATTTGCTCCAGCTTGCCCATGGTTACAGAAAAGGGCTTGGGATGAGGAAAGCTGAGTTGCATTCCCAGCCCTGCCAGAGGCTTGCCGCGAGACCTGAGGGAAAACAATCTCTTGGCTTTGTTCTGCCTCAGTTTACACAGGCTCTAAGCTACTCATCCCCTCCAAGGGACCTCTGTGAAGCTGAATTAATAATGGCAACTACTAAGTCCTTCATAAGACAGGCAAGAAATACCACGCATACTGTAAGCAAAGGGGCAGTATCAAAACCATGAGAGCTACATGAAAAACCCTGCCTTGCAGAGACTTGTTAGGAAGGGGGGCAGAGGGTGGTATTTAAAATCAGATCAGGCTCTGGACCAAATTCTGCAGACTCTAACTTTACAAGTACAAACTCTTCCAATGAAATTTAAGAGAATATTACCATGAATAAGAATATGCATGAAGGTGTTTACAGGGGCAGGCTCTGCACGACTGATCCTGCCTACCCAGAAGAGCAATTACAGAAATGAGGTTGGTAGGATCAGATCCTGAGAAAAAAACCTGGTTGGTCCTCTGATTATTGCAGAAAGCAGAGCAGCTAAAAACTTTACTGTTAGGAGTTTTAGAATCAGACAGGACTGATTCTTTCCCCCAGCTTATCAATTCAGATGATGCTCTCTTATAAAGGATTTCATGCAAAAAAGTGAGACTGTTTTGACACTGCATTTATACCAGAGCCAGCTCCTTTTTTTCACTAAGAATATGAGACACTTCAGACTTGGTCCCCTTGCTGTGAAGAAGCCATCGAGAGAGGAGCAACTGTGCCAAGCAACTCTCCTCCTGGTGACCCCACTGTTAGATAGTCCTGTGGCCACATTTAACAGAGCTGCCAACGACACATGCCCTTGCCTTGTAACACGTAACATCACCACTATGGCTAAACATCACCACCATGGACATGAGGTCAGGCCCCAACTCTCACAACTTTACAGATGGCTGAAAGCACAAAAAAAAAATGAAGCGTTCTGCCCAGCTACAAGTTTGCTTTGCCCCTCCACGTAAGGGAAGGAATGTTTACCCAGGTCCAGCACTGTTTTGCATACAGTTCCCTGCCTCCCCTTGCAAGGGGACCACATCCATCATTCCTGCTTGCTTTGGCAGCACCCTGCCTCAGGTGCTAGGATTTCTGTTGTCTGCTTTACAGCACTGGCAAGCAGCAAAGCGGTGTTTGGAGAAAGCCACCCCGCTCGCTGTCACGTTCATTCGCTGTGTGGTGAAGTCAAGCCCATTGTGAACGGACTAAAAATCATCTCAACTGTCAGCAGGAGGATTTACACAACTTGCTTCTCTCCCTCGAATAGCGATTGCAGTGTGAAAACACGCTGTTCAGCCAGTAGCAGCGTTAGCTGTTTTCAAACAGAGCAAAGTGGAGGAAGGGGAGGGGGGAGTTTAAAGAAAAAAGTCCTATAAATAATTTCTTTTAGGTGAAGCCAAATAGATATTTACTGTAAATCCAATAGACCAGCTTCCCAATTATTTTTTTTCTTGCATCTTCCCCCCGAGCCCCCGACCAGATCTCCCTCCCCACAGGTGGCAGATATTAGACCCTGTACACCTCCAGCAGCTGCAGCAGCCCATCACCGGCGGTCTCAGACTGCCCTCTACAGTCTGCTCAACCAACCAGCTCTGCAGCTAAAGACCTGCCAAATCTGTCAGAACTTGTGACATATTAAAGATACCAGAGTGTCACTTATCAGGCAGATAAGCCAGTAATAGTGAGCCATCCGCTCAGGGAAACGGATGGCTCAGGGAGGATCTCTCCACTAGGACTTCTCGAGTACAAGAGATGATCTTGTAATCGTTATTCATTACCATTTCTTCCACGGACTGATTACTCCTCCACCCTTAGAAAGGCTGGGGAACAGAGTGCAGATCACAGCTGACCTCAGCAAAGAAAAACTCCCTGAGAAGAAATGAGTCACCTCCTCACCACCCACTCCCACCCTTGCACCCCTCTGACATGTCTTTTTCCCCACCTGCCTTGGGCACAAGTACAGCTCATATTTTTCAAGCGAGTGTTTCTTCCACCCCTAATTACACACCCAAATATCTCCATGATAAAGTTGGTGTTTAAGACATGGAAAATGTTTGCCTTGACCTTTAGCACTGGTGACTTTCAAAAGCTATTACTGTGCCCCCTGGTATTCGCTCCTCCGTGCTTTCTTTCTGTAGCAGCAGGTTATTGCTAGGTAGCAAAGAGGGATGGTGGCAGATAAGGGAGGAAAGATGCCTGTTGATTGTCCATTTTTAAGAAGAAAGGGAAAAGACCACATATCCTGCAACATAGATTTATTGCAGGCAGCAAAATGTTCCATAATTGGTACTCATGGAAATTTAGTCAGAAGAAAAGCCTGTAAAACCAAACCCAGATACCACAGGCCATAGGCAAAAGAAGAGATTAAAGAAAAAAAAAATAACATGCGCTTGTGCATTTATGTGTGTATAAATATACACACCATGTCTTCATTAAACCCAGATAAAGTTTGTACACCTTCCCCATGGTGGTTGGCAAGAGCTCGTGTCCCAGAAGAATGGCTTTAATCTCATTTCAGACTCAATAATATAGTGCCAGATGTTCTTGGAAATCTATTTTGCCCCTGTACATTGTGCAATTAACCTTTCGGTTTCCCAGAGATCAAATTAGAGCTGTGGAAATGTTTCCAAACCTCTGTCTTAACGAGAGAAGCATGGGGTGTTTGAACCAACTGCTGAGCCATTTTCCCAGCCCTCTGCTCCTTTGGATGTGCCAGCAAGGATGTCAGGCCAGCTAGAGATGCCATTGTTTCACTTGCAGGGGGAAAAATATATAAATAGTCCAGACTAAAAGTATTTTATCAAGTTCCTGAATTCAGAGCTTGATTATAAGAAGTGCAACTTAAAGGATTCTGTTTCCTTTAATTACAGAAATTTCCTAGAAGTTATGGATATACTTTTCCAGAAATCGAAAGCACAGCATTTCATCCAGGGATGTTTATTACACTCACAGCTCTGTGTGGCACTCACATGCAAAGATGCTCATAAGCCCATGGTCAACAAACTGACAATTGGTCCAACAAGAAGATTTCTGTCTGTGCAAAGCTCTGCTCATACTGGGTCACAGAGATGTGACAATATGGGACTGGTCCTAAGACCAATGCCTAACTTGGGACAAGTAATTTATCACATCTGTGTCCCATCCAAGGTGCAGAGACTCAGTTTTTTACCTGTCCAGTTAATTCAACGTCCACTCAGAGTCTGAGTGTATTTTGGGCTAGCTGAATTCTGATTTCAGTTTTCCCAAGGCCCTTTTCAACTTTGGAGTCACTTGGGTGCTTTTGCAACCTTTCTGACCATGAAATTACAAGTAAGCTGCTAGAAATGATAAATGTAAATGGGTTCAAAATTAAGTACAACAAATTTCCCTAAAGTGCCCAGCAGCAAACATTGAACCTGAGATTTTAGAGATTTGAAAGACCCTTAACAAGTACTTCCTAGGCAACACAACGCATTAAATCTCTCTATCATCTCCTTAATTCCATCATCTGGCATTTGCAGCCAGCCACAGGAAAAGCTAGGAAGCAAACAGAAAAGTAACAGTAGCTCAAGTGCACATAAAAGGTTACTTGGTCTCAGGGTTTTATTTACACACAGGTATTGACAGGATGTTATCCTGTAGCTTCAGATGGGAAAAAGTGTTTGTTTGTGTTAGCAAATATCTGCTGGTACTAAAATATTGACATAGCAGAACCTCAATGTTTTAAATCAAAACTTTCACTGTAGGACACATCAATAGATTATGATCTATCCGTTAAGTATAAAGACAGAATTTTAAATTTGTCTCAAACCTAGAGTGAGCTGGATAAAATAGAAGAGCCTGAGCAGTAGAAAACTCTAACTTTTCGAATACAAGACGGCTTTGAGGCATGTGTGCCCCTGTTTATTTATGAAGCTGCTACTATTGTTTTAGTGTAAACAGGATTCAAAGTCCACTGGCAGCTAGGAGGGGCCAGTCGAAATGATTTGAAAGAAAGCTCCTTAGAGAAGTGCAGTTCTATTCATGGAAGCGGTTCCTGGATCATGACTGAAGTGCTATTGAAAAAATAAACAAATGTTTTTATTACAAGATGATAAAAGGGTCTGAATAGAAAAGCTGGCCTGATATGAAAACAAACTTTCACATATAAGGGCTTTTGATACACATGATTTACTCTGATGACAACAGGCCACGCTGAGAAGTGCTGAAAGCTTATTAATATTATACAAAAGACTTTTGTTTATCGTTTGCCGGCCTGCATGGGAGTTGCAACAAGCAAGCAGCAACATGGCTGGTGTCCTGTCTTTAGAGCTGCATAACGAGAGAAGATTTAGAAAATACTGCTGGAGTAAACCACTGAAATAAAGCCCTCTTTCAAAGTCAAAGGATAATGATGCTAATGACACAAACACAGCTCAGAGGTTTGACGCTTCAAAGGTTCAGCTCATCAGCACCCAAAAGATTCAATTTTAATTTCAACCCCAGAGGAAATGTTGCATTTCTCAGTTTGGAGCCCAGCTGTATTGATTTACTGCTGCATACACCTTTTTTCCCACCTCATGCTCTTGAGGAAGAATTCAGTACCAAGCGATTTTCATTTGAGAGCCCAGAGAGCTCAGTTTTAACTGAATGAGAATGGAGCCACTGCAGGGAGGACATAACATGAGCTTCTTATGTCCAAACTGAAAATAGGTCTCCGGGATGTCTCTGCCTGCCCCACATATATCCCAGCCTGAGAGTCTCATGGACTAAAATCCCAAATGGGCACAGAAAAGGGATGGTGCCACAGTATGCCATCCTAGCTCCATCCTCAGTCTTGTTTTTATCCATCTCCTATAAATAAAACTTGTAGAAAGGGATAAGAGTTAAGTTTCTATTAGGGAAAGAAAAAAAAAAACAACACAAAAATCATTTCTAGAATCAAGGGCCTCCAATTTTCATTTTGATTACTGTAAAATATTATTAATCGAACTCTACAAACTCCTCAGTTCCTATAGGAGAATGACACCAGCCTGCAGACTGCAGTGCTCACTGCAAACCTCAAAGCCATTTGAAATTAATCTCCTTTTATATTTGATAAAGCCCTCAATAGGAATAGGAAGCCCTCTGTCAACAATAGTGTTGGTGATAAAGGACAGCTTTACTTCCCAGATGGACAGCACTCAATCGGCAATACCAGGCATTGGAAATCCTCACACTGGTACCAACACTGCTTATGGTCAGACAAGTAGGAAAGATCTTCACTGCCCCTCTTTTTTGTCTGATAAAGAGGATCCCCAGTTCAGGGCTTTTAGAGGTGAAGGACTCACAATGTTTAGTCACAGAGTATTTATTAGTCACAGCAACAATTTAGTGACGAGTTTTTTCTTTTCCTGACAGGTAAATTCATATGCAAGGCTTTAAAGGAGGGGGGAGGGTTGGGAAATTCAGCAACTAAAAACAATCTTCCGAAAAAGACTCTTTTCACTGAAAGCTTTGGGTTCCATTTTTTTCAGCAAATCTTCAGAAAGGCTGCCCAATACAAAACATCAGCTCTCCTGGCCAGGCTTCTGGCAGGTTTGCCACCTAATCCTGCCACAGGCATCAACAAAGACACCACCAAAAGCCAGCCTTTGAAAGATCTCCCAGCTAAAGCACTGGACCCAAGGCCATGTTGCCAGCCAGCACCATCCAAGCCACCACTGAGGAGCTTGAAGCCACATCTCAGGAGAAGCCAAGATGCCTACAGTGTGAAAACTAAGCTATCCTTGTTCAAATGAGAGCTGAGACATGGTAAAACACTAGCAGGCTTTCACAAAGCTTTTCTCTTCACAGCCCATAAAATTATGCTGTTCTGTGACTAGAGAGAGACTCTTTTGCTAGTGCAATAAATATGTTAACTTTTAAGAATATTATAACCATTATAACCATTTCAAACGGAGAGGAGGGGAAAAAATAATACAAAAAGACAACAAACGGCCATATTATGTGTAAAATGTGAAATAATGCTGTGTGTCTGGCCACTGCTACGTCCTGTTATTCAAGAAGGCCAAACTGGGTCCTACCCAAAATTGCCCTGTCAGGAGAAGCCATATCTCTCTACATCTTCCAGCTGGCATAGATGTAGCAATACGGTAAGAAGGAGAGATTCAGACCTTGCCATTAAGGTGGTGGGCCTAATTAATTGAAGATGCAGAGCTATAAATGATATATGAGTGATTATTCAAAAATGCCATGACACTAAGATTGGATAGGTTGTTTGGAAGAGCTGAGATACTTCCAATAAGAGCTGGACCCAAAACCTGCTGCTATTTAACAGAACAATTTCTATTACTTTCAGTGGACCCCAGGTCAGCTAAAGGAAGGTGTTCATTAGTAAATAAAATGCAGATGAGTTTAATTACCAGATTTCCCCATCTGCTCGAGAAACATATATTTGTACAAGGATCCAAGACACCCAACTGACTCCTCCTACGCTAGGATCCTCTCAGAATATGATGGTGGTTTTCAAAGCTATTAAAAAACTTGAAAACAAATACTGTCAAGTTGATACACTCCTTGTATTAAGAAATGTGAGGTCTTTTGAGAAATCTCAGCTTGATCAGGTCAGCTTCAGCCCAGACAGCATATGCAGGGGAGATATATTTGCAGATATATTCACAGTACAACAGAAAAGCCCCATGATCTTTCTCCTTACACAGGAAATTATTAAAATGTGGAACAAATCAGTTCTATGTAAATTATGTAAAACATTAAAGGATAGTCTAGAGAGAAGAAAGGAGGGAAAAAGAACACCCATTTACACATGCTTCAGTCCTAGGGCCACCAAAGGAACATTAAGCATCCTGTTTTATCACTCTGGAAGGGATAGGGACATCCAGTCCAGCAGATATTCTTGGTGGTAAGGTTTTAAAGCACTGCTGCTAAATTCACCAAGATCCTGCCTGTATAACTGTACTTCTTAAAGTTGCTATCTGTCCTTAATTAACAATTAACAACTATAATTAGCAATTTCACTCCATGAATTATGCCTCTTTTTTTATTTGTCCACAGATGGATTACACAGGCATCACTCAACATTACAATTATTTATATCCTGGTAATTCAAACAGTTTCCATCAAGATCACTGACTGCAGCTGGTTAGTAGCACATCTTTGTAAGTGTTTGACATTAGAAGTCTAACCAATTTTGACTGGATGCAGATACTCAGATTAAAGATCTGAAATTTCCTGCCTTCAAATAACTTTTGATATTCATTTAAATTAGCCGTTTCTGGGAATATTTGGCCAAATTCATCTCCTGGTAGGAATAATATTCTGAAGTGATTATAAAAAGGACATAAACTAATGCAATTTAAGAATTCAGATAAATATTTGTAGTTTATTTATCTGAGTTTATTATATTCCTAAGGATGCTATTATTTGTCCTGGTTTGATTTTAAAGAAGTTCTACAACCTCAGAGCAAAAGAAAATAGGGAATAAAATATTTGCATCAACTACAATAATTCAATAAACTAGTTGATTCAACTGGTATTTTATCAACTTGCTTTCTGTTGACTTTTTTTTTTCTTTGTTTTCCACAATGTCAACTGAAAATAAACTGTAACTGCATAATGAAGAAACATAAGTAAAATCAGCTCTTGTTTACCCACAGATGAAGTCTCTAGACAGGGGCCATGAGAGTAGAGATGCTGTAGGTGGTTCCTCAGTAGCTGAAATCAGTCTGGAAGCACTCTGTGTGCTCACTTACAGCCAGGTTATGCAAATTTACCAGCTCAGGAGCTCTGTGGTCTGTCTCGATGATGATATTCCTTTTCTCAGTTACATTATTGTTTTAAGTATGTGCTGATGGCTGAAGCTGCAGATATATTGCACTGGGAAGTATTTTTTTTAGATAGATTATTCCAGCTCTCTCCTGCCCATTGTTCCTGCTAGCCAGAAGTTGAGCGCACCTTGCTGGAAATTTCTTACACTTGAATTTAAAAACAAAGAAACAAAGTATAAAGATTCAAGCCACGCTGCCAAGAGCATCCCAGACTAGAGTTCTGAGGGCAGGCCCAGAAGAAGAGCATGACACTGCTCTTGTTAGTCGTGGTTGCAAAACCCTATTTTGGCTCCAGCTGTAAAGCAGAGCAGGCTCTTCACATGTGACTTGAATCCAGTGTAAGGCCCAGAAGAAAAACTGGCTCCAGCAGGAACACAGTTAAGGTCAGCTGAGTCTTGTCTGCCCTAAAAGCCCTGAATCTTACTTAAATAAGTTTTTGAGTATTTGTTACACTTCCTTTGTATTTGTCCTGGGATGGCAGTTTACCAAATTCTTATCCATTTCCTGAGCAAGAGCATCCACATCCTAATTAAGACAAATGTAGTTTCTTATTCTCAGTAAAACACAAACAGCCACATCTCTTCAGGACAATGCATTAATTTTTTTTCTTTAAGCATATACCCTGCAGATTGGATTCTGACCTGAAACAGCCCTACTCTTCCCATTGGTGCTACTCCAGCTGGTACCTGAGCTTGGTATTCACTGAAGGAAGACAGAGCCCAAATACTCGCTCAGTATAAATTTGTATAATTGCACCAGTTCTGCATGAGTGTTGCCAATTTACAGTGACTAGGAATGTAATCCAATATCTACCAGTTCCTTACTGGGAGTAGAAGAGCAACACAGCCCCTCAGAACCAGGAGGAGGAGTCGTCAAAGCTTTGCACAGTTCTTGACCCTTTCATCAGGCCAACATTACAGCACGGTTGGCTTTCAAAAACTTCCATATTGCCTCATGGCACATCCCACTCTGGCATAGTGATCTGCGTGAACATGGCTCCTCTCAAACATCAGTCACTCCATCAACTCCTGGGACACAACAGAGAATTTGGCAAAGCCACCACAAGCCTGGCCTATCTACACTGTGGCATATCCGTACCATGGACAGACACACTACAAAGCCTCTGCCTAAGGCCCACCTAAAACTGGTGCCTGGAACAGGGCTTATGCCCAAGATGTTCTGACAGTCCAGGCTTAAGAGAGAGTTTGTGTAGAACTATAAATTCATTAAGAATTATAATCTCTGTTAGGGACTACATAACATGAAGAGATCTGTGTTACCACCAAATTAAAATAGTAAAAGGGATTAAAAAATTAAATCTTCTTACACTGTAAATTTATATAAATCAAAAGCCATGCCCTGACTTCCCACCAAGACCCACTGGTACTACTAGCTCATGTTTCCAGCACCAATCGGTGATTGAAGAACAGAAATCTCCTTCTGCTTAAAAACACACAAAGTGCTGAGCATTCACTCTCTAAAAATAAGCAAGCACCTTCAAGGAGGACCATTTGAAAGTTGAGCCATAGTCATTGCTGAAAAGATAGGCCCTTATAGTTAGCAAAATGTTAGGAAAGTTCCTGCTTCCTTTTTGGAAAGGGCATAACCTTATCTGTGCCTTGACAGTGGCAGAACCTTCTCTTGTCAACCTGGCAGTAGCCAAGGGGAGTCCATGAGCTTTAAGAAACTCCAACTTTCAGAGCTTGAACAACAGACTGGACTTCCTGCAAGACTTCAGCTGCAAAGTGTTAATTATATCATCTTTGCATACACCATTATTAGTACTGCAGGGTACTCAATTAGCTCTTTTTTCCTTTTTATTTAATGACATTACAGCATGATTGGTAACACAGACATCCCCACTGGCTGCATGGGTTGCACTTATGCCGCATGAAAACCAGAAAATTTGTAACATAAAATCTGGCCCTTTGCCAGATTTCTACAGGGCATTAGCAACGAACTGGTGAAGCTCATTAAAAAAAAAGAGAGAAACCTATAACCATTAAAAGTCCATTAAGCGGCATGTCATTTTGTAAAGCTAAATAGCCCACAGTAATCAAAAGCATATGAACCCCAGCTGGGTTACCCAGCAAATTGTTTCGATTTAAGGGGGAGAATTCATCAAGAAAGATTGTTCCTAGGATTGAGTTGATTTTTCTCCTTCAGTTGCTGGCTCCATGTCCCATTATAATTACACTGATTGATACACCTTGACAACAAAGGTGAAGAGTGACCAGAATAGCCCAAACTTCTGCTCAGTGCAAGCCACCACTAGTGCAGAACCTCTGCAGAAAGGTACACGGTTTATGGCCACCCATAACCCACCACTGCCAAGCAGCTACACTGGAAGCAACTTGTCTCCCATTTTCCTCCTCACCTAAGTTACACAGGGGTTACGAATTGGCTTTTCCCATCCCTGCTCCCTATGGAAAATGAGAGAAGTCACTTTCATCACGGTTCGGTATGAAGAAATCAGTCACTGATGGACTGTCAACCAAGAAAAACAAAACAAAACTAGACAAAAACAGAGGATGAACCTCTGGTGATGCTAACTACCACACACTCCTCTTGCACTGCAGTGACATGGCCACATTTTCCCTGAACACACGAGAAATATCTGTAACTCTCTTCCTGGAGTAAGACAGCAGAGACAGCGGCATAGAACTATGAACTAGACATCCATGTTTTCCTACTCTGCACCTGATTTGCTTTCATGCCTGTGTATCTTTCTAAAACTGGTCCCTAGGTCTCAATTCAGCATGGCATGGCAGCACGCACCTAAACACAAGCATGTTCCAGTGACACTGCTTAGGTTCTTAATCCAATATCATCTAATACCTTGCTGAAATGGGACTGCTCTCAACTGTATAACAAATAACTCCTCTCTATGTCATTTAAGGCCGGATGAGTGCCCAAACCAAAAGAGAAGAAACTAATCTATCAAACGACATAGTTCTGCCATGTCTTCCATTTTCACAAGAGCAATGGGGAAAAAAATCCCTCAACCTTTTTAACACAGATGATTTTTAAAAGCCACTTCATTTTACATTATTAGGGTGGGGGATACAAGGTGATTAAAAATCTCATTGAACTGAAAACTCCAGTTAACCTGGCTGAGTGCACAACAATAGCACACGACTTCTTTACATGCAAGGTCTTTTGGAGTAACAGGACTCAGAAGTTTGATGTATCCCAGGAATTTACATTTCTAACCCTCCTGGAAGAGGCAGCAGTTTGGAAATCGTTACTTTATGGAAAGTCTACAAAAAACTTAAAGCCAAAACTCCAGCTTCTTCATTCCAGGGTGTCATGGTGACCTTGAATGTGTTTACAAGAGGGTTTTTTTTAGGGCACCCAAAGGGCCTGCATATATCCAATGGCTGAAATGCATCATCTTTATCTAAAGATGAGTTTGAGGATCTGTAAATCTGTAGCCTCTTCATAAAGAAGCATATGCAGCCCCTTAAGCACTGTGTTTATTTTCACTAGACATCTCAGTCAAGCTGGACAGTTTATTTACAATGGAAGTCTGCTGCTGAAGAAGACTTTTAGATGCTACATAGCTGAACTGACAACACTAAAGCACAGCAGTAAATCACCCAAGTGCTTAATATCTTCCAGTGTGCTTCCTGTTGCCAGTAACAGGATGCAAATGGAAAAATCAGATGACAACCTAAGATCTGGAGCTTGAATTACATCTGTTTCAGCTGCTGGATATGACCATTGTAACACAGATAGCGTTCCTCAAATGTGCACGTGTAGACGTCGGCTCATGTTTTAAAACTGACCAGATATAAGTCCGTTGCTCAAGAGCTGCTCATTTTAATCTTTGTGACCTGATAGTGTGTAGACACCTGACAGAACTCAAGTTTTCACTATTAAAAAAAAAAATGAAAAAACCAAATCGCACTCTGAATTTAGAAGTGGTCATTTTTAACCAGCTGTTTCTGACCTACATGAGAGCCTACATCTGCTTTGTAAAGATGGCACAAAACCCAACTCTCTCGCCAATGCCTCGAAAAGTCCTTTCAATGCTCAAACAAAACCCAAAGTGTTACAAACAAATCTGGCTTTGATTTTTGTTTTGCAGAGTCAACCTCTGACAAAACAAATGACTCCTTCAGCATGACTGTTGCTTTGTCTCCAAAGGATGACAGCCCTGGCACCTACCCCGTGGGCCCACATCCCCCAAGATAGCCCCCATTTCAATCCCCCCAGCAACAATCCATGGCTCCTTGGAGGCATCCTACCTGCCATGTGGTTGTTGCTTTTGCCTTGGCCAAGAGGGTTTGATTTTCTTCCTTCCATCCACTCAAGCTTTCACCAAAATCCTGGAAGACTTAATCCCTGTGAGGCCTCTGCCTCTGTGTCAAATTAGTGCTGTAATATATTCAAAAATTATTTGTGAGGGATTTCCACGTAGTCAGATGGAAGGACTGCTCAATCACAAACCTTATTTTCATAATAAAACAGAACAACAGGAGTATCCTCTACTTTGGCCTACAGAATGTGAAGTTTTACAGTCTATTTTATTAGTTATTGAGGTAGACAGTAACCAAGCTGTAAAAACTGCAATGAATGACATTAAACTGTTTAAAAGACTGTTTGTTATATATTTATGTGTGTATATCCGAATAACCCAGATTTTTTGCATCAGCAGTGGGAATTTCATGATCATAGGTCCCCTTATAGCAACTTGACAAACTGAGAAACAAACAAACAAAGAAAAATTACATTCAGTAGGACAGGTATAAGATAGGCAGGAATAATTAGCTGCAAAAATAAAGGGTAGTGGTCAACTGTAAAGTAGCATATCTTCAGAGGGGCATCAGAAGGCTGCAGTTGATCCTGAGAAGGACACGTTAATACTCCTGGGAAAAAGGAATACTTTGTACTGGGATTGATGAACAGAAACTTAACTTCTAAGATACCCGAAGCAATCTTTCTGTATATCCATAGCTAGGTCTTAGCTCCTTACGGGGTCCAGTTTTGAACCTTGAGTCTAAAGAAAGCTGTAGATCAACTGAAGAGATGGCAGACACTGAGATTATTTAGCTTATTAAAGAGCATAAGGTTTAGAGGAAATAGGATAACATTTTCAAGTCTGTGTTATGTTACTGCAAAGAAGAAGGAATAATTTGCTGCTGTATCTATGGAGCTGGAAAACAACCTTATACCAGCAAGAAAATTTCAGGCTGGCATTTACAGTAGTAAGAATAGCAAAGTGCAAGAGCCGAAGACCCAAGAAAGCTGCAGGGCAGCTGCTCCTGCAGTTCTTTCAAGAAGAGGTCAGACAGATATGCCAGGTGTCACATAGTTTTGGACGATCCTGCTCTGAGGTAAGGAGACATAGATAACTTCCTGAGGTGCTGGCCACCTCTACTTACCAGCTCTAGTATAGAATCAGTCAGAGAAAATTAACACAGAAAATACTTGTGAAATATTCTTTTTTTTCCCCCTACAATTTATCACCTCGAGTGGCTGATTTCAACTTTGAGTGTTGGCCAAAATTTAAGATTTTATTTGAACGGAACTGACTCTCTTCCTCCTTCCACAGGATGAAGCCAAGACAGTTTGTGGTATAAAACAAATGCTACAGCCAAACTGGGCCTACAGCACACAGAATCTAGTTCTGCAGATGTGATACAAGTTTAAGCACAAGTCATTCTGCTGGACTTGCAGAAAGGCATTGGTATCTTTGCAAGACTGGGAACATTTCTGCTTCCTCTAACAGCACACAAATGGATTCCCCAAGCTCATTTGAATTCTGTACATAATCAGGATGTAGCCCACAGCTCCACTGATTTGTGAGTTTTATGTTCCGTAGTTGAATTTACCTCTGGGGGTTTGTCACCTAATTCATTGAACAAGCAGAGATTTTAAGACAAATCTGGAAAAAAATACAGAAGAAAATAAAACTGCTATCTTAATGAACAGAGAGAAAATACTAGTAGGGGAAAGTGGAACAAAGAGGGACAGACCAAACAGACATAATACTCTCAACTAAAACAAAAAAAAAAAAATAAAAAGGGAAGAATCAGGATGAAATTTTACATGGGCATCCTATATACAAACAGGGCTGATGTTAAGGGATTATTTAAACAAGTCGGGAGAAGTTAGCACCAGTTAATGACGAGTTTGTTGGCTAACAGGCTGTTAACACTCAAACAAACTGGTCATTAAATGTGGTTACTACTTATTTTAATGGGAATTTATTAGAACCTTTATTTAAGGGTTTAATGGGAGGGAGAGCCCCAGCACACACACCTGGAGTCCCACAAACCCAAACAACAGAGACATCAAGCTGCTTTGCCTGGATTTGAAACACAATATAGAAACAAACCTATCCCAGCATCAATGACTGCCTTTTCCCTAGTAATAAGATATTAGACAAGTTTGGATTCTCTGATATAGCCTCATATATAATAAGAACCACTTGAATCTTCATTACTTTGTAGTGCCATTATGGTAAGTGGTTCTGATATGTGTCCTTTAGAAGCCCATTGTAAATCTCATTATTAGTATTATTAGACAGAAGTTTGATAAAGCTCTTAATATTGTCTCTCAAGCATCTTCATCCCCTTGGAGTTCAGCAGGAGAAAAAAGGGGGAAAATAAAAACAGCAATAGCAGTATATTTAAAGGGAAATAGAAGCAATGAAAACATCAGCCTTTTTTGGTTCATTTCCATCATAAATTAAAGTAAAACAAGTTGCTCAGGAAAAAAAGTAGAATTGGATCCACAATGTAAGACTGGTCTCTAGTACACACTAAGTTATAAGAAGAAAAAGCACAGTCCACTGTAAAAAGGCACTGTACTAGACCTGGACAGACAATTACACTCCTACCACTGTAAAAAATGGACCAAAAATTACTTCATCCTCTCTAGCATCCTCCCCTGTTATTATGCCTATTTAATTTAAATTGGCTTTCCCTATATAGAAGGTACTACTGATGTGCCTATATTCTTCACACAGCTTCCCCTGTTCTCATGATTACAAAGAAAACAGGTTAGGGTAGGAGAAATAACACAAACTGCAGACAGACCAGGAAAGAGGATTTGGGAACATGCAAAAGAGGATTTGGGAGCAGTAAAAGTAACCAGAAAAATCTGTTTTTCATAAAGAGACCCTAACTTAAAAGTCACCAAATCAGCCTCTGGAAGAGCATCCCTCCCCACCAGTCACAGAGGGACCCACAGATTTGCCTGAAATGAGAAGCCTGCAATCAAAAGGTGTTCTAACACTCATTAAACTTCTGCAGTGAGTCAAAGCACAGGACCTCCAAAAGCTCAGGTCTAAGCAGAGTATATGTTAAGCATCCAACTCCTTAACACAGCTTTTTTTCAGCTATATAACTCAGTTTCTGAAGCATCTCTCCTGATGAAAAGGAAAGAAAACAGCAGGGGCGAATCTTATAAGAAGGCCCGAAAGACAAATACTTCCAGTGTGGCCACACATTTTTTGAGTTGGATCTGGTTTTCAGTAGAGCTGAGCATCCACAGCTCCAGTTAAAGTCCCCAGTAACTCTGGGCACTCACAACTGAAAAAAGCTGAGGCTCTGGGAGAGGACAGGATCTGATTATTGGCCATGCTCAAACCCTCTGAGACTCTTCAGAAATCCCTGGCTGGAGCCAAGAAGTGAACTGGTGTCAGAGCTGAGAACCAGCCTCAGGAGCCTGCTGTGCTCGGCCCTGAAAAACTCCTTTTTCTTAACTTGCCATTTCTATGATTTGCTCTTTGTCTTTCAAATATTTCTCACTTTCAACCTCCTGGGATCTGACAGCCTCCTGTCTGAATGCTCGCATGTGCCAGACCCATTGTTAATATTATTTCATGAGATATTAGGATTTCAGATGCGTCTCCCTTGCCTTGTTTGCAAGAGCTTTTCAACAAAAGACTACGGACATGTCTAAACTCCTAATATTTGCTGTGATAATACCATTTAAAGGCAAGTGGGCTGGGAATGGCAGGGAATAACTGATATTTTCATTTAGCTGCTGATGTGACTGGGATTTAGAGAACGGTCTGATTGATGTCTCGGCTTCATTTAAAATAAAATAATTAGGCTACTAAAATCTGGAAAGTATATTTTCATTTTAACTGGTCTGTGTGCTCAGCCCAGGCTCCGAGAAAGAACATGAAACGTTACAGGAATGGAAATGAGGGATCAGAGTAGGAGAAATGATATACTGTAAATTAGAGGCCGACGAGGAAAGGATATGAAAAAGGGTCTGCCAGAATTAAAATAATCAGGAACTAAGAGGAAAAACCAAGAGTTCAAAAAAAGTGTAGAGCATTCCATTAATCATCGTTGTGGGAGGTAACAGAGGGTGGACAACAATATGAGAAGAGGACTGAAGAAGCACAACTAAGAGACAGAAAACTGTAGATATGAATAAAACAGGCATAAAATTCATCTTTTTTGTTCCTCCTTCTAATAGCACTCAGGTCCCTGCTTAGTGGAAACAATGAAAGATTGGCTGAGGGAACAGAAGGCTCCCAGCTGCATGAAAAAAAGTTGTGAGATCAGACCTGCAAAAATATGCACAACTTAAATATCTTAAACCCCCAAATAAATGCATTTTTAAGACATTTTGATCCTTTGCATCACTCTATCACAGTACAAAGGCAGTTAAAGCAATGGACGTAAAAAACAGTCCAAGGAATTTGGGATTTGATCTCCTAATTCTGTGAAAATTCAGGCCTGTATCTCAACTGCGTAAAGAGCTAAGAAACACAATCACATGCACCAGCTGGACAGTCCTAATTATACAAATACACAGACTGACAGCAAGAAATGCAACACAATGTGATTTGTTGAGACAAAAAAAAAAGCCTTTTGTTTATGTGAAGCCAAGACATGGTACTTTACATCTGTACACACACATGGACCACAAGACCACAGCTAACAAGTTAATCATGGAGCTCAAGCCAGGCCCAGAGTGAGAGTGTGATAATACCCACTCCAGTGGCCAACAGCGTCAAAACATAATGTAAAGTTTCCAGAAGCCAGGAATCTCAGCCAGCAAACTGAAAAGAACTTGAAACAAAGTCAAGAAGTACCTCCTTTGGATCTTTACAACCCTTCCCATAGTGTGAAAGCCTCATCTGACTGTGACAGGAAAGGGACTAAACACTCCTTCTCCCCTGTAGTGATTACTCCATATAACTCAGTTTCATGGTTGTGTGGTCGTTCACACCTACCTTCCTCTGGAAGCCAGTCACCCATAAAATATAGTATATGAGCTGCACTATATTAGCTAGAGAAAAATGAGGCTCTCGAAATCTGAGAGAAAGCTGGAAGAAATTTACTCTAAGTTAATATTGCATACCCAAGGGACAGGGGTACTTGGAAGAAAATCTTGTTAAAAACAGATTGTTTTCCCCCTCTTCAGAGTCTTAACTTTTTTCTTTTTTCTTTTTTTTTTTTTTAATTTGAAGTAAGTTTGCCATCCCCCATCCACCTCTTTCTCAGCACAGAGAGGATATTTTTGCCACATACTGTCTTGCATAGCAAATATACCAAAGTGGTCTGGAATAATTTTTTCTTTTCTACTCACCATCAGTGGAAGAAGATTTTGGGGGTACTTCGGTTTGGGTGTTATTCTACAAGAAAGGTATGGACAAACCAGAAAGGAAAAAAAAAATAGGCAAGAAAAAAAGCCAAACAAACCAGAATGCACAAAGATAATCCTAAAAATAAACACGGAAAATATGTCTAAAAAAATTAAGCTAACAATCCTTGCCCTTGTAGTTTTATTTTCTGTTATAATTACCTTTCTCCTGACACTAAACAAACCAGAATTTCACTGGATAGGAAGAGGAAATATGTGCACCTTATACTCTGCTTTAGTTTGCTGCCACTACATCTACCCTGTCCAGCCTTACAACTGCACTAAGCACAGAACAAGGCAGTAAGTTTTTTCATGGAGGTTTCCGAATTTCTCCACTGAATAACCTTTTTGTGGTCTATGCCACTAATAAAACCAGGTTCATTAGCTGAAAGGAATCATCAAGGGATTATTATAACGCTTCCCTCTACCTTTTGCTCCTACTTGATGCCCAGGTGTTAATCAATTATTGGTGATCATGGATGTATCTCATGGAAGCCAAATGAAAATACGCTTCCTCTCTGGCCTAACTTATTTAGACTTTTTTCACTATTCACTGAAAACCAACCCAGGGTAGCTTAGAAAACTGTATGGAAGGTACATCAGGGAAATTCAGAATAAAAGTAAGTACCACCCTCTTCACATTAAAAAGACAGACTTTTGTTTCCTATTTGCTAACCATTAATGGTGCATAAAAAGTACGTGATTAGTACCCTGAGAGTTGGCATGGCTCAAATACTGTATATTGATGAACCACGCTGGAATGGAAATCAGATGAAAAGTATTCCTGTAGTGGCACTTTAACCTAACTGTTGACAGATGGAGAATGGAAGCAACATAAATGCTCTCTTTTTGTGTCAGCACTATAAAAATGTCTGACTAGCCCATGAAAGATGGAGATGAAAGCTTAGGCAGCCATTAGAAACTGTGCCTCACCTCAAGCAATAACTCATTCCCATGGTATTATGAAAATGGTTTTATTGCAGAGGATTACTTCTTCCCCTTCTGCAAAAATTACTGCTTATCAGCAATGCAGAAATAAAGCCAGAAACTCCCAATCTTTTAAATTCTCCTATGCAATCTCCTTCCCAATGGTCAGAAATTTAATAAAATGTAACATTTGATTAAACCAGTTTGCATGCCTTTCTGAAACTAACTCCATTATCTGAAATACGGCACTTTCAAGTGTCCTGCCATTAGTTCACAGCAGCTTGATTGCCTGTTGCATTTATTTATCTGAGCATTAACGCTCTGCTAACTGCCCTGATTGGAATCCAAGTCTTTTGGCAGACTTGGATTGGAAATCAAAAGGAAGTCATAAGGGCAAGAAGAAATTCAAGAGCAGTGTCGAATAGGGGGTTGTGTTTGGGTTCATTTTTGTTGGGTTTGGGGTGGTATTTTTTGGAGGGGGGCCAGGTGGTATATTTTGGAGGGGGACCAGTGTCTTTTGGTTACTGCTTGTTTCTAAACAGTCAAGCTTCACTAGAGGGCAAAACACAGCCAGGTGTACTTTAAGTTCAAATGCTCACAAAATCCAAAGTACACAGGACCTTCATCCTCAACACAACTGGAAGTTACATCATTACATCTTGAGGGATCACAGGCTCCCCAAGGCACAGGAATTTAGCCTGAGAAGTGAATGTTTAGCGTCAGTTCAAGGCAGCAGAAGGTGTTGGTGTCGGACTCCACAGTCCAACACGATAACAGTGCCCCTCAGAATGTGCAGCTGACATATCACAGCAGCTTTATCCAGATCCTGCCTGACACTCCAAAGCCACTCTTTTTGGCAGCTGCTTTCAGGAATCCCTCTACAAACCTGTGCTGACAAACTGGCCAACCCTCATGGAATGGCTGCAACGAGAGAATGCAGCCTCGCTTCGTTAAAATACATTTTTAGCTCTGCTTTCTTCTATATTTCAGGAATCTCCACAGCCAGAAAAAATACCTAGGTAAGTTTGGCTCCAAATGTTGCTGACAGCACGTTGGCTAGGCCAGTAAGGCTATTCCCAACATTTTTTTCGGCAGTCATGTACACATGTGTGCAAATGTGTGCTCATAGAAAAGAGAGTGAAGCAGTGGTAGAAATAGGGGATACAATTCTTATACATCTCTGCTGAGCAACCCCAAATCACAAAATGAACAGAAAACAAACTTGGAACAGCCCTGGCAGACAGAAAGAACATATTTTCTCAGACTCAAAGGAAACCCTACATGACAATTTTATGACTGTGGTAATTTTTCAAGTGACATACTACAAGAAGGTATTGTGGGCTCCCATGAAGCCTTTAAGGCTCCTTCTACACCATGAAAAGAACGGCTGGAATAGCTTCCCAGCCTCTGGTGGGACTCAGTCCTTTGTTTCTCAGACACTGGCATGAAAATCCTCAAGAAAATGTTTACTCTGATCCTTAGGAGGAGATTTCTGAAAAGCAGATCCATTCCTTCAAAATGTCTTTCGTATCACGCTGAGATTTTCCAGGGAGAGGGCCTCTACTTCCTCACATTGTGCACGTTGGACATACCATGTGTTCCAACGACTTAATAGAAACACTTGCACAGCAATTTAGCTTTATTTTTTCTTTACCATTGATATTTCTACTCACAGGAGCAGCAGTAGTTGCACTCCATGTTTGGGAGGCCTTGTTCTCATCACATGCTCAGGAATAGTACCCACCTGCACTTTTTAACTTTGATTACACAACTCTGATCTAGATTTTCCTGAAGCTGTATTTCCACCAGCCAGGTGGCTTTTGAGTGTTTTTGCACAGAGAAAGGGGGTTCAAAATCCTGTAGTATCTGTACTCAGGTCTATTTACAAGAGAACTTAGACAACATCACTCTAATTCTCTGTATCTTACTGAGGAAGCTGAGCACCTGCCTTGGAGCACAGTCATTTTCTCCAAAACCATATGGCCAGCTGAGCTAACCACTCAGCTGTGTGACTATTTACTGCTGTAGAACTACATACTCAGAGACCATTTACAGAAAAATGTCATTTTCCATCATTACTGAAACACTGAAAGCTTCCCGCATGTCCTTGTAAAACCACACCCTATCCCCCTTTCATACAAGCCTTACCAATTTCAGCATCCAAAGCCTGTCTTAGAGACAAAGATTTGCAGGGAGAGGAGAAAATATATTTTCATTTTTATTTTCGTTATCTATCCATCCTACAAGGGTAGTTGTTAGTTTGAGTTCAGCAAGCTAACCTTAGTAAAGTCTTACATGCTGAAAGATTTGGTTAAATCAGGAGGAACTTACACATTCAGCATCTGCTGAGTCTGGCCCTATTAGAGAGCTCTGCAGAGACATTAGCCACACGTACAGACTGTGCGTTTTAAATTTAAAATGACAGAGTGGCTGACGTTGAAAACTTTGCTACCTTGCTTGTACAGTAATGTTCTTACAAAAGTTTTTTTTTAAATGTGATTAATTTGCATAACACCATTATGAGTTACCCTGTCGGAGACTCCTTTAATAACAATGCTGTGCTATGGATTGACATGATAGCTTATTATGGCTTCAAATAATATGTAAATAATATTTAAATGGCTTCTCTCAGAGCCATTACTGTCAATCAAATAAATACCTATATTTTGGCTTCTCGTTTTTATGTCCTTAACTAACATAAGAAATAAAAAAACAACTTGTACACAAAAGCTTCAGCAAACAGTTATTTTGCTAACAACCTGGTTTAAACTGCCAGGAAAACAACAGAACTCAATTGCAATGCTAAAGCTCTAATTTTGGTTGCTCTGTTGGCTCTCAGTACCACAAAGATTTTACCCATAAAGTATTAATTGTGTGGGTCAGGACAACTGCTATTTATGGACATCAGTCCAACAGAGATAATATACAGAAATTTATCTTCAAAAGAGGAGTTCCAGAGTATTCTCAATAGTCCTTACCCTCTACATTTTATGTCCATTTTAAGCACCAGATCTCAATGTGGTTTGCAAAACTGGATTAGGGACCACTAGCAGGGTCAGCAGTACTGGGGTACAGACACCACAACAGTGCTCAGCAATTCTGCATCAGCATCTCATGGTGCATCAAGTGCTTTGCACAACGTTGTTGTGCCAGAAGGAAACTCTACCCCTCCATACTCCACGCCCACCTGGCACTCCCTTCCTAACCAAAACTTTACCTGCACACTGATCACCCCCATGTTGCAGTTGGGATGAGTCATGTACACAAAGCAAGAGATTTCAAAGGGGGTACAAGCACCAAAAACACAGATAGGAACAAAGCTGGGTCTGCTACAGGTAGTCAGCACTGTGCCCATCGAAGCCGGAAGCCACTTCAGGCAGGTAGCTTGTATCTATAAAAAAGTACAGTAACTCAAAGTCTTGGTGGTCTATCTCAGCCCCAGTCCTGTTTCATGTAAAATCAGCTTTTTGCAGCTGTGTCCCTTTCCTTACCCTCTGCCCATACTCACAGGTGCAGAACGAGACCCAGTAGCACACATTTCAATACATTTTGCCACTTTTTTTTTTCCTTCTGGCACAAAGCTATCCTCTGCAGAGCAATTATGATGCTGCAAAGATTCAGTGTTGCACCAGTACCACATACCCGAGCCTGGGCTTCATCCAGCTTGCAGGAAAACAGCTCAGTGTAGGCAGATGTGTCCTATCAGGGAGAGACTATTTTTGATGGCTGGATTTAAAATTAGCACCGCAATAAAAACAGTCCTATATCAGTCATGTTTACTATGCAATATATTCATTAGCAACATTCAACCACATACCTAATGCCTCTACAAAAACAAAAAAAAAAATTACTTCACCATTTACTGAAGAGGAAAAAATTAACAAAAAGTACAAAGTCCACCTCTCAGCCAGACTTCTGCCAAAGAGAGCCAACCTTTCATTTTCTCTGGTTTGGGGAGAGGAGCTATTCTTCTGTCTTGTAAAGTTCAACCATGGCTCCAGTTTCTCAGAAAGAAATTTGTCCTCTACCCTCAGAAAATACAGTTTTACTGACAAGCCTCCTGGCACATTCCCAGCCAGGAGGAAAAAGGTCTGTGTGATGGGATCTTAACTGGCACCTGAGAGCTGCTCAATGTCTTCTCTGCCTCATGTTTGTTGTTGATATTTTTAGTAACCTCAAGTAAACCACTTGAAGCTTTACGTTCTTCAATTCTTCACTAATACAGTGGTCTCCTCCATGCAGTGAAAAGGTTGTGAGGTTACAACGCTGACCATGAGGTGCTCAATTGCCATTTCATGGAGAGCCTTATCATTACCCAAGCTAGACAGCAACAATTACAGCTAAAGCTGTCATTTCTCCTTTACTCTCTGTCCCTGAAATGCCTGCTGTAGCAGTGCCAACTAGGCTGACCTTTCTTTACAGAAAGAGTAAGACCTATGAATATTGTACATGGATGAGCAAGACTAGAATGAAACAATTAGGAAATGCAGCACATCTCACATATGTCCTTATGTAGGAAAGCCAGAAATATTAGCATAATCACAGTGTGCTCTGTTAGCATTAGAATTAAAACTGGAGAGAGGAGGCAGAGAGAGCCCGTTGTTAGTGCAGACAATTCAGCCAGACAACAGTTGGCCTTGCTAATTAGCAAAACAGTGCCACTTTAAGACCTCTCTTTGGGTGCTCCCCAGGGAATTTCAGACATCAAGGCAGCTAATACGTTTCAAAAAAAAGCTGGCAAGAGCTAAAACCTGCACAGCCAAATACCTGTGCACAAGGAATCACTATCATGAGCAAGTTACATGCTGAGAAAAGCCTGGAATCATTCATTCATAAAAATGTTGCCAGCCTGCAGGTTCTACCACAGGTCTCTTCACACTTGTGTTTTGTTTTGTTCCGCATTCTCATTTCAAGCTCTTGAAAGCAGATGATTATCAGAAAGCAACATTTTTTTTTTAATGTGCATCTCTTGCCCTATTAAGGAAGAAAACTCAGAAGTGTCAACTTCGTAAATCCAAGCATGAGAATAGAATCAAACAAACCTGCTTCATTCCTCTTAGGGAGCTTCAGAGAATTTTGGAGAGAAAAAGAATCTCGGATTTTGAAAAGCCTGGAATGGAACTTAAAAAAATATACCTGGCTGGTTATCAAAACTGCATCAAGTTGATCTAGCCCTCCTGCTTCCTTACATATCTAGGGGATATCTCTCACTGCCTCTCAGTTCTCACACCCAGCAGCCTGAATCCACCCCCCACCGTGCCATGGGACAGCTGGAAATGCTGTTCATGGCAAGTTAACATGCAAGCCAGGCCTACAGTAGGTCCCCGGCTCTACTCACTAACTTGGAGATGAAAGAAACAATTCTTCTGGGAAAAGCTGTGTACTTCATCCTGCATTACGCTTACTTCAGCCCCTGTTAGTGTATTTAAAGCACTGCTGGTTGCTTAGCATAATGATTCAACTGAGGCCATTCATTATAAGGCTGTCTTGGAAGACAGAAAGATCTGTTCTCCTATACAGGGTATTTTGGCTCTATAAAGTATATGATGGCTGCAGAGAAAGATATGCCTAAAGTATAGCATACAAGAATAATAACCTTAAATGTTAAAAGCATATTAATATTTCATCAGGGGAACCAGAGGAGGCTGGAAAGCACTAGGAGCCCTATCACATGATAATCATTTGATAGGACACTACATCCAGCCACAGGGATAATTCACAGGGATTACAACTGCTCTATTTTCATTGGCAGGCCTGGCAGGCAGCACTGGACACACTGACAGCAGGAATTCATTTGTATGACCAACTCCTGAGTAATTAATCAGGGTCAGGGCAGGCTCTGGTTTCAGAGAAGTCAAGTTTGTTACTGGCACTGCTCTCCAAGCTTTGTACCAGCCCCAGTTGTTCCATTCCTTCTGTTAATGTAAGTGAAAGGATTGCTGCCTGCTACAGAACACAGTGGATTGAAATAATTTATTCTCCATTAGGCTGGGACAATCAGGTTTCAGTGTCTAGCCCACCTATAGGTGAATTGTCAACTGCTAAAAATGTCCTGAGATGTAGAATCACCTACATGGTCACCAGGTCATTCAGGAGATTGAGTTCAAGCTTCAAGCATGAGACTTGTACAGTAGCTTGGGGAAAAAGAAGGCATAACCCCAGTGGTGTCTCTACAAGAAAACAGTTCCTCAAAAGAGGCTGGACTATGATCTGTTATTCAGAGATCCATTCATCTCCTGGTAACAGTGTTAAACAGTGCCCCAAAAGCCTCAGAAAGTGATGGTAGAACAGACATGATAACAGGGAAGATACCACAAAAGTCTAATAGTGAACAACATTGTGAAAAAGCCTGAAGTTTCTGTCCTTGTTCCACCTTCTGACCCACAAGCAAAGAGACAGATTATAACGTTAAAAGTGAGAAAATTGAAAACTGAAAAATTCAAACCTGAGAGAGAACAACCTTCTCTGAGCAACTTAGAACTGTACTAAAATCTTATTGTCACAGAATGTTGAAAGGGCCAAGAACGTGGCAAGACTGAAAGTAGGGTTGGGCATTTACATGATTAAAGAGAACTTTCTCTGCTACATCTGTAGATACCACTTGCTAACTTACCTTTTGGCAGTGAGAGACAATACAGAATGCTTCAGGGTTAGCCCAATCTGTAAGTATTTAACACCTGGTCTTCAAATCCATTCTAGATGCTTACACCGTGCATGCTACACCGCATTTAAATGTTTCAATAACAGTATTTTTCCGAGCTTCTGAATGCCCACAGCCGAGACTTGGGTGGATCCAAAACTGAAGTTAAGACAGGCTGATCTCATTTTATTTCAAATCTCTCACCATACTGATCATGGCATTAAACCTGTCCTTTCCATTTCTGTGCAGAGCAGCAAAGCAAAGCTCTGATGCCATTCATCTTTATGGTTTGTAATCTCTGGAGGAGAAATGACTGTTCACAAGGGGTTTTGATGGTAGTATTTCCCTACATATTCAACTTTAAAATTAAATAAACTGTCAAACAAGCAATCTGGAGGTTTCTCTTTGTTTCTCTCATGTATTCCTTGCATAGATCGAAACACACCTAAAGGCACAGAAGCATATGCACTCTCTTTTGTTTCCACCAAAACATTACCTTTCCTTGAAATACAGGCTGAGCAGTCTTGTTTGTTTGTTTGTTGGGGTTTTTTGTTATATATATGCAAATAAAAATAAAACTGCCTGTGAAGAGCCTTCAGGCATCAAAATGTCTGTGGCCAAGTGTCATCAAACTTGCATCACTAAAGAAGAGCATTTTGCCTCCTCTCTTCCCCACACCACCAAAACACATTCATTAAAATTGTGTTTGTTCCCTTCTCGACCCGGTGTGAGCTCATCCCCTGGTGACACGCTCTGACCTTCAGAAAGTGGGCTTCTTCTCTGCCCTCATAGCCCGCATTATAAAGCCCAGATCTCCATAAAACTGTTTCCTAATTGCTCATCAATGATCACATTTATCTCCCAGGCAAGCCAGCCTGCAGTTAATAGTATAAATGGCATCTAGAGCAACAAGGACAGGGAAATTCTGTTTATTTCACAGCTACCGAGATGGAACTCTACATTAACACCAGTAACCTGAAGACATTTTTCACACAAGTTTTTAAGCCTGTTAACAGAATTTATTAGAACTTTGGAGTAACAACCCATAGAAACAAAGCAATAAAGAGGATAACCATTGCTGCCAAAGGGAACTTTACATACTGTTAAAGCAACTGATGTGATCAAGTGGGAGAAGGTTAACATAAGGCAAGAGCTGAAAAATAATTAAGGCTTGAAGTTAATTCAATTACAGCAAAATGTATTCTTAAAAAAAAATTAAAACCTCACATTTTCCAGTAATTCTGAATCAGTTAAATTTTTACAGTATATAAATAATTCTAATTATGCTCTCTTAAGGTTAGACTTCCTGCATGTAGGCATTTAGAAAAACATTAAATTAAATTATCTACATGCACTGGAAACATAGCACAAAGAATGATCTAAAAAGCCAGGAGCAGCAGGCCAACATGAGCAAACCTCTTATGTAATGTTTGACAAAGCCCAGTATGAGTGCAGAAATAGAGCTCACATTTTCCTGGGAACCATTCTTTTGCAAATTAAACATTTAGTCATGAATCCAAATCCATAAATAGACTCTTCATGTTGGAAGAGGGAAAGGAGGACTTGATGCAGATGCACCACTATATTAAGAGAAGATCCTAAAAAAAAAATCTATCAATGTCACAGGTAATTAATTATAACTTCCCATTTACAGATGGGAATGGCTGTGTTTATCAGACAAGATTCCCAGAATAGCAGGGGATTGACAAAGAGCCTCTTAACTTCTGTCTGTTCATCAACCTGTTTGTGACTTACGTTACAAACATGTGGCTTAAAATTATTCCCACTGGGTCAAAGAAAGTAATTTTTGTCAATTATTGTGTTTATTATCATAAAACTCATGATATCTGCTGTTATTTTGTAAATCTCCAGTTTTGGAGGTCATCTGATTACACTTAAAGTGAAGGAAGACTCATTAACTTCTAATCTTCACTATTTCAGAGAAAAGTATGGGGAAGATTAACCAAAATGTAGATGTAGTGTTTGTAAACATCCACTTAAAGCTTTTTAAATTTGTGGGTTATAATAAGTGTGTAATATCTTTATATTAATCTTACTAAATATACAACAGTGTTTGCAGACCAATGGTAGCTTTACATGTACAAATTTAGAAAAGATACTAATCATACATGCAGGGCATCAAATACCAAATTACATGCACAGATCTGGTCCCTAAAAATCTTAGTTAGGAAAATCTACATGCTTTTAAGGTGTATTTAAAAAAAAAATACACAACGGGAGAGGACTACATTGTTCTTGGTGTGAACAGACTGGTTTTTTTAGCATATAAAACATTGGTGTCTGTTCCTGGGAACCAGGAGGGTAGCATTCGGCATTTTACCTCATGTGATATGGAATTGCTTCCGCTCCTCTAAATGCTCAGCTCTGTGCAAAAAAACTTCAGTAAGAAAGAAGTGTCCTGAACTCAACATGGGCACCCACTTGAGTTAAGCAAAAGGACACACTTTGGTAAGGTCAAGGTCCCAGTAACCTGATTGCCACTAGAAAGTCTCAAGAATAACTTGAAATATAATACATCAAGTGGAAGAATAATGACAACTGGAGTGCTACCCTGGTCATTCAAGGCTCAATTTAATTAGCAGATATGGTCATTCACTGACAGTGCTTTATATCTGAAGCTGATTAGAAGAAAAGAAAAAAGAAAACTCTGCCTAAGAGCTTCATGTTAGCAGAGTCCTATATCTTTCTAAGAGAGGAAATAACAATACACTTTAATTTCAGGTGCCAGTAACCTCCAAAAATGTTTAGGCATTTAACTAATGCATCAAAAATGCAATCAGCATGAGACAGGTGCCTAAGAGCAAAAGAAGCTCAACTAATTCTAATGCGTCACAATGATAAGCATTCAAATGGAAAGACTTCAGGAACAAGATTTTGTAACTGTTGAGAAATGAGTAGTATCTTTACACTCAAACACTCCTATTTGTCTTGACTTTGGATGTTGGAAGTGATCCAACATCCAAAGAACTCCTATGATCTGATAACTGACGTCCAGTGCTTACTGATAAGCAGTTTGAAGCTCTTCCCCAATTTCAAGCTCACCTGCCCATGCTGCTGATGAAATGGGGTCCCTTGGCAGACTAGAGGAAGGAGGTGATGGGGGCATCCAAGGAGCTTCAACAAATTTGCAGATCTAAGCCCAGGACACCTGGGACAATTGGCACAGCAGGAACTGCTCCAGAAGGGAAGGACAGAGCCCAGTCTCTCATCTATCAGGTTTACCAGTGGAATAACATCAAACTAGCCCTACCTGAGGAATCAAGTGTCTACTTGGGATGGCTTGAGTCTGACCTCAAGGCCAGGATAAAAGAGACTTCTGCACAGCAGTATAAAGACAACTGCTAACACCAAAAGTATACAGTATGGAATGAGACACAAAGGAAAATTCAGCACAAGCTATGTAGGATCATCCTCATTTTTCAGGCAGGCAAAGAGGTAAAAAGTGTTGCCATAACCTGCTGAACCTCATGTTGACTCTCAGTCACAGATGAGGGTCAGGGAACCATAAATCAGACATGGCTTACCTTCTTCATATTACAGAGATGCAGGATGGCTGGGGCTGATCCATTCTGTTCACCCAAAAAAAGACCACAGAAAACACACAAGGATCTGTCTGTGCCCAATAACTCACTGGATGAATAGCACCTTGACAGCTGAATCCCTCCAAGGTGGTTTTGAAGTTGTGGGGGTGACCCCAGTACCCTACAGGGCCCCCTGTCTATATTCCGACCACCCCGAACCAATAGGTTCCCAAACACTTCCCCATCAAAACAGGAAACATCAAAGAGCCCAGACTTTAATGTGAACGAACATTGAAGGAACAAATGTGACAGCAAAAAAGCATTTCCCTACTCACCAGTTTTTTTACATAAATAAGCAACGGGACACTTGGGAGTGACATCAGAGTCAATTCCTGTGCCCAAAAGAGCTGCCAGTATTAGAGTCTGCCCTGCTTCCTCCTCCATCTCCCTCCTACCTCAAGGCGCCACTGGAAATGACCACAAGTGTTGTAACTGTACAAGTACAACCCTGCCTTTAACTAACAAGAGAGTATTAGAGAACTGTATGTCCCTCAGCTTCACTCATTAATTTGGATATTATTGTATAGAGAGGTCAACTTCAGGCAAGTATTAGATTATTTATAACTTCAAATAACTTACTTTGCAAGCTCATTTGCCAGACTTCCATGTGAGGCAGCATTTGATAGAAATATGGAAAATGGCCTGAACTTTAAATGACAAACAGATGAGAAGGTCCAATGAAAATCAAACACTTTTGAAGGCCATGTGTTTTCATAGGGAATATAAATGGGATTTTTAATTGATGTTGACTTCAGCTCATGGTAACATTTTGGGTGATCTCAATTAGTGGGGTTACAAAAAACAGTAAAGAAAGGAATTTGATTATGGTTAGCCCTGGAAAAAGAGATCTGGCAGAAGTATTCCCTGCATTTCTTAATTCAGGGAATAATCTCTTCTATAATGTAACTATCCACAGTCAACATATTCTTGCAGCCACCAGGCACAGTAACAGCTTCTTAATGCCAAAGATGCTGAGTACCATCCTATTATCTTTTAATCAGTTTTGGGGTTTGATCTCTAGTGATTTGGACAGGTCTGAGTGCAGAGGTAGCTCAGGGCTCTGAAGAAACAGGTTGAACTGGCAGTTCCCATAACTCAACTTTTCTGAAACTTAACCCCCCCATTGCACAATTGAGAATATATCCTCTCAGAGGGGTGAGGTAAGGATAAATATATTGAAGGACAGAAGGTACTCATGTCATATATTAGTTGAGGCACCAAGAGTACCTAGAAGTTATTTATTTCCCAGCTGGCATCTGCCCACACTGGAGCAACTAAGGTTCACTGCTTCTCATCTAGAGCTTCACTTAGGTCACCAAACTGTTTTTAAGCTGGAGTTTTAAAGCATTTCGACCAACAAAATTTAAATGTGATTTTCTGGCTCAAGGTGGATGGGCAACATTGTTTTATTGCACTGTTACAAAATCCTTTGTGCAGAAACAGTTTCTAAATCAAAAACATCTTACTCAAGCAACAGCTTGCATACAAATGTACCTTGGGTATCAGATTTAACATATTTACCAGATCTGCATTAAGAAGTACTTTTTCTTGGTTCACAATGGACAAGCAAATCGTATCTTATCTGTCAGTTTTTGCATCCCATTTTTCTAAGAAAGCTGTAGTACCCATACTGAGAGAGTCTGATATTCCACAGGTTTATAGAAAAAAAGTCAAGTCTGAGCTGCTTCTATGTGCTGTTCATGAATGTGTGAATATTTATCATCTCCAGGTGGGCCCTGATATAAAGGCACTGAACCCAATGGAATCTACAACAGAGTAAAACTAGTTTAGCTTGTTAAAAACAAATTAAAAAACAACTACAACAACAACAACAAAAAATAGCAAAAAGAAACATTGGTTTCAGGGAAGGAAAGCTCTTACAGTCAGTTTCAACATGAGTAATTTTTCTCAGTAGTGTTCAACTGCCCCCTTCCCAATAGAGGCATCATTTAATGCTTCATCTTAGGGATGCAGTGGGATGGAGCACCTCCACCCTGACCAGGTGTCTTGTCCAAAGCACCTTTTCAGCTGATGCCACAGGAAGACTCAGATCACTGTAGCCTTCTAGACCTACTCTCTCTCTTCCCAGGCAACAGCTGTAGCCCTGATAGAACACATTTAACCCTGATGCTTTATTTTTGATGTTCTTCCCTTGATGCTTTTATGGCTGTACCTTTGCACTTGAGGCCTCTTCCCAGGCTCTTCTGCTCTTTGCTTACTTAAGAAGCCTTTTGCTCATTTGCAGCCATTAGATGGCAGCCACCTATCCTTTGGGCACTCAGGTGGCACAAGTGCAAACGTAAAAGGGACAGATACACTACCATCCTCACTTCCAGACAGGCCCTGACAGCCACAGGTTATTTTTTGGTCTGGGGCAAATTCATGTCTGTCAACAGTTTGCACAGCTGTGGAGCCCCAAAGACCCTTCTTTGAGACTGGAGACTTAGGGGTGGGAGCAAATGGTAGTTCTGCAAGTCACACACAGCTTGCCCAAGTCATTTCCCATCATAGCTGTATCAGAGTTCTAAAGAATCTGGGGTACATTCACCATTAAGCAAATCCAGCGTTTATTTATGACTCAAAAGCAATTGTTCCTTGCTCTCCCCACTTCACCCAAAGTGATAGCAGTCAAAAAGCTTTTGAGAACCTTGAAAGAAAACAAACCAAAAAAAAAAATAAAACCCCACACCAGAAAAGCCCCCTTCTTGCAAACAGAGTAGAATATTTACCACCTACAGAAAGTGTCCAAAGAACCGATGAGAAATCCAGAGGCAATGGAAGTACTCTTGTTGAATGTAGTCTCTCTTGGGAATATAAGATTTAGACTTGCTATTCACACAGTTAATGCTTCATCACAGCGGATCCTTTTCTTTTGCTGTTTGATTTTGAAAGCTGGGAGATAGAATATCAGAACACCAAAGAATGGTGTTCTGAACTTATTTTTCTCATTAGGTTGTGTGCTCCAGGATATAGTTAGATCCCCTAGAGATTTATTGTCTTTTGCACGACAATCAGAGGCCTTGAAAGGTGTATAAGTATTAGTTTTGAAAACACATATGGCTTAGAACAAAGAGAAACAGACTGATCAAACAGCGGGGGCAATGTACAGGAGTTAATAATACAAAATAATTCTGAGCAGCGGCCAGTTTTCACAAAGCAAGCATCTCAATGTGGATGCCATATTGTCAATTAGACCCAGTCATTTTCAGATGTAATGGGAAGTGGAATACAATATCTACATCTGATGTATGAACACAACTGTAAAGAATCAATACCATCTGGCTGCAAAGCATTTGGTCGTTTAGTCAGCAAAACCAGGCCATTCACACAATAAAGAACAGTCCAAACAATATGGGAACCTCAGAATTTTCAGCATATCATTTGCAGGGCAATTTTTAAAAGAGGAGACAAGGTTTCAGCAGTGCTTTACCAATAAATCTGAATGTGGGGAATAACCTCAGTGAGGGCCAGGGGTTGAGGTAGAATCTGCGTTCCTTCAGGAAAGGTTTATGCCTTCACATATGTTACATTGCAGTTCAAATTCAGAGCTGTGTACGTGGGTCCAGCGCCAGGTCTGGGTTTGGCCCCGCATTTTCTCATTATGCTTGTCACAAGACATCAGAAGTAATCATACCCCACAGCACCGTGAATGCTAATAAAATAAACCAGTGATTGATGAAGAACTTTATCCTGAAACATCAGCTATCTTTACTTGTGTTTCATGGGTACAGTGGCATTAATCGTTTCCATACTGACTTAACTCTGTTTTGTCAGAAATTAGCACCCTTGCCATTTACTGAAATTGTATTTTTATGTCAAAGTTTTTCTTTTCCTGCTGAAGTCCTAGCCCCATTATTTACCTTCGTTTTGAAAAGCTGGATAAAAGAAAGTCTGCATGTCCCACTGCCTTCCCCAAGCCTTCCCACTTGCAAATAAGGCCATGCTCTTTATGCTTTGAGAGCTAACAAGCTCTTGAAAACCTGGGAGCAGGTTCGGGTTTCTTAATGATGTGTAAATCTAGGGGATGAAGGAATTGTGTCATCAAGCAGGAGAATTTTCTATAGTGGGGAAGGAGCAGCCAGAACTCCATTTGTCCAGTTGGGAGTTTAATGCTGCCCTAAGCTCTGACATGCAGCTGACTGCCCAAGAATACACCTAGACCTTGGCTCTCAGACAAAGCAGTCTTTAGTGACAAAGGGCAAAAATAACTGCAATGGGTAAAATGCCAGTTGGCTGAATTTAGGAAAGAATGTCTAAGTAAAGCAGGACATGTTAATTTAAAGCCAAGTACTGACTTACAGTTCCTGGCTTAGCTCTAGGAAAGCTTGTTCAAAAAGGCCAATTACATAAGCTGTGGATCTGACCAGTATAATTTTCTAGGCAGGTTTTTTTGTTGTTATATGGAGGAAATAATCTAGAAATTGACTCATTATGTCATATTCCACTCACACAAGGTCTTAAAGCCACTCTGGGTTCTCAGAAAAATACCAAACTTAGTATTTATGTAGTAAATATATTTGTGATATTTACATCGAGAAAGATTGCACAGCCAGCTCTGTAGGATGACCACTTAATGAGTGGAGTTCTGCACAGTGATGTCCTGTCCCACAGTCAATACCATCCCTGAGGATGTTCACAATGTAGTAAAAAAGAAGAAAACCTCAGATATGCAGCAGTACCTCTGAGATAAAGGATGAACTCAAGTCTCCTACCTTATCATGGCTCGGGTTTTTTATTTTGTTTGCTTACAGTTACAAGAAAAGAGCTGAATGGTCTTTTCTACTCTTGTGGCTGCGGGTATTTTGCCTTTACTTGCTACTATGCCAACATCACAGAATATTGAAGATTACTCCTTGCAACAAAGCTGACATATCTTCGTACCTCCTGATGTAAACCAGTACACACTCCAAGAAGTTTTAAGCATCTCAGCTTCTCTTTAACTTTCTAACTTCAAATATTATATTGTCATATAGAGAGACTGCGAGTGGGCAGGAGTCAGACCACCCGCCTCCATGGAAAGCCAAGGGGAAAAAAAATGGAGTCTACCTGACTGCCTACCCCAACTTCAAACAGCCTGAATACAAGTTAAACACAGTCCCTTCTACTTGATTTTCATCATACACGTGCTGAGCACTGCCAGGTTTCACAGTGCAGTGGAGCCAATTGATGACTAAAAGAAAATTCAGGGAGAAAAAAAACTCCGAGACAATTTAGTTTTGGAGGTGAGATAAGGAAAGGGTTTTAATTTGTGCCTAGGCATAAAGTTACAAGACCCGAACTGTGCTCCTCTGTTAAAGATGTTACAATTTATAATACTGCCTGTCCAATTTGAGGTTCTCCCACACTCTGGCTTTTGCTCTGGTCCACCTTCAGTCACGCCCCTTGGGAATTGGGGCTGGGGTCTCTGAGACCCTTTCTTCATCATTCTTCATCTTCTTCAGGGTACAGGGGGCACATAATCACCCAGTCCTTGACTATACTCTGTGGTTTAAGCCAAAGTACAAGTGTTCTCTAAACAGAATAGGCCTACCTTGACAAGAGACTAAATATTTTCTAATGGAATTCGGGGATATTGATATGGGGAATCAGAGTAAGAGGGTTGTAGTTACTATGCTAAGGATAAGGGAATAAGTGCTGCTGCTTCTAAATCTACTTCTGCTGTATAATTGCTTATAAAACTTATAAAAGTTAGAAAAATCAAAAAACCAGATGGACCTCAAGGCATGGACCTCACAATGGACAGACAAACCCTGGGCTGTTCCCCACCCCATTGGCTCCAATAGGCCTCCCCGGTCTGTCCCCTGAAACGTGTCTGGCTGCAATTCCTATTTTTAGTTATGCCTGACAAATCCTGAACTGCTGATATCAGAATTTAAAGAAATACATGAAAAACACTATTTTCCTTTTTAAAAAACTGTTCTCCTGGGTCTCCTAGAGATAATAATTACTGCTCTGCTCAGCTAGTGCTGTCATTATATCGTTCAATAAAACGGATCATTTTTAACTCTCAGGAGCACGGGAAGTGCCGCTGCTTCCTTGTGTGAAAGTAAGAATGTGTCAGTTTTGTTTAGCAAATATAATATTTAATGTCTTTGCTCTTGGCATTCGGGATCAGCGCTGCACCAACAGCAAGGAGGCAAAGTACATCCTGAACAGTCAGACTTTTAAAAGAAATTAAGTGTGTAAAAATATTCCCCCAGCTAAAAAGCAAACCTAAAAGGAAAGATTTCCCCAGGAACATGGAAAATACAAAAGTTATAGCCAAAACCACTTTATACATTCTGATTGTATGTTATACTGTCAGTAATTGTGCCTCACCACTGAATCAGTGGCTCACATAATTCCTACCACAGTTGCCAGAAGATATTGCTGGATCTGACTGTTTCTATCTTAGTTGTCAGAGTAATAGTCCACTGGCAAGTGAGGGCAGTAAAACAGCCTCAGCACCCCCAACTTCCAGTAGTATTCATCATTTACTCCCCAGCTTTAGTGACTATACTGTATTACGTGCAAAAAAACTCCCTAATGGCTCAGACTTGAAAAGCATCAGTGATCTCCCAAGACTAGCCATAGCTCTGCAGGTGTGATTCTGTGTCAGGATTATCACAATCTTTACCTAGTGCACAGTAACATTGGAAATACCATCCTGATTCTCATATAGTTTTTTTCAATCTAAATCCTTAAGGTTTCCAGTCCTCTCAGGGAATATACCATCCCTTAGCCAAAGAACCCAGCAGACAACTCACCTCTCCAGTTGTCAAAAGAAGTCACAGTGGTTCCTCTGTTCAGAGCTGGAGGCCCATTTACCATCATACTATATTATTCACTGACTTTCACCCAGGAGCATGTCTTAGAGTACAGATGAGCCTCAGCCTCCTTGATGCTGGAGGCTGAACTGGTTTTCTATGTTCTAAAAAGCTCTTTGTGTACAGAATCCTATCTCCTGAATTGATATATTGGCTTGGTTGCTGCTTTAAACTACATAATTTGTAGTGCATGTCCTGGCAGAAAGAATCTGAATGGGGGGAAAAAAAATAATAAATTTTCCTGAACATGAAAAAAAAAAAAACTAGAAGGAATGAAATGCAGGATCAAGCCCCCAGTATTACATTTGTGAATTTCTGCGCATTTCTGTACGAAGGAGGAAGGTTTCCTTCCTTCTGAAAAAAAAGCTCATAACTCTTCAGATTCCCTGGATCTTCATTAATCTTCAGTAAGCATAGGCAGAAATCTTGTGTCCCTACAACATTCCTTCTCATATTTTGCTCTCCTTTCAGTCCCCACCAACACATCCTAGGATAGCTCCATCCTCAGTAGAGACCCAGGCCAAGTACTTGGTTTGCCCAGAAGAGGTTCAACAGAGCTTTGTTGAAACTCTTTGGTAAGGAGCTTTGTGTCTTGTCACCACAGTCCCACTCTGCTGGGGCTACAGAGGGAGTCCTCCTTAGAAAAAAAAGGAATAAAAGTATTGGAAGAAGATAAAAACCCTCTCTTCCTCTTCTCATACTCAGAGCATACAATTTAGCCTCTCAACAAAACAAAAACAAACATAGAAAAAAAAAAAGAAAACCAAGAAGCAAACACAGGAGAGGGGTGAATACCAGATGCTTTACAGATCTTTCCCCATGTGCCCCCATATTTATTCAAAACTGGTGTGCAACACCTGAATGCAATTCTTCAGCCTGAGGATGATATAAGCGGTGCATTTTCATGCCATCAGTAACCTGATGCTACCCAGCTGGGCTGGCTCCCTGACAGCAGAGGCATTTCATCTTGCTGCATAACCCTACTACATCTGCAAAGAGAAAGGAGCTGCCATAAAGGGGTTCCCAACCACAGCAGAGAGAGAGTTGGGGCTTGGAGAAGGGGGGGAGGGGGGAGAAAAAGAGAGAGCATATCTGCTGCACTCACACTTATGAATACACATGCACACACCAAAAAATCCATCAAGAAGATGAAGAGCTTCTCAGATAGGGAAACTTGCTGCTAACATCACACAGCCTGATCTGCTACCTGACTAAATGGGAGCCTGGCAACAGAGCTCAGAGGGACTGAACCCAAGCTGCCAGCAGGAGCACGGATCTGGCTAGCCAGCTCGGGCTCTGTGTCATGAAGCCACATTTTCAAGATTAGTGGGGCCAAAAATAGGCTTGGAATCACTCTGCAGTTCATGGAAGGGTTTTACCCAACTGCAGAGCAGAAAGGGTCATACAAGCAGGCAATAGTTTTTGAGTCCTAAGAATGAGTGGGAAAAGGGGTTCTGATACTTTTTTTTAATCCATTTTTATTGCCAGGAATAAAAAAACTTTTTCACTCTGGTGTCTTTTTTGCAGCATTGAAAGCAAAGGATATCCCATTTATTGTGCCTGGGCACTTACCACAAAACTTGAGGCTTGGTTTTGGCAGTTTGGAAACTTCTGTCTTATTTTCAACGTTGATTTAACATGTGGCAAATAATAATTAGTGATCACTCTTGAGAATTTTGTCATTGCTCATAGATTTTTTTTTTAATTTTATTTAAACAAAATAAAAATAAATGATTACTGTTGTCCCACATTGCTTATTTTAGACTGAGAGCCCCATTTCCAGAGGTCATCTAGAAGGGTCCTGAGAACCTGCAGGGGTACAAATGAGCGACCTGAGAGATTAGAAAAGGTAACTGCCCCAATGTTCAGAAATGAACAGACATTCTCGAGCATCCAAGTCTCCCACTGACTTCAGGGGGGAAAAAGACAGTAGATGAAAGGTTTCATTAGCACTGACTTTCTGAATCTTCATGTACCAGGGTCTCTGGAGTTCACTGAAGTTAATGAGATCACTGGGTGTGCAAAAAAGGCAAGGCACAATCCCCCTGCAGCTGGGGGGGAGGCTGTGGCCCACTCACTGCAGAGTTTCCTGTGTTCATTTGTTTATAGAGTAGACTTGAGGTTAGTTCAGAGGAGAGTTCCTCATTTCCTCCTCCTCCTGCCCCTCTCCCTAACCAGATGTGACAATGTTACAATATTATTATCCTGTCAGCACCACAGGGGGAAATACAAATAAAACTCAGGGTGAAAGGAGAGCCAAAAGAAAAACAGATCCAAGGCAGCACCTTTCAAATCCGCTAGTCCATCTCAGGAAAAAGGAAACCTTTACAGCTGGACTGTGGTTTCATTTAAGATGTTTGTGGGCAAGTGATTAACAACAACTTTTTGAGGTCCTGTTTTGTGCTGTGGGTAATTCCTACTGAAAGCCATAGGAGCTACCTGCAGTCAAAAGATAGGTTGTAAACCTCTGGGGCTGACAGGGTAAATCACATCCTAGACTGGAAGGAACAGCCCAGGTAGGTTTCACTGCGACAGTTCCCTTCAGTTTTTCAATATCACTAGGGAAAAAAATACCCAAACTGGAGTTGCACTGTACAAATCACTGGCTTACAGGTTTTCCTGGCCAGTCTCCCTACAAAGACAAGCAGGCTGAGCTTTCATCCAGGCATGGAGACCAAGAAAGGATGCACAAAATGGAATTCATCAAGCAAAAGAAACAGAGGAAGGAGACTGTTTAAATGAAACACCACTAAACATTCAAAATATGTAAAAGATTTCTTTTCACTGAAAGGCTTTTGCTTCAGCTTAACATACTGGACAAGCCAGAGATACAGCAGTTTTAGGGCAAAATTCAGAAGCAGGGCATCCCTCCCTTCCCTGCAGCCTACAGTGGAGTTACAGCTGCAAAATAAACCACCCCTGTCTCTGCTCACTACATGCTGTGGCCAAAAGAATGGTGTAGACATTATTAATCTCCTTCAATAGACTATAAAGGCAGTCTACAGTTTTTCCTCCAACTGGTAAAGTGAAAGATGTGTGGTTATTGAAGGAAAGATTATTATCTATCTGTAGATCATTTTTCTTTGGGATTTTTTTTTTCTCCTCCATTCAAGGACTGGTAATAGGAAACTGTGCCTAAGCAAAGGTTTGACCCCCAAGAGGCTGCTTTCTGAAAAATAGAGAACTCAAAAACATCCATCCTGCTTTACCCTTTGTCCTTTCACCCTGAAAATTCCCCAGGGATTGTTTCTACCCTACTGATTGTTTCTTCCATCAGCCCATGCGGGACTAGGATCTACCCCCAAGTCTTGAGAAAGTATGAGAAGAGCTTTCAAAAATATTGTGTGACATACTGGTGAGAACTACAGGTTCTTCATGCAGTAAACAACAACCTTTGAAGTTTTCCAGCCAAGCATGCAGGCTTTGGAGGAGAGATGTGTGTCTTTCCCCGCGAGGGCAGCGTTATGTTCTTGCTCAGCAATGGTCTCTCCTGGCATGCAAATGGACCTCTACTGGGGCTGAAGAGGAAGTAATTGAATTCTGAGTTCATGTACATTCAGCTCTCTGGGACTGAACTACAGAAACAGTTTCGAGCCCGAAGGTGGTTCACGTGGCACCGCGGTCCTTTCATGTGTCAGCCCTGCTAAGCCGCCGATCGCGGATCTTGACAGACCCATTAATCCTCGGAATGTCTCACGCAGGAAATCATCCTGTTTCCTCTCTGTAAAATAAACCATTCCCGTTCTAGGGGGATGCACCTCCGCAGCTAAACATGAGGTAATCAGCAGAATGTATGGACTGACTTTGACAGAGAGTGGTTGGGAACCAGAAAGAGACCCAGGACAGCCAGTGGGGCTACTGGTTAAGAGGAGTGAGACAATGGGGTCAGCTGACCTCCTGAAAACAAGGACTTTGGTTTGGCATTGTAAAAGAGATCTTCCAAGCAGTTCTTACTCAGGCTAAGAACTACACTGGCATCAGTGGTCCTAGCCTTGACAACTGGAGTCAAGTTTAGGAAGACTAAAATTGCCAAGATCTAAACCAAAAATGCAGTGTCTACACACCGGTAACAAAATAACTGGAAAACACAGGTCAGGTACTTGCAGAATGTTCAACTGTTTCTCATTGTGGTCAACTGCATTATAACGGCTTTGAACATAAGCCCCTCAAAATTAGCAGGAGTCTTTCTCAGTTGCTCTGAAAAAGCATGAGGACTGATTCCAGGGTAAGAGCAAGCACTTGGAGATTCTCTGCCCAAAAGCAAATTTCTGCCTGATGCAGCATTTCTTCTCTTTCTTTTGCCTCAAGACACAGGCAGTGCAGAGGTACCTCACCCTTTGTAAGGGACACAGGCAAATTGTTGTGCTTTACAGTACTGCCAAGCTGCAATTTGATTGCCTGTCTTTTGTAATCCTCTTTAGCTGATCCAGTATTGTCCTACAATCCATGAAGGAAGCCGGTTGGTGAGGAGGCTGACAGAGGCACAGCTACCAACAGTACTCACTGTAGTTTTGTGAGTACCTGTCACAAGCCAATGATCTCACGCAGAGTAAAGTTTATGTTAGCAATAGAGGAGGAAGAAAAGTAATTTTATCCAGCATAAATCAGCAAAAATTAATAGAAATTAGTATATTCCCAGAAAAGAAAGCATATCGACTTTGTAAGGTGTCTAACACCCTTGTTGGACAAGAGCTGGCCTCTGGAGCATGCCCTGCACAGGCTTCCCTGTTGCAGTCAACACTATTATTTTTCTGGTGTTAATACAGTAACATGCTGCTTTGCTGAAAAGTCCCTGGCTGCCTTTCAAGCTCTTGAAGACTTTTGTTTTGATTTCAAACTATTTTTCAGCACCTCAGTGTTGGAGTGCCCTTATAAAAGTGCCCACGGAGTCATTTGACAGGGCTGTGTGACTCAGGCACTTAAAGGAAGGAACTAATGTTAGATGCTGACACTCACGTAGGGACTTCTGGACTTTGAAAAAATTACTTCCCTTTACCCCACTGAATTTTCCTGACACTTCCAACTGACCAAGCTATTGTTTATTTTATAAAAAGGCTGTCCTAACCTCAATTTTGGATTAATAGGTCACTGCAGAATCTAATACTACAGTAATGCAATGCAAATATCACTACACAATATGGAACTAAAAGCCAATAAATTCTTTATAAAATGTGTTCATAAAATGGTCAAGCTTGCAAGATTCCATTAAACTGGTACAATGCTACTTTTTATAAAAATAAAAAAACCTCCCAAGCTGTTCTCCAAGGCCCATCCTTTCAAGATGAAACAAATCCTTTCCTTCCGCTACCTTTCTATTTTAGAAGTTCTATTGAAATCAGGTATTGAAATTTTGCAGTCACACACTAAAGATATGGAACTGATGTCCCATAATGCTGGCTGCTGACAGTAAGTGTAGCCATGGCTGGTCTGGCTCTCAGAAAATTTACTCCTTTTGTTTTACCAACAAATCTCAGGCACCTTTACGAGGATGATCCTGTTCCTGTCAGTTATCACAAGGTTTTCACAAAATCACTGAGCATCCAGCAAACTGTCCATATTAAATAACTCAAAATTGAGCTGATAACACAGAAAATATGGCAGGTGATTGAAGTATGCTGGATCATTTGATGTTGCAATAAATCAAAAACACTGTTGGTAAAGGCGAAAACCTTGCACAGCAAAGGACACAGCAGAGCTTTCAGTGCTAAATGTGTTGGGAAAGGTGGGAGTTGAAAGCTGAAAAACCTTTAAAAAAGAACCACATGGTGGTGGTTCAAAAGTCTGACCATCTTCCTGTACTTAAACAAGGAAATAACTGTTGGCAACTGTTGATTTTGCTAATGGCATTCACGGAGGGTATTCCGAGGTTTGTCTTGCAGATGAAGAAACTGAGTCAGAGGGATTAAGTAAAGGGCCCAAAGCCACAGACAAACTTCACTGCCAGGACCAGGTTTATTAAAAGTCCCCTGCAGACACCTGAATTTCAGTCATATCATGAGGCCCCTGTGGTCTGGTAGAACTATAATGATTTCCTCTGCTCGTATAAAACAAGGAGGATTAGATCTGTCAGCACTTACAGCTGGGATATTCCTGAGAATTCCTAACAAGAAATACTGATGATGCAAACCATCTTTTCAAAGTATATTTTTGTTTTGAAGCATTCCCATGCTCTCAGTAAGAAAGGCTATGAAACCATCACAGGAAAATGTTTTTTCGTGCAGTCTAATATAATTTCTCCACTTTGAAATCAGATATCTTAAATTATGCGTGTGTGTCATCTTTCAGCACCCAGACCCCTGCAAAATGGGACAGAGGCAGAGTTTTGGCAGAAGAATCATGTTTCAGCTCCCAGCTTAACAATAGCTTAGAAGTTCTGGTACCCTGCAAGGGAGCTCAAAGCCAAGTACAAGCACAGCATCACAGACACCAGGGTCAAGAGAGGTCACCTTATCTACCTTCTGGCTTCTCTCCAGGACCTAGGCCTGATATGCCTTTTCTTCACCACTGCCCCACCAAAATCCTTCTCCAGACTCCTGCCACAACCAGCAAATTAAACACCAGCTTCCCTTTCAAAATAGCTGTAATGCAACCTTTGAAGACCTGTACTGCAAAGATCGACTGTAACAGAGAGAAACAGAGCTTACAGGACTCCAAACACTTTGGTAAAATGCAGGGCAAATTCATAGATTTCTGTTTACATGGACTCTGAAATCTATTCATTCTCTGTGGTTAGCTGAATAACTTCCTTTTGTGAAAAGGGGATAAAACCCTTTATTGAAATACTGAGGGCCAATACAGTTCAATATATTTCAATGGTAGATTTCTGTTCTATGAAGAAAGGGTCTGTCCGGGTTTACAATTTATGATTTTAGCACTTCCTGCTAATGGCATCTGATTTTCTTGACTTCTCAGGATGTGATGGAAGCCTTCCAAATGCAATATGCCATCTTTTTCCAAATGGAATACAAAGGTGTCAACAGCATCAGTCACAGGATATTAGCATTTAGTTTCTTTGGTGATACAACAGAATTACACAAATTCTGACAGAGGATTCTGGCTGACACCCTACAAAAACAGGGCTGAAGTTTTCAATACACTGTGTGCCATCATCTATTTGTGGAGATTTCAACCCAGACCGTGTTCTGCCACTGCCTGTGGTCCCTCCCCAGGTCCAGTTCCAGGCAAGTTTGTACATGTCACCTCTACTCCCTAGGCATTAAAAGGCCAGAACAGGTGGGTGACCTAACAGACCTTCCCTTCCCATCAGCAAGCTTTGAGGGGTAAACTCATTTGCCAGGAGGCTTCAACAAGGCCCAGCAGTGACCTGTGGGTTTAGCACGCCTTTTGCTTCATAAAATTACGGAAGTATAATGCTTAAGTTAGTCCATGCTTGTGCCTTGAAATGCAGTAAAAATACATTTAAACTATCCTTGACAGCTTTTTGTCCCAGCAGCTCAGATATTTATCTAACCTGATCTAACACTGTTCCAGTAAAACCAGAGGAGTAATGCAATATGATTAAAACACACCTGTCTCTGAACCTCTAGAAAATATTCAAGGGAAGACTGAGTTACTGTCACAGATACTCAAATATGGACTCATGAGGGGGTTTACACTTGCTATAACTGCAAGTAAAATGCAGTCAACTATCCAGTTACCTTTACTGAATCATCAAAAATAACCAGTCAAAAGAAAGATTACCCAGATAGACATGTTAATTTTTACCACATAGAGCACAGTCCAGCACGCTTCCTATTTATGCAAGTACAAGCATTGCCTTTCCTCAACTCCTCCATAATGGTTTGCCTAACCTAGACCAAAAAGACTTGTATGTCTTTCTCTGTATTTTGTATTTTCTGTCCATCATTTTCACACAAGGGAAAACCAAGTAGACTCCTTCAAAATCTGTTCTAGTCTGTAGCTGGATTGCCCAGAAGAGACCAAACTGACTGAGTGAAGATCTCTGCATTCTCTGTTTGCTTTTCAGTGAGATTTGACTCAACAGAAGAGCTGCTCAGAAAAATACTTGGTGATAGCTGTCCACAAACCCTTGTGCCCATGAGAAGGCCCTGGTGTCTTAAAAATCCCAAAGCAGGTGCTTACTCTTCTGTTGTGCACACTGTTGCTCTGCATTAGTGAATTCATATACCATACAGGCAAAGGGATAGTCATCAGCTGCCTTGTAACCCAGACCAACACAAACTCTGCAAAGCAAAAAGGAAGAGGGATAGGGAAGGAAAAAACCTGAAAGCAACACTTTTCCTTCACTGCTACCCGGTTTACAATCATCTAAACCTAAATCCAGGTAGACCTGCTTAACCAAGAGTCCTCCTGCACTTTCAGCAAGTCCAAAGTCTCCAACAGCTGCCCCAGTTCTCCTCAAATCCTTGTTTTCTGCTCATAATGCTCATTTTCTTCACTGGAGGAGCAGTTTCTTTGGTCATTCCTTAGCACAGGAATGATCCCATGAAGTCAGAGCAAACAACCAACTCCCACCACTACCTCCAGTAGTGGCCAACAGAGAAAGCCTACTGGAGAATATAGAAATGAGACCAATGCATAACTAGTTCCCTACTGCGTTCTCCCAGCCTTCAGAAATTTTAGCATATGGAGGTCCCAGATCTTTCCTGCTTCCCACAGTTGGACAGAATGGTAGTGATTAATGAAGCCAGCTGGGTAATCTTCTGCCCTACATTACAAGAAAATATGCCAGATGAATCTGAGAAGACCCTCTGATGCCACACAGCGTGGCTGACCGGAGCCACATCAGTCATGCACCATGCCAAGCTCTCTCCCAGCTCCTCTCTGCCTTTTTTCCTCTCAGATACATCAAGGAATGTCACTTGGATAGACTGAGACTCGGAAAACTTGCATTCAAACAGGTTTCCCGTGCAAACACCTGTGAGGCAATTTGGGAACCTGTTTTTCTGTCAGCGTAAAAAGAGAGGCTCCTACATGGATTGAGTCAGAGCAGTTTGGCTCCCACGGGGATCTCACTAGAACAGTGTGTTTCTCTCCACTGAACTACAGCTGAAATCCCCTTTGAGTCCTCAGCTTGCAAAAGGGGATAAGGCCCTCTGTTGACTCTCCAGAGCTGCTGAGGAGGAAAGATATTAAAGACTTCAAGAGCTGAAGCACAGTGGTGAAGGGGTCTGTAACTAGGCAGAATTTGTTGCCTTTACAGAAGACAGCATCATGTGTAGGAGGCAAGGTGAGGGAGTGGGTGGCATCCTTGTCCTGTGGAAAAAAAAGATTATTCTTTTCCATGCTCCCTTCTGTGGGTAAATGGGCTCTACCCCTCCACTCTTGGGCCAAGAAACTTGCAGTTGAAGCAGCTCATGTACCTGATCACAGGTGGGCTGACCGTGCTGACTCTATGCAGCACAAAGCCCTGATTTTGTCACATTTCCATCTCTGTGCTTGCTCTTTCCCAGCTATGCACAAAGCCACAACAGATAAGCCATTTGCCATGCTGGGATGGGAGTAGGGAGGGAGGGGGCAGAGGGAACAAGGGAGAAGGCACTTGCTGTAAGCTCATTTCTCCTCGTCCCTAGCCCTGATGGAATTGTATTCTGCACACACACTGAAACATTAGCATCGGCTGATTTGGAAGGAATATTGGAAATGAAGTGATAGCAGAGTAAATGTCAATGCATTCAGTGTGACACAGTGAGCACCAGATCTTAAACAGCTTCATCATTGTGGCATTTACTGTATCCTGAAATAATATTAATCCCACTGTTGTCCTTCTTGATGGAATCATCCATGAATATGGTTTATGGGACTGGCCAAAGTGCTAATAGGTTAAAAGAACAACCTATCCAGTGTTTCACTAAATTAAGGTCGCTTCATGGGATTTAATGAAACAAGTACTGTGTGGGGTTTCAAAGGACGTTCCTGTAATTCATGTCTATTTAGGGCTCCTGCTAACCAGAAACCTAATTTCTTTGAGTAAAATGGGTTTTTGTGAAGCCTGACCATGTGAAAAAAGCTTTAAAGGGCAATAATCAGAAGACCTCATCTGTAACACTTTGTTATTTCAGATCACTGTTTTGAAAGTTTGGGAGACGGAGTTATTTAAAAAAAAAAAAAAAAAAAAAAAAAAAAAAAAAAAAAAAAAAAGGAAAAGGAAAAGGAAAAAAAAAAAAACAGTCTGCAAATTAATGAGAACAAATGTATTACTGCTATTGGTCTCTCAAAAATGCCTGAATGTTTGAAGTGAGATCAGGACACCATTAAATTACAAATTGTGTCGACACTTAATAAGCCAGATACCCTGCCTCACAAACCAAATATGTAAATTGGCTCTCACTTGCCCAGTGAAGAGCTGATGCTCAAAAATTATGGGCAAATGGCATCACCTAAGGCCACTGCCTCAGAAACAGACCTGTATTTCCTTCCCCAATTGTGGATGTAAATGAAGAATGAAATGATGAGTGATCGATGAAATGAAGAATAAACGTGTCAGAGACAGGGGAAATGTGTTTACTGGAACTAGAATTTGGTCAAAACACCAGAAGTGTCACCTGCTCCTCCAAAACTGGACTTGTAATGACCATCACAGACCAATATTTTGATCAAAGACAAAAATTCACAGTTTTCTCAGGAATAAATAAAGGCTTTCTATATTTTGGAATGCTACAGTCATCTTAGTATTCCCCAGAAATCCAAAACAAGCTAAATATCAATAGCCACACTAAATCTCTGACTCTTAGATTAATCTCTTGTATCTTTTTTTCCTAGATTCTGGAAACAGACTGCCCATATTGGTACTCAAGCACCCGACTAATCCTGACAGGTGTTTGACATTAACCTGTTGTTAGAAAAAGAGGGGGAGGCACACTGCTTGCGTTTCCTACCTTGGTGACTCCTCTCCAAGACTTGAAAACATCTACTGCTTGTGCAGGCTCTTTGTTAAAGCAAAATCAGCAACTTCAACTACTTCTGCAAGCTGCAAAATAGCCGTAGCTCTGCAGCATTATTTGGATTTCTCATCTTTGGAAGGAACATTGTCTTCACGTGGACTCAACTGTAACAACAGTCAGGGTTAAAGGGTTAAGAAATTAAGTTCAGAGGCAGGACAGATTGCAAGGAAGTTTGTATCATGAAAGAAGGTTAGCAAAAAATGCAATTGCAAATTATACTTTGCCATAGGTTATCTTTTTAGTAGCTCTAGTATCCTCTAGGCAGAATCCTCAAGACACGCCTTAACCTTTACAGACACGACCTAGAGCTTGGAGTCACATCCTATGAGGCAGAGACTGACTGGAAATGAGACCACCATATATCATGTCTGCATGACAGAATGAAACACACACCCACCACAAGAAGAATAAAACCCTCTCTTGAATGTGTCTGCATTGTAAAAGAGAGAGGGGAAAGATTGATTTATTTAAACAGTACTTAACTAACAATAAACACTATCAAACCAAAGCAAACTAATGCTTAGTCATTAAAGCATCCATTCAATGGCCCATCTGTCATATTGTTAAGACCTTTAGAAGTTGTTTAACAAAATGTTAAATAAGATGACATTCAGCAGCACAAAATGCTTGACTGGCTAATGCAACAAAAAGGGGTTGGCCTGCTGGTGTTTGATATACTGCTCTGTGCTACAGGCTGAAAGCTCTGGAGCACACGATGGGGGCTCCCGGGCTGTCGCTTTTTATCTCAGTGAGCAGTGCCAGAAAAGCCCAGAATCACCACAGGCCAGTGTCAGCAGTATCACACTGGAAGAAAAGAAGAAAATCCCGGTGCAGACAGGAAAAAATGCACTAAATAAGGAGGAAAAAAGGAAGCAAAAGTAACAAATTGGCTAATTACAGGGAGAAGGAAGAAAGCCCCAAATGATCATATTCTTGGTGCCCCTTGTTTTTTCCAAATCCAGTTGTTTGTAGGGCTTTTTTCTCATAGTTTCTACACATTTGGCAGTAAGGTTTGATGGATGTGGTATGAAAACACTTCAGATTGGCTGTGATAGACTATTTAGTAAATATCTAGCAACTGTTCAAAGACACATGTAAGTTTGTTTGTTTCTTATATGAAAATGGATTGTTCTCGTTCCCTTTTGAGAATAGTGACCCTCATACAGTATGACTTTTTAAGAACAGACTGCATCGATGCCAGAGCCTTGTATAACTTCAAATCTATCATCAGGGTTAAGGTAGTACAACTAGGCAAGGGAGGCAGCTAGCAGGATTCCTGCAGTAGTTGAAGAGTACATACAATTTTGCCCTGAAAAAAGCCCATTTCCTAAGGAAAAAAGAAATAAATCTTTCTTTCAGATCTGCAGAAGGAAGAACAGGAAAACAGTATTCAAGCTTAGACATGTAACAGTTTTCACAAGACACTACTGGACAGTTCTATTGTCATAGATGATGCTCCCCAGCCCCAAATGTCTAACTAACAAAAACAGGACTCTGTGAAAAGCAAATAGCAACATGTAAATGACTGTTAAAAATCAGAGTAAAATTTTTTTTTCTTTTTCACGATTTAAATCCTTCCCCCGGCATTACAAGACTTTTTTAAGACTCAAGGCTTACAGTACTATGAAAATTAACCCTTTGTCCACCGTTATCCTTCAGTATATAAGGTTTTTGTTTCCCATATTCTCTGCCAGTGTGTTTTTCTTACCAGTGCTGAGAAGGGGGAACCCAGGAAGCCCAGCTGGCAGGTTCAAATTTCCCAGCAGCTCAGGCCTGGCAGTAAGTACAGAGGTCCTTGGAAAATCTGGCCTCAAGTGTCGCAGGCAAAGGTACCTGGGACCACAAAGCTCTGAGGTTTGTTTCAGCATGGTGACAGCTAATAAAAGTATCGTATTAGCAGGCAGAACAGACCTTATATGCTGGTGCTAGACTACTGGCCACACAAAGACACCTGTGCTAGACGCAGCAGGAGAGAGCACTGTGTTAAATTCTAGCCTAGAGAGTTTACAGATGTTTTCACTGACCTTCAGTAGTAGCCCAATACATGTAAGGATGAACTATGATTAAAAGTAACCAATGTTCCCAGGTAGCTTATTGATTCAGAAAGTATTCCCTCTGAAAATATGCTTTTAATCAAGTGTTATTTAATACATCAGAGCTGAGATGCAATAGAAAACAGGAATTCAATAAATATTAGCAAGTCTAGTTAAACACTGACTGACAAATGCAGAGAGCATACCTTGGCTGCTTACAGGTATTAAAATTGCAAGCCTTGTTCCTGCTGTGATTGATAAATGGATTTCTTACCTGCTATGAATACACAACTAAAAATAAAATTAAAAACAAAACAAAACATTGTTTTCCCAGCCTGAAGTTTATTCTTAGAAAGAGGGGGGGGAAAAGGAAAGAAAAACCCCAATGTGCTATGCCAACCTGGCTCTAGAAACCCAAATCAACTGCCATGGAGGTGCTGCTCTCACATGGTGGTAGTGACACATTAAGTATGAACCAGATGCAAACACAGCTTCAGCTTAACAGCAAGAGTGATGAGGAAACCACACAACTCCTTTTCCTCTCAAACGTCCTCCCACAGTCTCTTTCTGCCTCAGCAAGATCTATTCCAGATGAATAAGGGACCTGGGAAAAGCAAGCAAGACCACAACAGTGTTTTGTTGATGACGTGAGTAAAATAAACGTATATATATATATTTTCACTCCTCTCTCACTGAAATTGTCTTGGCTGTCAGTAAAGAATACTTACAGGAACATCCCAGAATGATCATTTTCCAAACTAAGAGCTCTAAAGGTCAGTCTTCAGTTATACCAAATTCAACACTACCACGACTGTGTCACCTCTTGGGAAAGGGGGAGGGATTCTTCAGCAAAACATATGGCAAGAGCAGTTTATTTTATCACAGTGCTGTATTGTCTTGAAGTGAAAAAAGGCTTGTAGGGAGAGACAGTATCTTTTATTAGACCATCTATTATTGTTTCTTCCCCACCCTTTTAAAAGTAGTTTATTTTATGGGTTAAGGGTGACTAGAGCAGAGAAAAGAGCTCTGCTGTAGTACTTACAGACAAGAGCAAAGAAACAGAGATAAAAAGGAAAAATAAAGAAGAAATAAAGACAGGTTGATCTATTCAAAAGCTGGCACATGAGGTTTTATTGGAGACAAATACTGGCAGAGTGAGGGGAAGGGAAACAAGAAAAAAAGACTCATCCTATACAACGAGTATCTGACTGTACAGGCTGAGTCTAAAAGTCAATCCAAAGCTCCAGCCAGGTCAACAGAAAGATTCTCACAGACGCCAGTACAGCCCCTCCTGTATGCAGTTTTCATCTACTTGAACATGGCTGTGAATATTCAAGTGAGAAAGAGAATGCTATGCCCAATTTTGGACTTTTTAAGCCTCTCAGTGCAAATTACGTAGAGGAACACCAGCTAGTTGTGTGGCAAATATGCCAGCTTTTGACACAAAGGACAAAAGAATATTGTTTTGGTTTTTCCTCCATTTTGGGGAATATCTGTGCGCTGGCCTGACCCCCAAGATAAATATGGCAATTAAAACCTTCTGCCTCCAAGCTCACCTGAATAACACCACATGAGGTAACAGGAGAGAGCCAGCACGTGGAAGCTGTGCTGCTACAGCACCAGGGAGATCCTGGCTCCCACTGCAGATTCACAGCTTGCATGATCATTAGTTAACTTCAAAGAAGCAGCTGACAACCTTCCACAGCGCATGAAGAAAGCTGAAAAGATCAATTACAAGAAATTATTAGTATGCAAACTATACCTGGGCTCTTCAGGCAGCTATCCCTCAACAAGTATATCAGAGACCAAACAAAAGGATAAATAAATAATCCTATCCTCTGTTTTCAGCATAAACAGCAGTCAGAAAGAAACCTTTGAGGATATTAATTCTATTGGAAACACACTGCTCTTTTTGTATCAAATATATTGCACCAAAACTTAAATGAAGCTTTTAAAACTAGAAATTAAGAAAATCCATCCCACAAAAGGACAGATTTGCTTCCTTGGTGAATTAGTCACCCAGATAATTGTTCCTCTTTAAAGCAATCTTCCTCTCATCCGAAGTTGTCATAACTGTACCTGTGATTTTGTTCCAGGGACAAGGTAACACATTGTTACAACGTGTGGACTTGCACAGCACTAATATGACGGTTTTGCAGTTCTGGTGAGTATCAGCATTACTGTAAATACTGTTTTCAGTATTTTAGACCTACAACACGAATGTTAAAAAGCAAAAAAATCTTCTCTATAATGGCCATTTTCCTGAGCCTCCTTCAACCTGCTCAGTGGTTTATTGATAGGATTGTGCCCCTTATAAAATTGGTAAGTTTTCACCTTTAGAGCTAGTTTCAGAGGCTTAGCTCTTCTCTAAGTACAGCAAGAAATCTGGTTTATAAATGCATCAGGCACAATATTCCTTACTAATATGAACTGGTGCAGCTGCACTGACATCCACAGAGCTGCACCTTCTAATAACAGCAAAGGATCTGGGCTATAATACCATACTAATTAAGGGCCAGTAGGTCTCATCAGTCCTCCCCTAAGGAAAAAAAATAGAAGAGGGATTGAAATATAAAAACTGAAAACCATCTACTATATCATCAGGTTCATCTTTCAGGCAACTTCTGTGTGATTGTTTAACCTGAAGTGGCCTTGGATTAGCATGAGAGACTTACAAAACCTGCAAACCACACAAGGGGTCATTCATCCATGAGCCCGTTCGATTCACACCGTTTCAGACCCAGCAGAACACATGCTGACTCGGTGCACTGCCTCACCAGAAAGACTTTAAACCAGATGTGCAGCAGTTGATCAAGAATGCCTTTTCCCAAGCACGTCCTTTCTTCCTGTTGAACTACTTGTTATACAGACAGGTCTGCTGAAAGGTTACTGAACCACACAGCCAAGGAAAATGCAAGGGCAGACAGAGGAGCTGCGTCTTCGGCTGCGGCAGAATCCCTCGGATCCGTGTCGAGCCACAAAGAAGCTGTGCTGCTGTTAAATGGCTGATTAGTTTATTCTGCCAAACATCTGAGAGCATCATTAGTTACACAAATGGCTTGAATTATGATCAAATGAGCTGAGTAACCTGCTGCCATGAAACTCCGTGTGAGTCCTGTTTTCTCAGATCTCAACATGTGTTACTCAGTGCGGAGCCGTGTCTCCTGGCTCTGTCTGATGGCTCATGCAGGCCTGGCTTTAAGAGTGCCCTTCTCATTCTGAGGACCACCCTTCCCGCTGAATTGTTTTACCTGAAGATTGCCTCAATATGAATTTCCACCAGACAAGAAGAATTAACACAACATTTTCAGATATCCTTTGTCACTGCACTTTCACACAATCTTTTTGACAGCAGGTGTTGCTCTCTATTTTTTGAAAGAAAAATTAAAAAATCAGAACCAAACCCACATTTCCCTGTTGTATTGAAGCTCAGTGGTGATGAAAAGGAATTAATGAAACCACTTTGTAATTTTGCTTAGAGAGGACCAGGATATCTCTCTTAGAACACAGAAAGGGTACCAGCACAATACCAGCCACGAGATTTACCTCCCTCCTTTACATTTTGCTGCAACCCAGCAAACCAACCCTTTATAGCAAAGAGGCTCTGACATAGATCAAAATACATCAGCTCAACCTAATTCCAACAGAAAAAAAATTAAGTACCAGTATTTCAAAGCATCAGTCCTCCAGTCCTCTCTCACTTTTGAAGGCTGACATCTGCTGTGTTAATTCCCAAGGGTGAGTAAATCCCTCTATTGCAGCACAAGAGAGATTCTTGTATAAGCAAAACCATCAGTTTCAAATTATATTTCCTCTACCAAGTCTCTGAACTCTTTGCTCAGAAAGTTAAGTACCCAACTAGATTCACTCAGAAATGTGGGAACCTCCCACGTATTTCCTTTTGTCCTGCAAGATATTTTACTAAACAGGAGTTTATACAGAATCAACAGGGTGGAAAAAATTCCTGCTGTTCTCAATGCAGTGACATTGAAGCATTTTATCCTGCAATATAGGAGAGTGTTTCTATGCACAAACTACCCCAAAATTGCATGGGGAGGTATCAAGAAATACACAGGCACACTGATGAAATATTTGTAAGGATAGTCACCAATCAGTGTGTTCTTTCTTAGTTTTAAAAGTTCCAAAATTGAGTTTCATTTTCACCTCTGGGTATAAATGAGTTTCTAAAATCTGAAGGGGAGAAATGCATCACACAAATCCACCACTACCACCAGGAACAGTTACACTCATTTAGCCATGACTGATCAATCAAGAAACTCCACAGATATTTCCATGCCAGCCCTGTCAGACAAGAAATAAGCAGCCAGGTTCATTCCAATTAGTGACCTGTCCCATACTTAGTTTCTTCCTTCCTCTTTTGAAGCACTTCCTGCAGAGAGCACTTGAACTAGAGTATAACTCCTAGTAGCTAGAACTGCAGCAAGCACCTGGTGGGATGCTACAGATGTTATTTTGGATCATCTGGTAAAATAAGATCACAACAAACACTATTAGCTTTATTAACATTGAGTCCAAGATTTAATCATGTTGCACTCATGTGGGTTGGAATTTTCTAAGTGGAAAAGTCCTTCAAGTGAAACAAGTATTTTCTGAAAAAAAAAAATAAAATTTGCATTCAAGAAATTATCATTCCTTTCTTTTAGGACAATCGAAACGAAACTATTCAGTTTCAAGATAGATATACTTATTTGAGTTCACCCAAACTACTGCAGTGCCTCATGATGTTTCAGTTTTCAACTACTACACCACTGACAGATTACACCTCACGCGTCTTGACCTGGAAAATACATAAATTAGTATCCTGATAATAATTAACACGATAGGAAAATATCACTTTACTTCTGCCGGGAATCCTTTTGTTCAGAAACATGTTCACAGATCATGTTTGATTGCAACAGCCTGACATAATGTATGGGGGGAGGGTGAGAAAGTACACCACAAATAAATAGCGTATTTATGAATTCCAACAACTCTTAGTGTATGAAGACAGGAAAGAGAAAACCTCAGTGGGGCTTTTATGCCTGACACCTGCAGGCTCCCAGCCCACAGCAGCAAACTTGTACCAGTCACTAAAATAAGTTGACTCATTCTCTGTCATAATACCTTTTCCTATTGTTGATGAGGAGATATTTCCCAAAAATAAAACCATGGATCTTCATATTCCAAATTACCATGAAAAATAAAATGTTTCCTCCCTGAGAAACAGGTAGACTTTAGCAATAACTCTCTTTTGCACAAACTCACCCTCTCAGATTTCTAAGAACACTTTCATTGCCCAGCTCTTATAATTCACTGTGATTGTGATACGATTGTTTTCATTAATTAGAAGAGAATAGCAATGTCCTGATCTCCTCTCCTGACAGAAGTAAAGACATGATCAATGAAATTATGCTCACTCAAAGGTGGAGTAAAAGAGCAACAATGCCTCGCAAATTTGCCACAAATACATTTCTGCAGTTGTTGCATGTTATGTTTATGGATTTACTATGGCTTCCAAGATGATAGCTGCAAACTCTTGTTTTTATGAAAGGACATCTGGATCAGGCACATATCCAGAATTAGTATTCTTCTTGCAGCAGAACTCCAACATCTGCTCCATATGCTATTGTATCTTGTATACTGATTGACTTCCAACAGAACTGGATTTTGCAGAGTTTACTAGAGGGCTCATCAATATGTTTCTCCACTTAGAATTCAAAAACCTACTCAGCATTATGAAATATAAGCTTTTTCTCCCAGGAAGCCTCTCGCTGTGCAGTTCTGTCACAGCCTTTGCACCACTCTAGTTACAGAGAGCAGACATCAGTTCTTTGTCTGCAATGGTCTTAAAGAAGGCTTTGTTCCAAAGGTCCTTAATGGAGTCCTAAAATATGGGGGCATTTTACCATCAGTAATCTGCAACTGCTTAAGGGCATTTTTTTCCTGCATAACATTCTCCTGTGTTTTCTGTTTGATGCTTCTGAATGACCTGGAGTAGAGGGCCAGTCCCAAGCAGACTGATAAATTATCAGTGTCTAGATAGAGAATACAATGCTGGGGAGAGGTCTGCCAACAGATCCTCAGAGTATGTCATTTTTATAATTTCCTTTAAGTTTTTTTCTGGTCTTATTGGAAAAGTCTCATTAGATTTCCCAAACCTCAGATGTTCTTTTCCAACTATCCCCTTTTAATTTGGCAGATAACCAGAGTATTGCTTGCTTTTTATCTTCCACTTGCTGGTTTGCCAGCACAATTTCCTTCACACTAAAATTTTCAAGGAGTACACTTTAAAGCTTTATATCAAGAATACATTTCAATACACAGTAGTTCTACAATAAAAGGCTCTCTGCTGACAGGTAAATATACTCATGCTCTTCTTTGTACCATCTTCTCCTTCAGGTACCCCCTGCCTAGTAAAGCTACTCCTCAGTTTGTTTTCTGCCTTGCATGTAAAAAAAAAAAAGATTTTGACTTTTGAGGGCTTCAGGATGTTATCATCCTCTAAGACTTAATGTTGTTTTCCACACAACATTCGTTATTCCACCACATATCTACACTCATCTGACACTCACCAGGCTGTTCTACATGTGGTCTGAAATACTTTGTTCCATGAAGTGTTCATCAACTAAACTTCTCCCCTTGATCTCACACTCTGTTACACAAAACTTACAAGTAAGTACTCGTGGGTGTATTGAGGAATTCAAACTGATCACTATCACACCTACATCTTGTCTCTCCTGCTTGAAGACAAATGTAAGACAAATGTTTCATTTACTCTCCTTTTTCTTTCCTTTTTTTTTTTTTTCTCCTAGAAAGGCATGAGACTGAAGGCATTTTTTGAAAGGTATTTTCAGCTCCACTTGGGATTTTGCTGAGCAGTGAATCATAAGTGACATTTACCTTCTCACCCACATAGTGTGTTTGACTTTTTTGGTCACCAGCTTCAAACTGCTCCCAAGAGACTTCTGAACCAGCTTGTCCACTGCTGCATCACTGTCAACCAGAGCTCCCCTCAGCCCCTCCAAGCACGCTGTGTTGTGTCCATACACAAGGAAAATGGTGTCCTCCATTTGGGTTTTCAATCAGTTTCTCCCACGTGCCACTTCTACGTATTTTTCTTCTAACCAGATCTTTGTCAAATTTATTTCCATTTGCCTCCCCCAAATGTTTTATGCAGCCTGCCTACTGCATGCTTTCTGACTTCCTCCCCTTTTCACTACAGACTTCTTCGCCCTCGACAGACAGTCTGTGAGTGGAGCCTGTATCTAAACACAACCGCTGATTTTTTGCTAGTTCCTCTTTTCCTCCATAAAAGACATGCACTATACATCCCATACATTGATTCCTGTCATATCAAAACATCCTAGTAAGTGTGGGATTATCACTACAAATGCACCTTGGGCTCTACACATAGAGAGCCTCTCTGCAGCCAAAAGAAAATATGGATGCACACACACTATTATAACATCTGTGGAGATCAGTCAAAATTGCCAAACTAGCAATTAACTTCAGATATCTCTAGTAAGACTCCCAACAACCTGTTGCCCTCCAGGGCCCAAAGGAAGGATGCCACTCATCGTCAAGCTTTCACAGTCACGTCACCTCATCCACTGAAGGGCAAAGGTATGTGACAATGATTCCTGCCAGCTGCAGCTGAGTTTCAATCTTACCATCATCAGGGAAACCTGAGGTTTGTGGCTGCATTTCCTTTAATCTCTCTCTCCAACACCTCGATCTTTGATTTACTAGTCCATTTCTGGGTTATTATGATTATCACCACATGAGGAGTAACCTGCTTCATTGAAACCTACAGGTCTTTCACTGCCTTCCAATGCACATTCAAAAAGCTGATGTTTAAATACTGTTTGCTTGTCAAGGCACAGGATGGTTTTGTGGAGTTCACCAGGGCTGCTATTATTATTTTTATTATTGTTATTATTATTATTATTGTTGTTGTTGTTGTTGCTGTTGTTGTTGTTTTGACTCTGCACCTGCTGAGGTAAAAAGGCCTGCAATGGAAGCATTTTCACCTCAGTAGGGTGGGTGGATGGATTACGTAAATGACTTCTCTGTCTGGAAAGAGGGGCCTTGACAGGTCCCATGTTGTCAAATGACAATTGTGACTTCTTGCATTTCAAAAGTCACGCTCAGATGGTTTCATCTGAAACCCTCTGGGTAATAGTAGCCTTTTGAGGTTATGATATCTCTGGATGGAATTCAATAAAAGAAATTCACTTTCAATTGAAGCCCTGGAACACTGCCAGACAGCACCAACAATGCCGTATGTCTCCAAAGAAAATTGGACTGATCCCCCCCCTCCTTTTTTCTCCTCCCCTTTCCATTTCTCTCTCCATCTTTATTTGTGCTTTCAACCCTGTTTGTGGATTCCTTCTTTTTGATATATTTTCTCTCCCAATAAGCTCAGGTTCCTGAAGGTTTAAAAAAAAAAAAGAAAATAAACATTTGGGACTGAAAGAGTAGTAGCCAATAATAGAGAGACACACGCTCACAGTAGCAACGACAAGTCACTCTCAATAGCTGACCTTTGCCATATATGTGAAAGGAAACAGAATAGAACCTCTGCTCTGGGTGAAGGGGGGATATTATTACAGCCAACACCTTCCTAGTCCTTGTTAAGAAGGCTGGTTAATGCACTCATTTATTTGTTTAGTTTAAGGCCAGAGGAAGGGAAAAAGCTCACAAAACCTGCCTCACTGCCAGAGGCAAAAATGTTGGCTTTTTGCTTGGGTTGTCATTCATGATGACTTGGGATTTTTTTTTTCCTCCCACCCCCTTTTTCTCTTGGTTTGGGAAGGGCTGCAATTCTCTGTCCTCTCTTGTTTTTGATCATCTAAGCAGATTAACGAGTGTGCTCAGTTGGGAGGCAGAAGATGAAGAAGATGCATTAATCTTGTGAAAGCATTCATTTTCTCCAGTGTTTTCTTCAACAACGACCTACCTCTCGAGTTGTTACTGCTAACATGTGATTTGATTTTGATCAAGTCAAATAGCCATGGGAACTGCGTAACAAAAAAATAACCCCCCCATGCCTTGGAAACAGACTATAGAACTCTTTGGCAGACTGTGTGCTGAAGTTCCTCGTGGTTTGCATTTGAGTCGCCTTGGGCTGTAAATCCCTTCTTTTGCCTCAGTTCTACAATGATTTACTCTTCTTACATTAGGTTAAGATTTCAAAACCAGTAAAGTAACAGCAATGCTAGAGTTAAAAAAATCTGACCTGCTTCCTCTCCCTACAGCGTTATTTGTCCTTTTATCCCTCCAAAGCTCACAAGCTACACAGGTTCAGGTCTGGTCGAGTGTCAGCTGAGAAAACAGGCATGGGGTTGGGGGGGGAAGAGGGTCATTTGTTCTGTACATGGGGCTCTCTTCTGATCAGCCACATCAAAAGAATAGTAGGGGATGCTCAGACACCATCTTTTACAAGAGAGGTCAAACCAAATTCCTGAATCACAGGGATCCTTGGGATCCCCTTGCACTTTCAAGAGAGTTGCCTGATTGTTGGCATCAAAGCCACATCTAGAACACGAGATTCTGAGCTACAAGTTTAAAGCCTGCTCTCATTTCAGATTACTACATTTTTAACTGTTTTACCTAAACTGTTGTGTACGTAGTATTAAATAGCTGTGATAGGACTCGCTGATCCCATAAGAGCAGTTGCAGCTATTGTTCCTTGCAAAGATTTTGCTTACACAAATTCAGAGTATCAGCAATAGTGTTAAACATACCCAGTCCCAATTTCCAGCAGAAAACTCTTTAGGTACTGCAGATGCAAGCACATGACAGCTCTGGACAAATTTGTTTGCACAAATATTAAATAGGTATTACATGCCTCTAACACACAAGATTTTCTCCTGAATTTCTCACAAGCACAAGGAAACTAAACAACTACTCTTAGTTCACCAAACAGCTCAGTGACAGAGTGAGGAACAGAAAGCAGGCCTTCTCACTTCCCCTCTCACACCCAGTCCTGACAATACATCACCTCCTTAGAGTGCAGGCTGGGTGTAAGAGACCATCCCAGGGGCCAAGGTATTAACCAGGTACTGAAATATTTAGGTCCATTTACTGCATCTCATCAACCTATATTAGAATAATATTATCTAATCATATCTAATCGGTATTAGAAAATGGTAAAAAAGAAAAAAAAAGAGCAGCTGGTTTAAAATCACTGCAGAATTACTTCCCTAGACTGTTCAGTATTTGAAAGGTTTTAACTTTGTCAAGAAGTAGTAATTCAAAGCTCTCCGGGCAGATTAGTTCATGAATACCTCATCAACATTCTTCCTGTTGTTTACCCCCCTCCACTTGACATTTTTTTTCAAAGAAAAAAAAACCCAAGTAACAAACATTTGTAACAGACTTAAACATGGAAGAAAACAGACTTGGGCTTTTGAAGCAATTCAGACATCTGTAGTCTAATAATCTACTTTTTCCTGTAGCGATAATAGAAAAATATTCCTTGCAGAGTACAACAGAAGGTATAATCTGCAAAAATTATAGACATTCTTCACTTTGTTCTTGGAAAAGGATTTGGTCTACAGAAAGAACCAGAATTATCTGTTGCTTCCTGTTTTTGAAACTGTTGAGCAAAAACCAGAGTCCTGGCCTGGCTCACATAGATAAACAGACCAGCTTCACAGATAATAAAATTTAGTTAGTGTTAGTGTATGTATATACACTGGTAATTCTTGTATGTAGGCATAGGATAAATAGTAAAGTTGGCATCAAACAATGAATAGGTGCAGTTCAACTTACCAAAATGAGCATACTCTCTTCTCTTGGTAGCATGGATTTTATTCGATTTGTTACTAACAGCTCTAACTTCAGTACTGCTGTGTGAAGATCAAGGTCCTTTCCTCCATTTTTAATTTTAGCACAGCTTTTTCTAATTGTCAATACAGGGCATACTATAAAACAAAATAAACACATACTTACTTACATCAAATAGCATCCACATTCCTAACAATTAAAATCAAAATACCCAGTGAGTTTATAAACAAAGACCTTGTAACCAAACCAAGAATCTCATTTTCATGTTCTTCTTCCTTCCATCATTCAGGTTATTAACAAACAAGTTGTTTTTATAGCTGGGAAGAATATAAAGCTTTGCATAGAACGTATAACTTGTACTTTATTCCCATGGATAAATACAAATTCTTTAGGGAAACAGAGCTATGAGTTCTAAGTTGTTCAAAAGCAGAAGGGTCCAGAAGAAAATAATTTTCCTCTAGCAAAGAGTCCATACTGTCCCAGAATCCTGAATAGCAGTGAAATTTAATTATAACATACAATACTAATTCAAAAATTCAAGGATCTGGGAATTTTGCAGGGAACAAAACTTAATAAGATACCAAGCTGGGTGTTCTAGCTATGGTCATAAGTCATTTCATGAGAAGAATTCCGATCCATTCCCCCATGTCATGATTTTCTTTCAGGCTATTTTGTTCTAATAGACTGGATTATCACTTGGTGTTCCACTAAGTTCTCTCATTCTTTTAAGATGATCACTGCAGCATAGCACTAAGAAAGTAATTTATTATTTTAAACCAGTGCAGAGAGTGCCTCAGGTGACCAATATTGGCACCAAAATAACAGGTCTGACTCCCATCAGCCTGAGGCGTGGGTGTTCCTGGGACTATTTCCAAGCCAGACCTCCTTCTCACAGTGTGAACATTAGGGCTGACACTGTTCCAAAGTCTAACCTGAAAAGGAGCTTTTAAAGCCCTATAATTATGCTTGTTCAGCCTTGCAAAGCCATTGTGAAAATTAACCAGGACAGGCAGAAAGTCTGCTCATATGACATTCGCAGTAAAGAGCAGTGTTAATAAAAGGCCTGATGAGGAAAGGAAGATGCATACTCCTCAAAAAAACCTCAAAACAACATTCAAAATCCCAAACAAAACTGCCCATGTATCATAGGTATATAAGACTCCTGTGAGAATATTCATTTTCTCTTCAGATTTTGATATGAGCATGATATGCCTTTAATTTTCACTTCTTGAGATGTTTAAATCAGCCTCCTTTTCTGCCCATGAAAACACTGCTGCCCCAGCAATACTGAATTCAAGGATGAAGTGCATTTGAGTTTTCATTCCCACACTACAAAGCTTATCATATTGCAAGATATTGCAAGACAGCAAATGCCTGCAAAGAAACATTCAAGAAGCAAAACAAAAGGCAGTAAAAAAATCATATTTTTCAGACAAAAAATATTCTAAACCCAGGAAATTTTTGTTCTGTTCTTAAAAGACAATCTGAAAAGAAATACTTCAAAATAAAATCTATCCTATTTGATATAGTAATACTACAATGAAGAGTTTTATTTCCACTTCTAGGAGGACACATTGTCATCTCCAAGGCAAAAGCTACCCAGCTATCAGCTCACATGAATCACTCAGACACTGGTGAAAGTACTCATCACTTCCATCACCATCTTCTGCTTCTGAGAACAAATCTCTCCAAAGCCTGGAGTCCTCTGGGGGCCAGAAGAATCAAATTACAAGTCAGAAATTCTAATAATAAGAAGAAAGAAGTTCAGCAACTTTCATTGCTGATGATGCTCCAGAATCCCTTGGCACTTTTTAGCCTCTCTCCCATACAGTGATTCATCTCACCACCCATACAAAACTCCATCTTTATTTTTAAATTCGTTAATCAGCCCTCACACTAAAAGAGAGGAGAAAGTTTCCCATACAAAAAGTCTCTTCTGTAATAAAATTCTCCGCAAAAAAGAGTTTTCCTGTTGTTGAAAAAGGCAAGCATGCAGGCAAAACCAAACAAAAACAACTTACCAGGATTAAATCCCGGTGAATTAGAAAACAAATCCAACAAGCTAACAGTAACATTAGCTTCACATACTACAGCCACTCCACCACTGACCTCTCAGCCCTGATTCTCCAGGATGCTCAGTCTACAAATGACCTTTAAAATATCACCCTGAAAACTAAAACTTCTCAACACAGTGATCGCTTGTCATGGTTTGAGATAGCCCCAAAATCCAATTCCCTAGCTCCATTCGCCTTCCCACATCTCAACCTAATGTGAGATGGTTTTTTCCAGACAAAACACACCAGACTCAAAGTGGGAGGAAAGGGAATATATTACAATGACTGCACAAATAAATACCATATCACATTATACACACGATCACAACTATCTCTACCATGACATATAGTATTTACAATGGATCAGATCTCTTCTCCCCTCCAAATAAAAGTCCAGGAGGGAAAGAAGGACAGATCCCTTCCAGTCCTTAAGCAGCAGCATCTTCTAAGGCAGCAGTCTGTCTTCTCCACATGCATGCAGCAGCTGATAGCTGGATTTCTGTCAGCACTCACGAGGGAGGTATCCAAGCTCCCTCGGCCCCCTTGACGCAGGCAAAGGGGTCTTCCGTGGGCTTCGTAACCCCAGACAAGGTCGTATCACCACGGTCATATCACGAAGACACAGGGGGTCTTCATGATGGTCTGGTATCCCAGGAGACTCAAGCTCCTTGCAGGGCCTCTGTGCCCTGTCTCTCAGGCTGCCACCGTGGCAGCAGTGTGAGGGGGGAGCCGAGGTCAACTCCCCCCGCATTCCATCTGGCCATCCCGGTCCAGCTCCGGGACATCTTTTGAGCTTCTCAGCTCCTCTCTCTCTCTGGTGCTGCATGTCTAAAACTCTTCTCCAAAACAGGAGTCCATGTCCTCCTTTCCCGGAGGTCTCAAAGGAGTTTGGGGGGATCTGGTATCAGTCTTACCCCCAGAACTCTGTCTCTCAGCTGCTGGCTCTCTCTCTCTCTCTCCAGGAGTCTTCTCTGCGGTGCTGCATGTTGTTTCTGCTGCTCCTCCGGTTCAGGTTCTTATCTGTCCTGGCTCTCTGCCACCGTTTCTCTGGTCAGTGCCGGCTGCTGCTCTGCGCCCATGGAGAAAACATCTCCCAGCTTAATTACAGACACTTAGTCCAGTCTAGCACTGTTCCAGGTCTTTGCAGTCTTTGTTCCAGGTCTTTGCCCCCAGAGGGCCCAAGGGGCTCAGAGCCCCTTCCTCGTGGCTCTACAACATGGCCACCTTCTCCTCAACAACCAAAACTACAGCTCATCTCTTCCGGTGAGCTTCTGATATGTTTACATTTTTGCAGGAGCGCCCATTGGGCAGAACTTCAAAACTTACAGGGGTTTCCACCCCTTGGGGTCTACCACTTTTCTTAGCCTCTGGGGGAAAACAAAGTCCAAACCACTACATCGCTAAAGACTGAAAAGATATTCTTATGTCACTAAATTTCCCATTATGCCTCATACAGCCAACCCACCCAGCGACCTACCAGTCCTTCCCCAACAAGTCTGATGACCTCAACCATTTCTCCTGCTTCACTTATATCACTACATCAACCATCTTTCTCTGATTCACAAAACCATTACAAAGAGGTAAACAGAAATTCACTGCAAGCAGCTACAAGGACTTGATCCCATTCTTGGGGTGGTCACCTGCTCTGCTCTCAGCATCTATCCACTGGGTAAAGAGTTCAAAACTAGAGGAGACCAGGGTTGCTGCACTGACAAGCTCCCAACCTACCCTATGCACAAAGAACAGCTTTTCCTTGTCTTGTTTATTGAGGGTATGTTGGGCCATCGCAACGGAACTGAGCAGGAAAACTGCTTTCCAACACTGCTGGGTTTTGTTGTGTTTTCCTCCCGCCCACCTCAAAATCTGAACCACAGGCATGGTGCATCTGGAAGGGTAACTGTGGTCTGTAGTTCATGTGGATCACTTCAAACCAGGGCTCACACAGGTGTGTGAGGGGAAAGGAGGAGAAAAGCTTGAGGAAAGAAAATTTAAAAAAAAAAAAATAAAATTAAAAGTCCCATGGATTAGAAATGCAAGCTGCAGATGAAAGGTTATCCTTCCCTATTCATTATCGTGTTCCTTCAAGGGACCCTGGCTTTCAGCTCTAGTTTTTGGCTGGGAACTCCCCAAGCTAATTTTAGTGAACTCATAAAACAGGACCCTAGGGATGATACAATACTCTGTGCAACCTCTAAACATCATGAATGACTAACACAAAATGACAAATGAAAGGAAATTCCACCTAAACTGTCTACTTGTGAACAAATATTCCAACTTAGAGGTTAAGCAATATCCCAAGTGGACCTGAGTTCTGGGCAAACATTGTGACAAAGACATCCTTTTCTTCCTGATTTTAATTTACTTGTTTTTTTAATCAGATTTCTTCATAACAGAAGTTAGGTCAAGAAAGGAATCTGTATTTAATTTCACTGAGGTAGCTTGTTGGTCTCAATTCAGATACAAACTGAAAAGGATTAGTTGGATTCAAACTCATTTATTGCTTGCCTTACAATAAACCAAGTTTGAAAGAAACTCTCCAAGATACTCTTGTAATATCTCTGCTTCAAAAAGAAGTCCTCAAAATAACCTTTAAAGGCATAGTTTTTTTTACAAGCAAACTCAGCCATAAATACTGCACTTGAATCAAGAACCAAAAGCAGAGATATCTTGAGCTTTTGCCATGAATCATTACAGAGCAGAATGCAGGCAGAGTCTGCCACACTTCCCTTGGATATGCTGGGGGAGCTGTGAGAGGAACGAGGTTCAGAGAGTCATTGGATTAGTGCTCTGATTTCCCAGTTCAAACCAAAAGAAGCCAGCAAAAGCTTGCCTTCCTATCCTCTCCTCCACATTATATTAAAACCAATAACAAATTACTCCTGCCCACAAACCTGAGATTGCCTGCACCTTGTCTGGCTTTCCCTCTATCTACAACAGAAGAGAAAAAATCTGAAGTGGCAGCCCACATAGCTGAGGGATCATCAGGAGTTATGTGATACTGGGGTTAGACAACCATAGACATTCTCCTAAATGCTGGGGCAAGGAATGGCAAGGAAAACTGGGTGCAGTTTGGCAAAAAAAAAAAAAAAACAAACATCAAAATGGCACAAATCCACCCAGAGCAGACGCTCTGTTGCAGTGATATCAACATTGCTTCAGAGATCTGGGCAACCTGGAACTGTACTCTGGGAAAAACCAAACAGAAGCAGCAGCTGTGCCCTGAATGGATTTGCTATATCCACTGTCACGTGCTGCCCTGTGGAAAGCCATGGGGCCTGCTCCCTGCCAGACCCACAGGGAAATGTGGATGTATTAGGACTCTCCCCCCAAGGGCCTGCAGTACATTCTGCAGTTTCCTGTTCTTTCTTCTAGGTGTTTCCAGGATGACAGCATTTTTTGGAGAATGGCTCCTGTTTAGGTACCTCAGCAGAAGGGCAAAACTTCCACAACTTTCAGCATCCAAGCATTTTAGCTGGTAATGTTTTTTTTTAACAAGAAAGTCTTTGGCCTTTGCCCGCTTGAAAAATACCACTGCAAATGCCATACAGCAAACATTCATAGCCAACAATTCCATGGAAACTGCTGCCTGTTGAACACTGATGAAAATCCAGCTGCCCATATCCTGTATGGTACCACCAACTTCTCTTTTCATCCTGACCAAGCAGTCCTCGTCTAGCCAGCGAATGCAAAAGGTGTGAAGGATGTCCTTCTTTCCAAGCCTTTCTGTGTATGCTTGGCCAAACCATAAGCTGATTTATTTAAAAAGAGCAAATGGAAGCTATGCATCATCTGCAGCTCTCCCAGGCTAACAGCCAAATGACTCTGTTTACTGTAATCTCTACACCCAGAGAAGTTTCTTTTGTTCTTAAAATAGCATTGGTCACTGCAAAATAGAGACACCAGGAAATTGAAGACTATACATACACATACATTTTGTCACAAATTCTGGGGCTTGTACATACTATTCAATTTAATTATAGTTTTAAATTATTTGCATATCACAGTACTACAGCTTCTGCAGATCAATGAATATATCAATATTAGGTGTTAAATAAGAATATTAAAAGGCTCCTCTAATGCATAATTTACTTCATGGCAAACAATTCCTTCCTCTCAGATCATTACTATTGCAAATTTGGAACCTTATCTGAAGGGGTTTCCCTAATGCATTTCCTAGAAATTAAATTATTCATAAAAGTATGATTTATATTATGATTTTTTTAATTGAAGTTGAGTAGCACTGTGGGAATGCGCTATTTTCTTAACTGAAGGGGTATAAAAACTTGAGGGGAACGTGGCAAGGTCTGAGTTAGAATGTATTTACTTTGAATGTGTTACTTGTATCTCAGTAACTGCGTCAAATTCCCAGCCCAAGATCTCATGGGCCAGGAACTCTGCAAAGCGATCGTAAGGAAAATGTCCTTGCCATAAAACAGGTTGCAAAACAAACACATGATAGAAAACAGTGAGGCAAGACCCTGAGTATCACTATCCCCACCTTGAAAAGCAGGAGTTGCAGACTTCTGGAAGTTAAGCCAAGGGCTTTTAACTTATGGCAAGAAAATGGAACTGGACTCTATTAAATGTATCATAAGATGTGATCACTGCTTACAAAGGGAATATTTCTTGTACTAAAGGTCTCATTAATCTAGTGGAAAAGGCATGACAAGGTCTAGTGGCCAGGAGCCAAAGCCACGCAAGTTCAGAGACATGAAGGGTGACTGTTTCTAAAAAGGGAAAGTAGGCCATTAGAGTTCCGACACTGGTACGTAGGGACACAGTGACTTCTCCAGCTCCTGGAGGCACTGAAATAGAGCTGAATGTCTGCCCAAAAAGGTATCTAAATGCTGTATCCCAGAAGTCACAGGCCTCATGCAGGAATCACTACTCATATTGCATAGTATGTGGTCTTATTCAATGTCAATCTCTTCTGGCTTTAGGTGAGTCAAGAGAAAGCTCTCAAATTCCAACCTTTTATCTCTGCTACTTCCTCTCAGATCACAAAACCATGGAAAACACACCAGAAGCAACACAATAGAAAGGTACCATCAACAGCTCATGGTGTGAAACCACACAGTGGAAGAGGAAGCAGGGAATGGCAAAGAATACAGGGGTTTATCTGTCAAAAATGTCACACCAATAGAACTTGACATTTCCAACATTGACAGCAGCTGGCAAAAGAAAACATATGTACCTCACACTCCTTTCCTATCAGCTCAGAAGGAAAGATTTGCCTATGCCATTACCTGAATTTACATTGTAAAGAAGAATGATACCATCCCCTTTGAGGACCAGCACAGCACAGGCCTTGGGAATCCATCACTGAAGTACAAACCAGGAATTAGCAGATGCAATCCATACACGTGCAATCCATTCCTTATGCAGAAAAGGGGAAACCACTCAACAGGTCCCAAGACAAAGCTGTCTTGCTGAGGCAGTTTAATAAGCAGAACAATCTCTAGGTCTAAAGGAAAAATCCTGTCTTCAAGAAATTCAGCAGGGGAGCTGCCATAGCAGCACAGTTTCCTCTTCAAATTCTACTCCCAGCTGAGCCACCAACCTGCTGCGTGACCTTGAGCAGCCCTTCACTTTCCCAGGACTCTCCATCAGCCTTTGCATGCCTTGGGGGGCCTCGTGTGACTCTTGCTTCACATATGTGCCATGCCTAGAATAGCAGGGCAAGAGGCCCCTGGTATTTCTATGGTACAAATGCTATTACTGGTACCATTCACAGGCCAATCCTACTCCAGCAGTGACCGTGTGGCTGGCTGTCACCTCACTGGGCTGCACGAGTCCTGCTTCTGGGAACAAAAGTCACAGCAGGGCTGAGCCAGGAAGGATTGCTCACATGCTGGTGGCAGGTGTTGATCTCCTCTTTGCACCAAACATGGAACAACGTTGCATCCCATATGCTGTTCCATAATGCCACTGAAATCACAAGATTTACCTTCATTACAAGAATTACAGGAATTATCTTCACAGAGCTTGGCCTCAAAAGTCACCAGTCTCCTGTCCTGTACCTGGCCCTTTTTCGAACTAGATGTGTTGACACTAAGGGAAGGAGAAAAAAAAATAATATTCTAATAAGCAAAAAATCAATGCTGGGGATTGATTTGAGATCCAGCTGCACATTCTATTATGGGACAAGACAAAGCTTAAATATTGCCATTGCAATAATCTGATCAGCTCAAAGAAAGTTAAAAACGACAAGTTTTGGGTTTTAGTGGTGTTTTTTTAGTTGATTTGGTTTGAGAGTTGTTTGGTTGCTTGCTTGGGTTTTTTTTGGTTGTTTGGTTTTTGTTTTGGGTTTCTTTGTTTTGTTTTTGGGGGGGATGTTTTTTGTTTTGTTTTGTTGAGTTTGTTTTGTTTGTTTGTTTTTTCAAATACCTGTCTTGTAACTGATTTTATGGGCAGAGAAAAATTACCTGCAAATGGGTTCACAATCTGCCACTCATGTAGCCCACCAAAAAAAAAAAAAAAAAAAAAAAAAAAAAAAAAAAAAAAAAAAAAAAAAAAAAAAAAAAAAAAAAATAGTATGTGATTTCTTTCAGTACAAGGTTTTGGACAGAGCTAGTCTTAAAATATTGAGAGCTGACTTTCTACTCCAGTGCCTTGCAGCTCAGTTCTAAATAATGGCCACGAAACAGGAACAGGCAGAGAAGAAACAAGTTTTAATTAGCTGTACAGTGAGGGTCTTTGTCCCACAGATAGATTTGATTATATCACTGATAACCTTCACAGGGCTTGTTATCACATTACACTATGTCATTCTTATGAGCTGAAGAAATTTTCCACACACCCCAAACAGACAGCAGTGAAAGAATAATGTCAAAAGTCCCTTGCAGACATTTTGGTGGGATTCTTCTGTTTGACTGGATTCACTAGCCTGGGATGGAGCCAGGAGAGCTCAGTGGTGGCACTGCAAAGTAGTGAGTGATACCAACACAGATCTCTGCCAGCTGTGTATTTACAGGGCTTCTCTGTAAACCTGTTTATGCAGTTATATGTGGTACATGGAGTACTTTATGTTAGCTCCTGAGAACAGGATCTGGTAGCTACAAACCAATGTAGTCTGCATAAACTCAGACAAGAAATACCAGCACTGATATTACCTCACATGCTGTGACCTTCAGGCATCGCCCACTATTATTTTACATACCCCAAGCTGTCCCAGGATTGGGCAAAACAGCTTCAAAAATAGAGCCAGGTGTTTTGTCTGTGACTTCAGTCCTTCCACTGCAGTGTTGTGCACCTGGGAGTAGTACACCTAGTACTGAGCTTCACTCCCCCTGCTCATGGCCTGCATATAGCACCAGGCAAGGAGAAAATCAGAATCTCTGTTCTACAGCAATATTTGGAGCAGAAAGGGTTGGAATCCAGCAGAAGGCTTTTTGCATGAAGGTAAGTGATCTTTCAAATAAGCACAGGCAACTTAAGTCATTCATTCCCAGTTATTGCACCAGCAAAGAACGAAGCCTTCCTGCTGCACTTAGATAAGCAGGTATAATTTATTAGGGCTCAGACAGCAGTCATTAACAGCAGGATTCCTTATCCCCTTCCAAAGCAGGGAAACCAGAAACCTCTTCATAAACTGTCTTCCTATAGGATACAGGAGATCTGGCCCTCATAGCCCATGCACAGCTTACACTGCAGGTATAACTTCACCAGGGGATTAACTCTAGCTCACAGTGGACATTTGAGAGCAGAATCATGCATTGCCAAACCATCCTTTCACTGCTACTAGGGTAGATGGAGCCTTCAATGTGCTTGCAAGGAGTCTGGACCCAGGAGTCATGTCTTACCTGCTATAAAACTGATAGGTGGCAGGCTGCAAAACTGGTATGTTCGGTGAAGAGCAGAGAACGATCTCATGTATGATAATTAACCAAACAAAATGACTCGATAATAATATAAACATATCCTGAAGCAGATCTGAGGCACATTTTGTATATACCTGTGGCTTCATCACTCCGCTGGCCTTGTGACATCCCTGGGGGAAGAAACCAACAGCCAGTAACATCCCTGAAAAAAGCACAAATTGCCTGCACTGTCAGGTACATATTCCTGAGTGGGACTCAGGGAAAAAAGGTTTTCTGTTCTGTTCTGTTCCCTGTATGTGCAAATGTGGCCATACAAAGCAAGGAATAAAAAATTACATTGTTCTACTTCAGACTTTTTACTTCAAAGTCTGTCCTGAGTTCTGGCTGCTGTTTATCCTCACGGCAACACATTATTGCCCTTCCTCACACACCCTAAACAAGGTCAGGTTATAACTGATTCACATACCTTCCCAGGAAGGTCAGGCAGGATTTTCCTCTCCTTGTCTCACCTCCTTGCTGGGGCTACTCATTTCTGCATGTTTCCCACACGAGATTTTCCAAATGCCTTTTTGTTGGAATTCAATGGGGCACAAGCTGACACAAGGAGGGCCAAGAGCTTCTGAACCACTGTGGGTAGCACATGTTCCTCTCATGTAAGAGGCAGCCAGGACACTTAGTCTGAGGACAAGAACATCATGCTCCTGTCTGCCAGAGCTACTCTTTCTCAGAGAACACAAGGCCAGAGCATCTCTAATGGATGCATGCTGGGCACACACACACTCCTTTCTGAACCCTGCCATTGTAGATAGTACAGGGTGGTCTGACCTCAGCAGCTGTGGTGGATGGATTTGGGTTTATAATTTCCCCTCCCGCCTTCCTCACCATGGGTTGCATCCTGCCTCTCCCTCCCCAGCAGTGGCCAGCCTCTCCCTCCCCCACCACAGCAAGAGCTGCCTCAAGGCCTTCCACACACCACCAGAAACAAGGCACTGCCACGGACTGTGACACAATGGAGCCCACAATGCTGGGTAAAATCCCCTGGACGTCTGCCCCTCGGTAGCAACTTATTCCCCATCTGCCCCCAAAACACACACCCCCCTCCTGTCAACAGCAGCTCTTTGGTTTTGTGCTGGGGGACAGGCTCGGCCGCTGGAGTGGGTGGTCATAGCTCGAAACAGCTGTTCCCCATCTCCTCCAACGAAGAGGCTGGTGGGCTGGATGGATCAGAGCAGAAACCTGGAGCTGGCCTGCAGGCCACCAGTTGGACCACACGGAACACTTGCAGCGGTTGCAGCCGGCAGCTCCCACCTCCAACAGCACCAAGGCAAAGCAAGGCTCACCCCTTCGGCTTGGGGGCTTGCAACACGAGCCTCACATCTGTAACACACATACAACATCTAGTCAGCCTTTATAAATTCAGCTTTTGTTGCAAAGTTCTGTTTAGGAAGCTATTCTGAACTGTGATCCTTTTTTTTTTCCCCCTAATAAGAGGTTTTAAGGTTTTGCCTTTTTACGCAGTGAAGAAAGGAATTATTTTCCCCTCTCCCCCTTCTTCCTGCCACTGCCTTTCCATTAACTCTTCTGCATAGCTCTGTCTGTCTGTTTGCATTAATTATTCCCTCAATCTCTCTCTCTTCCTGAAGAATTAAAAAAGCGTTCTGGAGAAAACCATGGATTTGAGCAGAAGTCAACAGCAAAGCAGCAGCCTGGGATCATTCAGCTCCTTAAGCATCAGTTTGAAGCTGTCAGCCTAAGACTTATTTTAACTCCTTAGAGCAGACCTACTGAAGGCAAGACCAAATATTCATTTTCATCACAGTTTTGTGCATATTTCTTACTTTTTTTTTTTTTTTTAAACCAGAAATTACTGCAATGAATAGAGCTGAGATCACAATTACAGCAAATAATTAACCACTCGGGATTTAATATACCTCTCTGCAAATGTTTCTTTCATATCAAGGCCTTTGGCACATTGAGAAGTGTGGCAAATCAAGTAGCAAAATTAGTTTGGAAACTGCAAGGTAGGGGAAGAGGATTCAGTTGAGATGTAAATTCCAACTTCGAACTGAGGAACACTTTCTCTCGGCCTTGTAACATTGCAGAGCACATTTTAATATCTAAAACACCCTAGAAGGTACAATTTTGCAACATCATCTGTTGAGTGGATCTTTTTGTACTAACAAAAACATTATAAGATATCTTCAGGGAGTCTAACTTTGCCAGTAAAAGTCATTGCATGCTTTAGCCATTTTCGAATATGGTGTTTGTTCACATCCTGAAAAAGCTTTTCACTCCAATACCAGAATTATTACCATTACAAGAAATGTTTTGCTGAAAAATAGGCAGAACCATCAACTTCTATATCACACCTTGAGCTGAAGTGTGAGCCCTCACTTACAGGAAAATTTATCAGGAATTTTCAGACCTTTAGCAAGGTGGTATTCTGAAACTCTTTCCAGCTTTAACTCACTTCCATTCTTGCAAAATAGTTCATCTTCCAATATATTTTTTCTTAAAGTAAGAGAGTGAATGTTTTAAAACTACTCCTTAACTATATAAAGAAGTTTTTAGGATCTCTTCCTCTCCTTTTTGCCTCAGTTCTAGTGGTTTTGCTGTTACTTGCATTGCTGATTGAGCCGTTTTAAGCAGCACTTTGACCACACATTTGGCTCTTTACTTCATCTCTCCCACATCAGAACACACTGCTTTGGCCTTCAAAAACAATTTGCTAGAAGCTAAAATGACTTAAAAATATATATGGCTGTAAAGCATCAGATTAATACTTGAGTACAGGAAATCAGTATGTTGTATTTTAATGAGTTGGCAGGTGGTTCATGATCATGATAAATTTCATACTCTAGTTGACACATTTTCAAATGTTAATGTCCTCTAGAGGAATGAACGGTGTTGTAATGACTGGAATAATGGCTTCTAAGGTGAGCATTTGGCTTATTATGGTTTCAAGCCCTGGCACTCAATGTACATAGGTGTTAGGCTATGCACTCTACAAAAAGGAAATAATTATGATCATATAATGAAAAAAGAAGAGGTTTACAGAAAAGGGGATGTGAAGAGGAGCTGAATCATGGACAGAACAACCTCCTTCATCAGTGTGAGACAATAGTTAATCAAGTACTGTGCATAACATAGCAGACAAGCACTCATAGGCATCCCAAGAGCCACAACGTTCTGGATAATCACAGCAAGTTTCTTGGTGGTTTTAAGGTTTCAGCAGAAGTAAAACTACAGTATCCTGCTTCCTTTCCTCCCACCCTTTCCATCCCACACTCACTGTGAGCTGGTTTGCTCAGGGAAAGGAACGGAGGCAGATTACACAAAAGAAACAAGTAAGAGGAAAGTTGCCCTGTACGTTCAGTCCCATGACAGCCAGTAACCAGTGCAAGAAAGGTGCCCACTGAGAAGCAGCAGGGACAGTTTTAAGGGTTACCATTTCACACCTCTAACAAAGATATTAATTCGTATTTTTTTTTCTTGTGAATCACAGGTTTCTTACAGGCACGTGCTGTAGCTCCATACTTTCCTCCTCCCCTCATGCTCCCACATTCTCTGCCCTCAAACACACACACACACACACACACACACACACACGCACAAATACCAAAGCCTAAGCCAGCCTAAATATTTGCACAACTTGAACAACATCACAGATCCTGCAGAACCAGCATCCTTTCCTAGACTTCTTTTCTGTGGTTATATATAGAATTCCCCTCCAAGTACTTTCTCACCTGTTCCCATGCAGTAGCATCCTCCTCTAACATGCTACTTGTCATCCCAAGTGGAATTAACCCAGTTTGCATCTGCTGATGATCCAATGCTCATGGATATATCCTGCTGCCCTTTTAACAATGACTTGTGTTTCAATGTCAAGGATACCATAACAATTTATGGCTTCCCAAGACGGGTAGAATCATCTGCTGAACACCAGTCATGGCCTTATTTGCTCAACTATTGCATAATCCTACCTTTGCCCCCATAACATTGCTTTAAAAGTGTCCTCTGTCAAGAGCCACTCTGCAATCAACATTGCTGCCCATGTGTTATTAATTAAGTAATTTCACAAAATTAGAAATACAAATCACATTGTTTTCAACCAAAATAACGATCTACCAATTATTCTGCCAACGAAAATGACTTGTAGCTTTTGGCAAGTCTTTTCCTTTTGGCCATTGTTTTCTTAGTTATTAACAAGGTTACAGTTGGTTCTTTTGATTAAAAAGCTTTTTGGCCAGAATCACTGCTATGGGAAAACAAAACCTGAAATTCAATATGCTTCTAGAATTCTTTTGAAATTTGATCTCAGCACCAATGATGGAGGAAGGTGAGGGGGGCACAGAGGACATATTTTGTAACTTTTTCATTTTTATTGCAGCCTGAGATTCTTAAAGAATAGGCAAATAGGACTAGAAAGCCAAAAAAAAAAAAAAAAAAAAGAGGGTTTTTTTTTCACTTGTCTCCCTGTAAGGTAAAGGTAGACCCGTGCTCTAGCTTGTTCCTTCAAAGAAGTTATTAAAGCAAGATTTGTGAGAGTCAGCATCATACAGAGGGACATAAATGTGCAGCAGCAGAAATAAGCAAAAGCATAAGAGCATTTCCAGGTTTCTCTATGAACTGGCCTGTTCCAGGTACCTCAGATTGGATGTTTAAGCAAGTGTGTTAGGCACTTCAGGCTTGGAAGATTTTAAGGCTTGGGCATAATTGACTAGACAATTCAGAACATGGTGCACAAGGGTATCAGCCCTACCCTTCTCCATTGTTCTGCTTCGTTGCTCCATCAGAGAAAGCAAGTACAGATAACAAATCCAAACAGTAACCACGTGAAAACATAATTTTCAAGAAATAACAACCTAAATCTTTAACAAGACAAACTGAAGGGGGATGGATATTTTTTTTCCCTCTTACATCTCTCCAATATTTACAGTCAGTGATTTACCCCAGCTAAACATCTGGCACTGAAAAAGAACACACCACTGTTTGTCGTAATTAGGGCTCTGGCAAACGGCACATTGCTGTATGCAAGTTACTTCAGCAGCTTTTTTATCTCAACCTTTGCAGTATCCCAGTAATAGTCCTGATACAGCTACTCTTGGCCATCTGGGAATTTTTCCTATCCCCAGCTAGAAGAAATGCCATCTCTTCTGCTCTGACGTGGTGCAAAGGCCTGGGAGTGAACCAAAACACTTCTTGCTCAGGAAACACTCTTCTACAGCCAGTTCATTCCATCCTTGGGAGTGGGGGGAGGGAAAAATATAAAAATATAAAATATAATTAAAAATATAAAATTAAATATAATTTAATAATAAAATATAAAATTAAATATAAAAAATAAAATTAAAAAATCAAACACTCCAAAATTAACTCTTCAAAGGGAGACACTGAAAAGCCAATGTTGAATGTTACCATTTTGACTGCAGAGACAGCGGGGCTAAATTAAGTTGTGGAATAGTTTTGCTTGACCTTAGAAGAGAAGGATCATGCATTTCAAGCCTTAGTAAGATTTATGCAATGCTGCACCAGTGACACTCACAGAATGTGCATTATGCTTGGCAACAGGCCCGCAATCCAGCCACTTACTCCATCATGTATTATAACATAGAAACAGTCACACCTGCAAAGCCTATGACAAATGACATTTCATTAACTTTGAAGATTGCTGGATCATTTTCCCAGGTTACATGTGAGCCAGGCCATAATAGTCCTTTCAACAGTCTATCATGAAAAGAAAGTCACTATAATGTCCCAAATATTTCAGGGAGTAAATACTTCTCAATTTGTTAATGATAAAGTTCTATGTCAATTAGATGTAATGGGATAAAAGCCTATCATTAGAGATCCTGGGCCACACAAATTTAGAATGGTATTTCCCATTGCTCGTTGTGTCATTTCCCCACCACTTTTTCTCTCTTGTATTTATTTAATTTTTTACTGTTTCAAGTGACTAGCAGAGTGGTCCAGCACATTTCACACAATCTGCTTTCATGTCAAACAATCTTTCCAGGTATTTTATTTCAGTCCCTTGATGATTTCATGGGATCAACAAATCAAACTGTGAGGTTTTGCAAACAGGAAAATGTCAACAGAAGAACGTAGGATATAACACCTCAGGTGCTTTCTTTCCAAATAGGATTCTTTTCTCCCCAATCTGCCTTAGCTTAGTTACAACCAAACCCCATTTGAATCATGTATATTACAGACATTTGAGGACACCAGTTTGTGGTGCTGGTAGAGAAGGGCTCACAAAACAGCTCTTTGTGGAACACACGTCAGTGTTTTGCTCACTGTGACTTCTGCTGCCCTGAGTAATAGCACTTCTCACTGCTCTTGTGGAAGGAGAGGTGGGGATTACTCATCTGTATAAAACTAAGCGCATTTTTAACAGCTCTGTTACATCAGGGCTCAAAACTTTGAGCAAGACTTGTGAAACTTAATACAGCTTGTTCCGAGGCCTGCAATTGGATCCCACAAGTGTGCAAGGTTTTTCAGGCAGCAGATCCTTGGTGAAATTCAGCTCCTGAGGGCATTAACTGCACACCAGTGACCTCCCAAAAAGTCTAGGGAGCAAGAGAGCATTCACCCCAGTTTTACACTTACTTCTCCAGGCTGTTTTGGAGGACCTGAGGATCACATGGTGAAAGTTGTAAGGTATTCCTTGTTGGGGAGAGAAACACTTGTAATAAACAGGCAGGGCCTTCTTTTGCCTGGCCAGAGGTAGAGCCTGCCTAGAGCAAGAGCAGAGTCTGGGTCTTAAATTGGACACACTAGTCTATCAATCTCCACTCAAGCTCATCCTGAAGAAGTTATCAGGCACACCACAGCCCTTCACAGTTAAACTGTCCCCTCTGAACAATATTAGGGTGCACACCATATCACAGCTTATACAGGACACTGTCAGAAAACACCTGTAGATTCTCCCTCAGAATGAGGGCTGGCCCTCTATGCCGTCTCATTACACGTTTAGATATCAGAGCCTTTCTCTTGCTCTTGGCCTTGCACAGCCACAGAGGAATTCGATCAGGATTAAGCTGCGTGAACTGCAAAGTCCTAGAGCTGCCAGGTCTCTGTTGGTGTTTGTTGGCTTCTCAAGGAATCATGCTGGCAACACTCATAAGTGTGATGAAAAGCTATTTGCATCTCGAACACAAGAAGCAACCAAAATTTTAATATTCCCTAACTACAACCTCTGCGGCCAACCAAGGACATATTGGTCTTGCGAGCACTTTAATTGTGAAGGTGCAAATGAATTTAACAAAATTTAAACCACCCATGTAGAGAGACAAAGAAATTCAGGTGATAATGTGGCAACATCATGTTGCTATTCCCCAAGGAAAGCAAACTCCGTGGGTAAAAGCACAGCTTTGCTATTGTAAACACGCCCACACTTAAGACTCCTACTGCCTACACTGCTGTGGGAGCTGGAAGTTACATCTCATAGCATTTGGAAAAAATATCTGAAAGCAGCCTGTCATGTACAGATGGCCCATAAAAATTAGTCCTAAGTATTGTGCTGATTTACTTAAAACAGGCAGTACTATTTTGGATTGGCTCAGAGGGTTTGGAATCAAACACCACCACAATGATCTAAACTAGGTATTGATTGATTTATGTCAACATCCTTTTACCTTAAAACATACTATGGCAGCCTTCATCCATTAATTTTGCTCTGTTTAGGAGTTTAAGATTGTGTGTCTGTATTACTATTGTATTTCAGCTACATACCCTATAGTAAATAATCTTAATGATCAAATGACAGGCTTCATATCTCTCTGAGCAGAGTTCATCTGATTTATTAAAGTGACACCAGACATTTACTCAAGGAGTAAACAGAGCTGACATTATAGGATGATCTCCGAGGGGAACGCTCCAGGGTAAATACTGAGGAAAAGGAGGGGTTATGCATTCCATTCCTTTGTATTTCTTGAGTTTTTTACTTTATTATTTTTAATGTTCTTGTTAATATTACATCTTTTGCGATCTTTAAGCAATAATCTGGGAAAGGAAGCCCTGTAAAATGGTCAGTCTTTACAGAAAAAGAGCAATTGGCTGAATCTGGAGAATCATCTGGAGAAGCCCAACAACTCTTTGTCTGAAATTAGTGAAACAGTGAAACTGTGACTACTTGCTCTGCGGTGGGGTCCTGCCTTTACAAGGGAGTCATTGAGGAGCTCTGGATAAACCTCCTCACATCATCTCTACTGACCACTTTAGAACAGGATTGTTGCCCTTCATCCCCAAAAAACATCAACCAGATTTTCTTGTTAGGATCATGGGCTTGTGTTTCTTAATAAGAACAAAGGGAAACAAAAGAAAAAAGGGGAACAGTATAAATTAATAATGATAAATCTTGCATCTAACCACATGTGCTGAGTTTTCTCTTGCGACATGTGGACCAAATGACACGTGGATAGAAATTACTTGATCTAGCAATCCTACCCCTTCTGTGAATGACAGTAAAGAGTTGTCACTTTTGGTATTCAATTAAATTAAAATTTAAGATAACTATTCTGTGATTTGCATAGAAAATAAGCTTTACCCTCCTTCAAATCTAGGACAACATAATACTCTGTTTCAAGACCCTGCTCTGGTGACCAACTATCCTCACCCTCAGGAGCCCAAAAATGCCACTCATAGGAGCAAAATGATTTTCCATACTCACCAACCAAAGCCAATAGAAAAAGAAATGGGTTCCTGCCGATTTTTAAATCACAACCAAGAGCCCAACACAGTAGGATGCATCTGAAGAGTGAAAACAAAATGTCAGAACCAGGAGGGCCACAAAGGACTTCTTTACAGCCTTCAGTTTTCAGAGGAGTACACTGACAGTTTGGTGACTACTGGTGAGAGGACATACCCTCAGACAATGAAACAATATCCACAGGCAGTACAAAAGGACAGGTTAGGGATGAAGCACAGCACAGGAGAAGCAAGAGCAGCCAGAAGGCAACTCTAGGTGGTCTAGCAGCATACAAACATTACCTTCTCTCACCTTGTTTCTGACACGTTTTGACAGTCCTTGAACAAAGCTGGAGCAAGGACAAACAGCTCTCATTCTCTCATGAAGAAAGTGCTTCACACTTGTACACAGGGAAGTGGAGAAGTCTCTAACACACACTGACTACATAGACATTAAGAAACACAATGAGATGTGTCACGAGTAAAAGCCGTGCCTTCGCTACACTTACATGAACAATACTAAGGCCTGGATTACATTGATCAACATCTATCACTACGGCCAAAGTTTAATATAGTTCCCCTAAAATCACAGCAACAGTAAAACCACCACAGCAAAAACACCACCTCTGACATGAACAATCATTTCCCTCCCCTCACACGGGAGATCATCTAAATCATTTCCTCTCACCCTTCAAACAACTGTGTGGGTCCCATTACATTGTAGAATGGATCTATGCAGGGAGATGTTCCATCCTTTAGGCCAAAAGGTTCAGGCTTCTTCGGGCACTGTTTTTAAGTTGATGATGCTTTATCTTTTCAGCTCAAACTTGGCTAAAATGTTGCTGAAAAACATAACTTTGCCATTCAAGACTGTTCCATCTGCAACATGGCCCCACACATAAAGGTCCACATCTGTAGCTGGCATAATTCAATATAATGCTCCTTCAGCCAGCAGTGATATGAGCAGCACTTACAGCTTAAAACTGAAAGGCCTCACTGCCATAAACACTGAAGACAGCTGCAAAATTATATTTTCACTACAACCAGCAAGTTAACCTGATGCTGTCATGAAAAATGTCTGTTTCCTTGACTCATCCATCGTCAAGGCATAATAAACTTATAATCAAAATTATATCAATTCAACTGTTGCTGCCAATCTTTCCTTAATGGATTTAATTTAATAAAATCTAAAAAATTTTCCATGTCTGTCTATGGTAGACAACAATAGTAACAATGGCCTCATAGGGACTGTGGAAAACAAAAAACAACCTGTGCTCTGTGTACAGGCTGCTGCTGGGGCACCATGGGGCTGGAGGGACTTACCCTCACAAGGTAGAACTGAGCCTACCTGCCCTTTCAGGGAAACGGAGTGAAAAGAGTTAATACTTTCTTTTCCCAGATCTATTTTCTCTGTCACTGGCTGGAATCCAAGGCCAGGAGGGTTTTTTTGCTGTTTTTCGAGGAGGGCTTGGGGGTTTGGGAGGGTTAGGTCTCTGCACCTGTAGATAAAACACTGCAAAGTGTCACTTTGTAACATTCATGAGAAGGCAAACGGCTATTCCCCTTTGGCAATTTGCCTCATTCAAGAAAAATTTTGTTCTTTAATTTTGCTCTTTCTTCCAATCACTCATGAAGATGGGCCCGATCCAGTGTTCACTCAAGTTTCCTTCTTCTTACTCAGCCTTTCTGCTGAGATTGAAAAGTCCAATGACTTCTTTCACTAACTGAAAATAGCACTCACTACAAAATAGAAAGGTAAATTAAGTTCTCCATTCAAGGCAGAGATTCACCTCCAGATCCAGGAGACAGAAGGATTTTGAAACTTATGATGGCAAAACCCAAGCCAAAGTCACTGGGAATTTTGCTCGGGACTTAAGATGTGCTAGTATGGTATTTTCAGCACCTACAGAGCAGTTTCTACCAGTTGTAGTCCTAGTCTCTCCATCACAAAGCAAAGCCAGGATTAACAGACATTGCGATGGATCAAAATGAGGAAAAAGCTGATTCAGTTGGAGCAAAACTGGGGTTTCTGTTTAAACTAAAGCAGTACTTCAACACATGAACAAAAGGCTTTTAAGTTGCTCAGGGGCACATTTTGACTTGAAATAAGAAAGATATATATCAAGATATTATTATTCCAGCTTAAATACAGGAATACAACTCTGGAACAATATTTTTGGGTCCAACAAACCTTACTAGTCAAGGATGTTGACAGGATTTTTTAACAGGACTACACAACTCTAATGAATTCTGGACAACATGGTTGTCTAGTGGAGGACATCATGTCCCTATCCTGAAATCCATCTTAATTGTTACACTGATGCCCTTTACAGTATTACTCAGGAGCATTACAGGAAGCAGGACAGGTCTAAACAAATTGTTTATGAAGAAAAGGGAAGAGGAGAAAGGGTAAAAATCCTTTTTTTCCCTCAATGGATATGCATAAGAATCTGTTTTCCCTCTAAGAAAAATAAGGAAGAGAAAAACAAAACAAAACAACAACAACAAACCAAACAACAACAACAAAAATAAAGAAAAGTAATAATAAAAAAAAGAGCTAAAGGGTTTGGCAACCAGATTCATTCTTTACAGGGTTTCTTCTGGGAGCTGACTATTTTGTAGTCACACTCCAAGACAGAAACAGGGAATTTGTCTTGGGACTTGGCCAGTGTAATGTTATACCAATAGGTTGATTCAGGAGCAAAAGCTTCAAAGAGACTCATTCTGCTGAAATTCTAGAGAGAAAAAAAGAATGACCAATATGTGAGTAACTACGTGGATCAATGGGCTGTGACTGAAGTGAAAGGACTTGACTTTGCATTGCTCCTAAATTCAGTAGAGAAACTGGGGCAGGAGGGGTGAATCACCAGAAGTTTTGCTCAAGGAATGTAAAACAGAACACAAGGTCTGTTGCCCCTATCAGGACTTCACAACCACATAATGCTGATGATTTCATTATAGTCAACCCTGATTTATAAAAAAACAGAATCAAACCTCAGGTCTAAGGAAGCCCCTAAAATAAGTCTTTGCTAATGCCTTATTATTTTTCTGTGGTGTAAATCCACAGGAATCAGTCAGGCTATCCAAGATTTACAGTGGTATAAGTGAAAGTAATATTGAAGACTTAACACACAAATATCTTGGACATATGATGCACTTGCTTGCTAGTTTAAGCACAGACATGAAAGTCATCAGTGACCAGATGCTAAGCAGACAATAAATACCATGAAAATTAGACCTTGCCTCAAAAAAACTTCCCAGATAAAGTCATTTAAAAAAGGAGGTATTTGGGGCTACCATCCTTTACTGGTGAAAACCAACATCATTCCATTAACAGAAGAACACCTACTTTTTCTGGGCAAAGCTGCAGCCCTTGATCATGTTTTCCCTCCCACGGGGAAGGACTCAATTCTGATCTGGATAGGACATTGCACAGATGTGTTCACCTCAAAAAACATGCCCAGCGTGACACATCGGGCCGGGGAAGACAAGTCAACACCTGCTTAGCCCTACTGGTGCATCAGCTAATTCCTAAATAAATCCAAAGACTTTAGAGTCCACAGAGCACACCTCCTTGCACGAGTCCTCCAGCGTGCACTTGAGAAACGCTGCCCTTTTCCACTCAGCATTTGCCATCTCTCAGGATCCTGAGGGGAAGATGAAGGACCTAATCCGCTTCTTGCTTCCACCACTGTAAATCAGTAGCAAACCTATCCACATTAGCAGCCTTCCACGAGTATAAAACAGGTGTAAGTGAGAGTAGAAACAGGTCTATAAACTCAGCTGAATTTAGAAGTCAATGTATTACTTTCCAATCTCGCAGGGATTACATTACATTATGTGTATATGTAGACACACATACATACACACACACCATTTTTAAAACCTCTCCAGGAAATCAGACAGAAAGTAAGCAGAGCATATGGAAATTTAACTGGTTGCTCATAAAAAAGCTGCTAAAATCTGCCAAAATCAAAAGACATGGTGCATTCTACTACACAGGCTTGTTTAAAAGAAGTAAGGTAAGAAAAGCAGCATTTTTCACCTGATGGGTGTTGCTGCAGATTCACTTGTCTCAGAAATTCAGTATTTCTGCATTTTTAAAGGTTCTGAGAGCTTGGGCTCTTTTTCCGTGCGGGGTCTTTTTTTTTTTTGTTTTGTTTTTTTTTTCCCCCACAGAACTTCAGGAGCAGATTTCTAAGACTTTAAAATAAAAGCTCTTCTCGCCGCTGCCTCTTTGATGCTCCTTTGCTGCCACCACGTGGAAAAGAAACAGGACGGCTCAAATGTGCCGAAAGCACCCGGAACTGATGCCACGAGCCAAAGGCTTCGTCTCAATCTGCTTTCTCGTTTTCCTCTCCCAGTTTTCCCCTCAGCCCCTACCTGCAGGGGACAGGGAGGTGACAGCCGCCACCACAGGGTGGTCCCCAGCAAAGCCACCCTGAGCAGCCTGGACAGCACTCCCACCCATGGCATAAACTGGGGAAACAAAAAAAAAAAAAACGGGAAGCAGGGGAAATAACAAATATGCAATACCACAACACAGCACATCTAAATAGACACTGTGAGGAAGGGGCTCCTCAAGCATTAAATCCATTTCCTGAGTAACATGGCCCCCCTCTGCCTCCACGCTGAGCTGCTGCTCTTCCACTCAGTGGCACAGGTGTGCTTAATATAGATATAAGTGCCAGGAAAAGTAAATTTTTTTTCATTTCAGTTTTTCCTGTAGAGGAACTTAAAGACAGGTCAATATATGCTTGGAGGCAAACACAGCACCTGACAGGCCTGCTCAGGTGAGGTGAGGTGAGGTGAGGTGCCCCCTCAGGCAGCACCACCAAACACTTCTTGCTGAGTTTAAGTGGCTTCAGGAGCAAACATCTGTGTTGTTGTGGACGGATGGTTTTGGGGTAGGAATGCTGCCCAGTCTGGAGGGGTGCAGAGGACTCTGTGGAGAGTGCTGAGGAAGACTACTGAGAGCAGATAATCCAAAGGAGCCCAAAAATTCATGTTGGTTTCAAGGGGTATATATGCTGCTCACCTTTGCTTTTAATTTAAACTAATTTAACCTACTATAAGATGTTTTCCATTTTAATACATCTTGTTTTTGTAGCAATTACTGTCATTTAGGTAATATCACACAGATGTGCCTGAAAAGCACAAAGCTGTGAGAAGCCCTGAAGAATTTCTGGCAGTATTTCTTTCATTCAACCCAACTTCAGAGGCAGAAGTAGAGCCAACTGCTTGAATTATGTTGAAGGAGAATATAGGAAAAGCAGCTCAAAGACTAAAAAAGAGATGAAATGGCCTTTAAGCACAAAGGTGATTTACACGCCTTCTCTGTTGTGCTGTAATCAAACTGCAAAAAAAAGCTTAAGACTTATACAAGTAAGCTAAAATAAAGAAATAAAAAATAAATAAAATAAATGAAGTATCAGATACACTAAAGAAGGAAAAATGGCAAACTTCTAAGCTCATGGTTGGTTGTTTCATTTTCCAGATGCTTTTCAAAACCTAAGCTCTAAGATGTGTTCTGCAGTTACGTCAAAGGAATATTCAGATATTTTAGCAACATGGGGACCACAGATGTGTTAACACACACTGCCAGCAAAGTCACTTTAGTTAACACCAGCTGAGAATCAGCTTTCAGAGTTTTTGTTGTTTTGGTGTTTTTTTTTTTCCCTGCTGTTGGTGGGACTGGAGTTCAGATGCTTGAATAGAGTAAATTGTTACTAATCTTTGCCAGCTGAGGTAATGACCACTGAGGTTCCTGAGGCCACAGGCTACGCAAGGCAGGCTTTGCCTTAAATGACTCAGAACCTTAAATTCTTTTCGGACCAGATGAGCTTACCACTATGCATTAACTGAAGGCTTGGCTCAATTATATCTTGGCTTTTTGCTATGGGAATCTAAGTGCCATGGCATCAGGAAACTCTCTGCAAGTCAGAAGTCACTGTAGCTAATGTCAGAATCCGGTCTCTTGGCCATCTGAAAACCTGTGCAAGAAAATCCAAGGGCAAAATCTGTCCCTTAATTGTTCTGGTAGTACAACTTCACCTAAGTGGGAGAAGACAAAAAAAAAAAAAATAAATCCAAGATTATGTTGTTCCTGTTAAATTTTTGAAGTGGGCCAAGTCTCAATCTGGGCAGTTTGTCCTGGCTTCAGGAAAAAATACAGGTACATCTAGAAATATTAGCCTATGCCCAGAAATTACTCATCTACCAAAACTCTTCTGTATAATTTTGTATATAAGGAATGAGGTCGAATTCTTAGTCTTTAATGATCTGAGCGTCTTCCAGAAAATAGGATAATTCGTTCTACAAATCCCAAGAATATCTATTAAAAAGAAAATGTTCAATTGGCCAGACTTCATTTTACCAGCTCAAACATGGAAGAGCTCCACAACTTAAAAAAAACTCCAAACCACATCTCCCTTTACAAAAAAAACAAATAAAGAAACTCAGTATGACAACTGTAACCCTTCTTTATGATTTGAGTTGTGACAAAAATTAAACACATTCCCCATACTTAAACATTGAAAAGAGGTACACTCACACTGGAGTTACCTCTTAGGAAGGTGCCATAGTGAATTAATTGTATGATTATAATCTAAATGAATCAGATACGCATAGAAGCATCCTTTGTCTACATCAACCATTTAAAAATCTGATATCCATATAAAGCCACAGTAAAATGATGCTGTTAAAAATTTCAAAGTTGTACTAGATCTGCAATTCTGCAAAGATAGAATGTTACAGAGCCCTGTCATCATCTGAGATAAATTGGACTTTAACTGCAGAGCCCATATTCCTCCCTAAGCAATTTGTGGCTTCAAAACTTTGCTTGGAGCTCAGTAATGCTGATGACCATGCATGGGAAAACTGGAACACAAGCCCGTTAAGGGCCAGTATCCACCATGCAGTTTCTGAGGTTTCTCCAGAGCCCTAATCTGGATAGATTTTCACTGGGATAACTTCTCTTTTTAACCTCCTTACAATGCATTTCATATATTTACCTCAATGAAGGAGAGTTACAATCTTTTGAAAAACATGGTCAGAGGTTTTAGCTAACATTTCAGTGTGGCCTGTACTCTACAAGCCATGTTCTCCAACAACCGTAAGAACTGCTCAGCCTTTCCAGGGGGTGGGGAATTCAGCCATGGCAGAGACCAAACATGAAAAAGTAGTAGTTAAAAGTAGTTAAAAGCTGGCAAAATTACAAACATCTGGGAAGAGGACATTACCATAAGAAGTTGAGGCACTGCGTGGAAGTATCAGTGGTAAGCCCTGTATATAATAAAAGGTAAACAAAGCTTAACAAACACTGTCAAAGCAGGGAGGAAGTGGACTTTAACTAACAGACAAGTAGATTTCACTAGAAGTAAATATTTCAGTGCTGGTTTTGTTACATAAAGACATTCATACCTACAAAAAGCCAGATTCTCAGTCCTCTCGCGCTGGTTTTTGCTACTGTGGCCTTAATGAACTCAAGAGTTAAACTGACTTAAAGCAAAGACAATTAATCTTGTGATGTTACACAGAGTGTCCAACAATAGCATTTCAGCAACATGCACTTTGTATTCTGTTACACACTGAGAGAAGAACTTCCTGACAACCAGACCTGTAACACAGGGTGGATGTGTAATGTGCACATCCACAGCCAGCACCCCGTGCCATTAACTGCCTTCAGGAAACACTCTCTCCATGGAAACTTTGCAGGAGAAAACGTGTTTTGTCTTGTGTGTGACTTGGGAAGTAGGTTTGTCAGCCCAGGGCAACAAATTAAAAAGATTGTTTATGCTATGCAACTTGCCAGTGTTTGTTAGTAGGCATTTCTCCTTCTCACCTTTTAATAATGGGGACAGGAACTTTGTGACTTTAAACAATGACTAATTTGTTCCCATGAGAGCAAAAAAACACTCAAGTGACAATGAAAATATAAGCATTCTAGAAAACAAATGCTACAACATATTCATGAAAATGAGCATTCATATCAAATGAGAGAATATCAAAGACTATTGCTCTTTCAAAGAACTTTTTCCCTTGCAGAACTCAGCAGCTGCTCATTTACTTTAACAGACTCTCTAACAACAGCTAAGAATTTGCCCCTAGAATTACTACTATAAAAGAGTAAATTTGCAAGTGCAGCTGAGTTTCACTTCTGTTCTGCCTATTCTGGAGCATTGCTATGCACCATGAATTGGGGGTGATGCTTAGCTTGGAAATTATTTTGTTGTTCATATACTTTGGATATGCTGCCTAGGTACCTTTGACACCAAGACTGTCTCAATGTATAGAGCTGAATTAGATCCATTTTCTATCACTTAATATAGACTTTAAATTTGCCCATGGAACGTGTCCACACTAGACTGAGAAGAAGCCTCTTGGCAATACTGAATTATCATACTGAATTGCTTCCATCCATTTGCTGGGGCTGCCAAATTGAAATGATGCATGTCACGGCAACCCCACACTGAAAAGTAAAAGACAGCCTCTTAAATGTTCCATTTATAAAGCTTTTTATTCACAGTCAGATTTAGTATCCCCTCTGAAATATATCACTTTACAAATTGATACCTTGCCATTACAAGATTTCCACACCATATTCACTCAGCTTAGTAGTAAAAACAAGCTTTTGCTCTTTTCCCTTTGGTACAGCTGATGAAAACTGAGCAGTTCAAGGTCTGCTTCTCAGATCACCAGCACTCCATAGATCCAGTATTCCATAGATCCATAATCTTCTCCTGCAGGGAAAGTTAAAAGTCAGCAAAAAGGTAAACTGTTAGTTCTATCAGTGAGACATTACAAGTGCATCATATTGGAAAGCAGAAACTGAAGAAAAAAAAATAACCAACCACTAATGCTAAGGATGCTAAGAGTGCTCTGCCAAACAAAAGCATCCTTGTGGACTTCTTTAAACTTTCTGCAATAAATATCACTCAAAGCAAATTAAGACCAAAAAATTATAGTCACACTGCAGAACTTAAATGCATTTTTTTCCTAATATGTGTCATGTGGGATTCTAAAATGACAGATTGTATTTACTTTTTGTATTATTTCCCCATAACTGCTGTAGCCTAACACCTCTTTTTTTTAATCACTGGCAAGTGAATGTCTAACTAAGAAACATAAATAATAACATAAACTAATAATGCCCTGTTTTAGCATCTTTACATGTCAGTTTATGACAAAGGAATAACCTGCCCTGTCCACATTTGGGATGCAACCAGTTTCTTCGGTTTAAAGTTTGTCAGAATTTCCCTTTTGGAGAAGTAGAACGTTTCTGTGAAGCTTCATGATAATTCCTCCAGTTGCATTCTGATTTGCATGCCACTGTGTAGCTGAAGTTCTTTCCAACTTCTGAATTGCATCAAAAATTTTGCTGTAGTTTCCTTACACTTCAGCTCCCTAAAGCAGCTCTACATTACTAGCCAGCCACGTCTGATGAAAGAAGAAATTACATTCTGACCAAGCTCTTTCATTTTTTATGGAAAGCTTGGCACGTATGCCAGCCAGCTTATAGCAATGCTAAACAGGGGAATTTTTTTTTCCTAGGTATAAGGGTTTGGGGTTTTTTATGTTGCTTGCAATAGAGGAGAATCTGCATGAATTGAGTCAAAAGTTCAGTGAGACCTTGCCAGAAGGAACCCTATGCCACAAATGCCACTTACACCAATATAACTCCACCTGTGCTTCCAGTTACAGACTGGATTTTGCTGTTCATGACCTCCAAAAGCCTTCCTGTGGCCAATATCCAGTAGAAGCCTTGATCTAGGTCTCTTCTAGGGCTGCAGAACCAGGTCTTCATCAATTGCTGAGTATGTCATTTACTATGAAAAACATCCTTGTAAAGGATTTTCCTTTACAATTGTCATGGTCTCAGCCCTGCAGTTAAAAAACGAATTTCAGTCTTAAACCCAAGAAAATTCTGAATTCTGAGAGAATTTTGTTTGTTCAGCTTTTATCATTCCAGATAAATAAGTTTGAGGGGATTTTCAATAAAACCGCCACACTAATAGTTTTTTGACAAAGCTTCATGCTAGCATTGATTTTCAAGGCCAGGAAAAAACAGGATGACTTAATAAAACATCCACTCCTAGTGATGCAGTTCTCCAGAAATAAAAATACTGAAGGAGTAAAAATGAGCACCATTGATATGTTGACTTCCTAAGTCACGGCTAGTATTTATAAGGGCGGGAATTTAAGTCCTAGTAAAATTCTTCCTTTGTTTACAGCCACAGTAAACTCTCTGTCAGAGAGATGTTTTCTAGGAGTAGATCTGCAGAAGCTTTACACAGCTGGGAGAACACCTAGTTTCTCACATCAAAGATACACATTTTGTTACAGTAAAAAATCTCTTTATATGGCTAGGACAGTTAATGCCAAATTGCTATTTTTATGCAGTTATTTGCCACCAATACTAGTGGGATTTAAAGTCTTGAGTTGCATTTTCATTTCTCTTCTGAAGTGTTTTTTCTTGTAAGCTTGGAAAATTCCCCATCCAACCTCATATCAGATTCTAGTCACAGCTGATAACTTCACATGCTCTTGACAACCTCATCAGTTCCTTGGTACAAAGACTAGAGAGCAAGAAAAGTTCCAAGAACAGGTTACCCATTAAATGCCTGTATCAAAACAAAATCTTTAACCAAATAATGACTTCGGTGCTGTAAATAACACTTAGAATTCACGATCTTGTATTTCAAGCCTCTTTCTAATAGGGCTGTTAGTGAATAACAAGCACATGGTGACAATTTTTAGTTTGTGGGTGTTTAGGTTGTTTTGTGGCAGAAAAGCAAAGCCACAAATCCAGGCTATGAACAGCCACACTGAATGATGCGAGTCTTAAAAAAAACAAAAAAGTGTACAAAATTGCTTTTGTTATATCTACTTAAACTGCCCTATTACAAATGTCAAATACCTGTATATAATTAATTATTCCAGATGGACTTCCACCTCAGTAAGTCTTAGCTAATAGCTTTGCATTATTCTTGTTTAAACATTTACCAGTGAAACCTGTGTACTTTACCGGACAATGAATTATTATCCTTTTCAGAAATTATCCTTTTAAAACAAAAGCTGTAATTGAAGCTTAAGAGAAAAATCATGTAATGGAAATGCCCTTCAATCCCCTTTTAATTAACAGCTCTGTGCGTAAATACTGAGCTACTCATTTCCTCAAGACAATGCCTCTCGAAGCAGAGGATGTTATCTCCCAGAAAATTTCTATATTAAAGTGCTCTGGGGTTTGTGCCACTTTAGGCCACTTCTATCCTACTGTTTTCCCCCTTAGTCCAAAGAACACTTGGCTTTCCTTCTATTTTTTTTTTTAAATTGATGGGTTTGAGATTAGCGTTTTGAACCTCATGCTTTGCACATGCAGACCTCTACTTTTACAGCAAGCCCAGAAGTCTATTTATAATAGAAGATTATAAAGATAATAAATAAAAAAAACAGATATTTATAATAGAAGTCTATTTATAATAGTCGAAGGCTGCCATTTGCAGTTTGAAAGGGGTACAAGACAGGACTAACAGACTTCCAAATAAACTCTGTCCCAACCTACTGACCACACCAAGAGAAGAATTGTTTTACCCAAGTGTGCCATCTTTGGTGAAGAACACAGTTTGGGCCTTTTGCATTTTTAACCTTAATTGCACAAAAAAAAAAAAAAAAGAGACTCCCAAGTAGAGCAGCTTTTTTGTTTGGCATATCCATGACATTAACCTGGAGAAATAATGCATTCTCATTTTAATTTTCCACTGGTAAATGTTTATGGGCTTTTGACATATACTCACTTAAGAAGTCCCGTGGATTTGAGGCAGCAAGGTTATGTACCTACATCAAAATATATACAATTCAGTTCTCTTGTTAGCTGTATTGAAGGAATTGCTATTTATTCAGAGTTTATCATAAACAGGAACATGTAAATTCTGGAGACACACTATGTGTTTAATAAACTTGCCAATGAACTTCTACTTTCAAATATACATTTTTAGATAATCAGGGAGAGAAGAACCTTCATTTTAGTACCCAGTTCAACTTAGTCCACATTCTGCACTGCACAGCTGCAGTACAATGCTGTGAGGACAGTAACCATCCACTGCACATCATCCAGCTTGCAGCTATACTGGATTCTTTGTTCTTATCATTTAGTCTTTAGCATTTCCAAACCACTTTTGTGGACTGCTACCCAAACTGCATTTTTGTGAACTAAACTGTTTTATTTTTCCATCATAAGGGTACTGCTAATTGTCAAGCAGCTTTTAGGCAGATAATTGAGCTTTGCATTGCAGTGTATTGAGAACTAAACCCACCTATCACACCTCCTTTCCTAAAGGGCTAAGCTTCACACTTTGAGGAAAAATACAGTGTTTGCAAGAAGGAGCAGTGGTTTTTACTGCACCAGAGGACAGTTTCCTTGATAAAGATTTGAGAAACACCAATGGATGACCACACTCCTACCACCTCAGAGCACATTTCTCAGAGCATCAGCAGTAAGGGATGAGCACTGCGGCCAAAATTCCAACCAAGTTCCTGCATGTGCTGTTTCCTAATAGCTGTCCCCAGCCTGCTCCTTTTTTTGGACCCTACAAACTGCCCTTAGGGGATATCTAATTTTTCCATTGACTAGACATGGGGGCTTGGAGTGGAATCCAGGCTGTTTGCTTGTGGCCCCTGAAGCTCTGTTTTCTCAGAGGGAACAGAAGTAAGGGAATATGGCATAAGTTCAAGTTCAGAAGCTGAAAAGGAAACAGTTTAACACAGTGAATAAACCTTACAAAACTCTACAAACACAGCATTTCACACAATGCTCTTTCATAAACACCACAGACAGGATAGCATTGTTTGAAACATTTTAATATTCAGGAGATTAAGGACATATAAAAAAGTGTCAATAAATCATTCAGTAGTAAAAAAAAAAAATGTAAATCACAGGTATTATAAGCAAAACATCACTAGTATTTATTACCAGCAAGTGTATGTCAGGTCTTTATCATTTGGGTAATGAGATGTCACTCAAACATGCATCCAATGGCACTTTTAGATACACATTCAACGCAATTGCCTCAGTGACAAGTGTTCTGGACAAAACACAGACCTGTAAAATTCTTAAGTATAACTTAATCTGTTATACAGCACCTCCGTGAGGTGCATGCAGTATGCAAAGCAATTAAAAATAAGTACTAGGTGTCTCTAATTTATATAAAACCAAGATTTAGTCCTTCTTTCTCTTTTTTCCTTTAGCAGGAGTTTTGGGACTATGTTCATTTTCTGCATTTGGTTCCCAAAGTGCATTTTTTACAAATCTAGAAGCAGCTCCTTTATCGAGTCTGGATGCCTTTTTCTTGTCTGTTATTTCTTTGACCTTGTTCATGTATGTTCTTATTCTCTCCTAGGGAGGAAAAAAAAAGAAGAAGGAAGGAAAAGTATATTTCAAACCATTCTTCCAAGACTGCAGCTAAAATGAATTAATGCGTAAAAGTTCTCCACACTGTACACTTCTATAACACCTAGAAGAATAGTATCATTTAAATAAATATACCAGGCTCTTTGCAAACTTGAGATATCCCCTTTAGCAAACTGTCCATCACAGGTACCTACCATACCATCTGCATGACATCCACTGTAACAGGAACACAGTGTCCTACAGACATGAAGACTCTGCATCTAATCTACACTGAAATGAGAACTGTTCTTGCAAGCAACGTTAGAAAATAAATTACTGAACTCAGTTTGGACGACATAAAGATGGCAAAATAATATTTAGATATGACAGATTTATAGATGAAATATACTGCCTACCGTCTACAAAAAAAAAAAAAACAACATTCACCATGTCCAAGCAAAGTCAGAAAGATGTTACAAGCATTACACACACAACCACGCAGAAGTCTAGGGCTTAAGATCCTGAAATGGTCAAGGGGACTTACCAATGAACTTATATAAGGCAGCCTGAAGAACTTCCAGCTGTACCAGAAGCTTCTTTTATGACCATAAATAACAGAAACAGCCTGTTTCCACTGCCATTCCATAAATCAAGGGGATACTTTCTTGCCATCTTTGCCCACCACAGTCATTTGGTGTCTATGTGGAGTTTTTTTGAACAACACATGGCTTGGACTCAGCCCCACCCAAGTATACCCTCCCAGTTTAACAATCTCATTTCTGTGCCTACTCATCCTCATCTACTTCCGAAATAAATAAAGAAAATTAAAGAAAATTAACCCCTCTAAGATGGAAATCCCCCTCTGTTAAGTGCCTGCTTCTCTTCACTGAGTAGAGAGGACACTTACAGTAACTCAGTAAAATATTTAAGTTTGGTTGACTTTTGATTTCATGTCCACATATTTAGCCTAATATAGCCTTCAAGTATAGGGCCTTTAGGTGTTAATGTAATACAAACAACAGTAACATATATCTACACAGATATGTAGCCCTTTACCTGATACCTGATTTATAAATGTGGATTAACAGAACATTTATGGCTACTGCTAAAATAAATGTTGATCTGTAACCCACACATTTCTCACACAGCCACCGCCACCTCTTTGGATCTGGAACAAAAGCTACAAGACCTACACTACAGAATCTGATTTTCAAGTGTTCAGTGACCATTATAAGCAACTGTCAAAAACTTGGCCTCCCTGTCTGTAGCAAAAACACAGCTTTAATGAGGAGAGCTTTACAAGGTCTGAAATCATGATCGACTGTAATATTTCTTTGGTGGCTGAGATGGCTAATGAGAACAGATGGCAAACCTGCATGTATCAACATGGGAAAAAGGAGCTGAAAAAATGTCAGTGTGACAAAAGAAATGAATTCTGATAGCCTGAATGTGAGTTTTATTAATACAGTTTGAATTCCTGTATGTACACAAGGAGAGCAATTCTAAAAACAAAAGAATCCTGACAGAACACTCTTTTTTAATTCCCTTTCCACATGAATAAGAACATCACAATGCTCTTGGAAGGAAGGAATGTGCATTCATTCACCTTGAGGCTTGCAAAAAGAAAAGAGAGCTGGATAAGAATCTAGGCTGTGATAATTCACTCATTCTTTGGAGTTAAAAAAGACTGGCAGTTGTGAAGTAAAATACCAGCATAAAATATCCACAGCAGAGAGAGATAAAATTTTTTAGTATCATTAAATTAACAAAATATTCAGACACTATATAACAGGAGGAACAAGAAACTGACTGAAAGCTCATGAAATATTAACTGATGTATTTTTTTTTAAGATGATACAGTCTAGACTACTGAAAACCTCACAAAATTAAAAATAGAAATATTCTTGTTATTCAGGCTGGCTTTCCACATTTTGCAGCCCTATCTCCCATTCCACTGGTTATGTAAGGATTACATTTAAGGTGAGTATTTCACGATGGCCTGGATTTAATATTTCCATTTACACAGGAATTAAAATGGGTAGCGAGAAGTTTTGATTTCTATTTTTTCTTCAGGCTAAAATGATTTGATATTTTAAGTCAGCAGAATTTTCGAGATAGCCGGCCTTCTACACCGTAGTCATGCATCTAAATGGAACACAAAGACAAACCTAAAAGATTTATTATACGTTGTAAATATGTCACTAATGCAGAGTTACTGGACAATACACATACAACTGGTGCCAAAAAAGCTTTTAGCTTTGTTGCTGAACTGGATTCTTTACTGCTGAGAAAATGAATTAATGGAGGACTTGGAAGGGGGGGGGGGGCTCTTTCCCGTCTCCGTCAGTAAATCAACCACACTCTACTTTTAGAGTCATACAAAAGTAAGAACAGGCAGCCTCAGAGATTAACATGATTCCAAGTATTTATAAGAAAAAAATGCCATACTGGAAGTTATAAATTATTATCAGACATGTAACATTTTTTCCATTTAACAGATACAAGTGAAAAGCTGCTCTGTTCAGAACCCAGTTCTTAAACAAAGGTGGAAAAAAAGACAAGATAAGATGATATCATTCATCATCTTGTTTTTTTCTCATTTCAGCAGACCCTACAACTTTACTTTAAACAGTACTGTTTGGAACTAAAAATATTACTTTCTTAATTTAGAGAGCCCAGCAGGGCACATAAATAGTTATATAACACCACGTAGCATATGTATGCTATTATAGCAACATATCAATATTAAATGTAGATATAAACATTTCTTAACTTCTATATGGGCTAAATGTCCTGAGCAAGATGCATGCAGTGTAAAGAACTTACCAGTTCTTGTTTCACTGGATGTTCCTTTGGATTGATTCCTTGAGTAGCCAAGTATACTACAAGAAAAAAACATGATTTTTTTGAAACTGAAGTCTGTCATGACTGAGGGCCCAGTCAAGCAGTCACATAGGAAAACTGCAGTTTCCACATAAAATCATTACTAAGAATTGAAGTTAACGATGTTGTTAAGTATCTGGCAAACTATTATCATCAAATGTTGCAGCTAAAAACCCCCTGAACAACTAACATGACTAAACTTTCTGCCCTTAAAAGGACAGAAAAGGTTGCCACTAAAAAAAACAGAAACATCTTCATGCATGTACAAAGTCAGCTTTTCTAAATATAGATTTTTGATTTGGAGTTTCAACATCATTTACCTTACGGATGGCAATAATGTGGGTCCACAGGGTAACCACAAGTTTTTAATTATTTGGCTAAAACATGATTATTTAATGTTTGCAGCTGTCTAAGTGTTCAGATAGCAATCATAAATACCAGTCTTTCCTCCTACCACATACTTACCCCAGAACATGGAATTCAACGTGTACACCGAAACCAAATCCAGCTTTGCTTGCTCAAGAGGATCTAACTAGAATGAAAAAAAAAAAAAAAGACCACCACATTTGCACATTTATAAGTAAGGTATGCACAGATTTTTATACTTGTGAATGTATTAGTCAAAAAATACACACAGAAGGAGCACATTTTTGCACAAGTTCCCTGACACCATGTTTACGCCTATTTCCATGCCACCACAGAACCATCCTCTCCTCTCCAAGTATTCTGTAATTTTCCCAGTCTGATTTTAAATGTCACAGTCCCACACAACCAAAAGAAAAAAAATCTCTTGGCATGTAGCTCTTGGACTACTATTCCCATAGTCAGAAATAAGTCCCTGGTTTTCCACTATAATTTAATTAAAAATAGCTGTTGCTATCAATGGAAGGGAAAAAAAAAAAAGTCTTAAGATTGCTGAAAAACTCAAATGTGAATATACAATGAATGAATGTTAGCACTATATTGTGTGTTCAGTGCATGTTGGAATATTTAGGGATGTAAAGCAAAGGAAGAATAAAGGTAATGAGGGTTTTTTTTTTTCCCCTTGACTGTCAAAGTCAATTTATTATTTCAGTCCTACAGGATTTCCAGAAACTCTGATAACATCATTGTACAGCTCACTAGTTCTAACATGGATACTGTCAAAAGATCTCTGTTCTCAAGACTGTTTTCTTCATAATTTATTTGTGTAAGAAATCCTCTTAGGATAAAGAAGCTCCCTCATGGGCTGGCTTTTTCTTGCCCTACAGAAAGAAATTACATGTTAGGCTTTAAATGTTAAAAGATAAGAGAGGCTTGTATGAAGTTCTCAGGCAGTACCTTTATGCCCCGATAAAAAGCCACATTTTAGAGACTTATGCTTATAACATACCTAGAGGAGACAGCTCAGGCTCTGCAAGTCTAGACTTCCAGAATCAGATCAATCCTCACTGCTGTCAGGTCACCTTTATATCCCCCCGGGTACACAAAGTTCCATTAAAGTTTGTTGCAAGGAAGTCTGAGACAAAAACCTGAGTGCCCTCTCCATTATCAAAGAGCACTCACATGCACTTCAAGGAAGGTCAGGAATAAGCCAGAATGTCCTCTACCTAAATGACTCACTGGTAAGATCATCACTTACTAGCATGTGTTTCAGTGTTTAATTTGTAAGACTATTTGGATATCTTAGATATGTAAGAGTTTCAAATACTATCAAGGGTAGGAAGTGTCATATTTGTTACTGAAAACCTAACAGACCCTTTTATTTCAGTTCAGGTTCCCAAGTATTCCTGTATTAACAAGGAAAAGGTTTTCAAAAGGAAGATTATTTACCTTTTGCAGAAGCTCACTCCTGGAAACGGACATCATTGTCTTCAGCATCTCATCTACAGAACCAAGAGATTTTTCAAATGCTGCGAGATAATCATGAATTTCAGTGGGGTATTCTTCTGAACTATTATCATCCTCTGACATTTCCATCTGAAAAGAGGAAACAAAACTAATAATCCTTTTCATTAGGCACCTACCGAGTCAAAAGACTGTATTTTACAATACAAAGCATTAGCATTTATTCATTAAACATTATAAGAAATGCCTACTTGTGAAGAGTTCTAGCAAGTTATGTCAACAGCGACACAGTTAAAAGGTCCTGTAATTTCAGGGATATCTCCTGACTGCTCTGCAAAATGGCATGAAGGAGCACTACAAATGACATGACTGTAGTACCTATTCTTGCAATGGTCCCAAAACAGCATGTAGCTTTTATGGCCTGTGATAGAAAGGAATTAGTTGCTTGTTTAAAAGAAGTGCTCTATAAATCACACTACATAAAGAGCTACACCAAGCAACAGGCAGGACACCAGAAAAAAAAAAAAAAAAACAAAAAAAAACAACCAAACAGGGATATGGCTTCAGCCTGTCTTAGGAACAGACATTACTTCAGCTTTACAGTGGTTATTCAGCACCAGTTATGTCAGGGTCAGTTACATCTTCCAATGCTAAATTTAGCAGTCGGTCAAAAAAAATTCTTCTTGTGAACCCTGTATCCAGTTTTCTGAATTCTCTATGGGGTATTATAATCTGCAACATAACTCTACCCATAACAGAGTTGAGCTGATTCTGGGATTTCAGAATACTCTGGATATCTTGTAGACACATCAGTGCACAGCAACTGGGAAATAAGATGTGAAAAATCTCAAAGTAGCCCTTTTTTGATCCCAGCAGTTATAGTACCATGGCACTGGTTACTGCCAAGCCACCTGCTGGCTTATTCTTTAATTCCTCTCAAATCATAAATCACCTATTATCTTTGGGATTTAATGTTACTTAGGGCTACGTTATTTTCTACAACTTCTGTGATTGAGCAACAACTTTTGGAATGTTCTAAGGAAAGAAGAGAAGAAATATGCAAGTTTCCTGCCCCTTTGGTGAGCTGCATCAAGAATAGTGGGAGCACCTGGATCACTTCAGTCTTTCCTCCTTAGGATGAGTGTGATAATTCCACTCCCCAGCTGCTGAGTACAGAGGGCAGGAACAGGAACTGGAGAGGTTGCACTTTATCTATGAACACAAAAGCCCTGTGGTCAGTGCAAACAGCTGTCAAATCACTGGAGTTTGTCTTAGATAACAATTTTATCTTTCCCTTTTCCTGGCAAGAGCATGGTATGTGTGAGAGAGGCTTTTTATTTATATTGCCTCTTGGAGTCAAAAAGGAAGAAGGTTGGGAGAAAAACCAGCGTGGAGCTACTCAAGCCTGTCTGCAACTCCAGTTTCAACCACACCAGTGTGATTCCAGAAATATGATCAGCCAATTAACAAGCCCAGTTTCACTGCTGTTGCTTGCATAGTTAAGAATTACAACCCTACTCGGCTGCATGACTGTTCATCCTGGTCAGAGCTGGTTTTCAGACTGAGTACAGAATCACAACACCAACCACAACTACTGGAAGGTCCCCTCCCTACCCCTGCATGTAATCCACACATGTAAATAATATTTCAGTCAGCTGCAGCACACCTAAGCAAGAAAGCTGACCTGGACCTACAAGATGCTGCCCACAGAAAGGCAAAATACCACTACAATTACTTCTGACATTTACGATAACACTGTGTTTAATTCTCTCCTGGGCACCTGCTCTATAACCACCCTTGTTAGGCTGATTAAAAGGGTTCAGAAACAATGTTTGTTGTTAACTTTTAGTCATATGATACATCATTAAAAAAAACCCTCAAAGCTACAAAAGAAACTAGATTTTTCCAGTTATTAGTACAGTTAAGTTTGGTCAGAAGGTGTCTGTCCATACACATTTCCTATGCTTAAACATAGAGGGAGAGAGGAGTAATCCAATCCAAGAATAATCTGCAGAGTTTACCATCACTACAGCACTTAACCTCCTATGGTCTTAATTCGATGGACAGGCATGAACATAGTGATAAATTCCAACTTTACTCACTCCCTTTATCAGTGTATCCAGCACCAGCAAGAATAAAAAAACAACCAACAAAAGCCTGTAGCAGGAATGTGTTATCAAAACTAACTTGAGCTGTTTTACAGCAGTTGTAAGAATAAAGTCACTAGAGGATATTTGATATTCTTTTTGGACTAAGCTAGACCTAAAGAATAAGACAGAAGAACAGGAAGATAAAAGGAAAGATAACAGATACACTTCAAAATACATTTTGCTCTGATTGTTGTCTTATGAACCAGACAAAATTAAGTTTGTCCTCATATCACAAAGTATTCATTTGACACTGTCAATTAGCAAGGAAAGGGAAAAACATGCATTGGACTTCAATGGACTTCATTGATAAGTCCAGGGAGGAGGAAGAACTTGTTGAATTTGTGTTTTCTGTTCATTTCAACAGGAACCAGCAAGTTCCTACTCCTGCTGTGTAGGGACCTCTCTCTTTTCATTACACTGTTGTTTCAGCATTGCTAATCTCCAAGCAGGATATGTTACAGTGCTGGCACATGCCAACAGTAAGGCAGCCTAAAATAATTCTGATAACATTAAACCAACAAGAGTAAAATTACACTACATTAGAAAACGTGTACACCGGAAACTCCACAAAGTTGTTTCTGCCAAAATTAATACACAGGTTGCACAGTCACACCTGCAGAATGACAAAGCCAAGGATGGGAGGAACTGAGACCACCTCAGTGATTCTCTAAACACACCTAAAGGCTATACTGCCCTCAGTAGTTATGTCTCGGTTATTAAACCACTAACAAAACCTTCCTCAAACCTTTTCAAATGTTTCTCCATGTATTTCGAACAAGCAAATATTTAAGTCAGTTCCTGAAGTTGATGTCTACTGGGCAGGTTTTCTGTTTTGAATTTACTGATTTTCAAGCAGATTTTACTTGACACAGAGATCCCACTTTAAAAATTAACAATAGTAGAAATGTTCAGATAAAAGAAGTAACAAAATCTTGCTGAGTAAGCATGTGAATAATAAGGAATTCTAAAGGAAATAACACAGCATTTTCATTATCAAGCAGTAACACTTAAGATGCAGAACACATAAGCTGTGGTTTTGTGCACAAAAGTAATACTTTACAAGATCTTTCACTATGAGAATGCAAAGGAAAGTTCACAACCCATAAACATAAGAGAGAAGAGGCCTACTTTGGTTAAGGGCAAAAAAACAGTGCTGAAAAATGTGATCTGACTTCATAACATCAATCTACCAGAAACAACTTTGCCTTTTAACCCTGAGCTCAAAAACTGCCATGTAGTTATTGGGGGAAAAAAAACAAAAATATATATTTGAGGGAAAAAAGGACTTTACATTGCAAAGGTAAAGCATTTTCATGAGAAAATTGCATTTAGGTCTGTCAAAAAATGTTTTACAAAATGAGTTCCCACACAGGTAGAAAATTTCTGGATATACTTAAATTTCTGAAAGATTCTAAATAAATTCTCATTTATTCAGAAACATTTACGTAAACTTATGCTTAGAAAACAATTAACACCTTGTTTTCTTTGCAGTCAACATATGAATAAACATATAAACCAGAGCAAGTAATACACTGGAACCACAAAAAGGGAAGAGATGGACATTATTAATGAACCACAGAAAAGCCACAAATATGAAAAGGAAAAAATTATGTCATCTTCTGCAGTCTATATAAAGAAGACCAAACAGGTGACAATCAAAAGCAGTTTGCTGTAGTATTAATGTGCCTATTGATCTAAGATACAACCAGGTTCAATGCTGTATTAAGGAATTTTAAATAAAAACAAACAAAATACAGATGGTTGTGCACAATACAACTAGCAAAACTGCCCATCTTTACATTTATCTTCCAGAAGAACGAAAAGAACTGCAGACTTCTTTTAAGGAAACCACACCCATGACTGGCATACAAAGGTAAGTAAAGGAAAAAGAGAAACTGCATAAAAGCATGTGGCTTTTATGAATATTTTTAATATATCTCGTGCTTTAACACGAGCCTTAGAAAGTAATTGCCAGCTGGCTTAAAAAGCAAAACCAAACTTCCCTTCCTGCCCACCCCCACAGCTAAACTCTGTCATACTGAAAGACATAAACTCTAATTAGGCCCTGGGTACCTCTATGAGAGATTTTGCTGAAGATAAATGGGGAAAGTAGTGGAAGCTACATTCATCTGTCAACATGGCAATAGGAAACCCCTAAAGACAATTAAAACATGCTCAGTGTTAGTGTCATGCACATGGCTTTCAACTGGAATTAAAATTGCTAGTTCAGGATAAAACTTGTGTATTTGGAATATTTTGTAACATGTACAAAAGACAAAAGTAATTTGGTGTTCTAAATACTGCAACTCACTTCACACTCCATGTTTATTCCTACATATTCCCTAAGCACTAGAAGGCCTTCTCCCCATACTGAGCTCAGATCTTTTGTTTTTTCAGATTATTCACCTAACAAAAATCAGATCAGACTTTCCTTCTTCCCATGGATATTTACAAATTACATAGAGAAAACCAAAACCAAAACCAACCCAAAACCTTTTGCTCAGGGCATATAAAACCCGCTCTCAAATTCAAAACAAACACATTAGCAACATCAATAAGACAAATCAAATCTGTCAGCTCCTGAAAACCGGCACTGTTCTCCCTCTTGTGAGTTCTGACTCACAGCCTGCAGTGAATACAGTGGATGTGCAAGCACAGCAAAGGTGTCCCTTCTGCTCTAACACTGTAGTTCACTGCTGTGGATGTAGAACAGAACAACCAGCATCCTAATTTTAAAGCTACTGGAGATCATGACTAAGTTCTTTGGCCACAAACCTCTTTTGGGCAGAGAAATCCACGCTTGCAAAACTCTAAGTACAAAAGGCTCTCATCTGTGACAGACACTCCTTAGTATTACTGCTGATAACAAATAATTACTTGCCCACTGGTCATCATGGTGCCTACAGATCTGTTTTGCTACTAATGCCTTTCAAGCCAGCTTGGGGCAGCTGGAGAGCACATCTAGTACAGTTAGAGCTCTCTTGCAACACCAACTCACAGTCTTGTTTGCAAGAAAGATTTCCATGCCAGAAGTAAAAGGGCCTACCACAAAATATCAAGTGCACACCAACAGGCTTACCTTGACCCCCTTAAAAATATCCCAACTCAAGCCATGCTAGTAAGCCAGTGCACAATTTGCACTATACTACAAATGGGCAACAGCTGAGCAATCATTTTTAACCCTGCCTTCAAAGCCAGGATCCAGCACCAACACGTGCACAGAGCCATCCTACAAAGCAGCTCACAGCCATCGGGCTCTTGGTGACGCCTCTGAGAAAAAGTCTCTTGAGCTTCAAAGGATTTGCAAAGTTTATTCTCATCTGTCTTAAAAGGAGATTCAAATTTAAAGGGAGGGGATAATATTTTTGAGGCTCTCTTACACTTCAGCCCGTGGCAGATATCACATGAGAAAACAGTTATCTCAGCTTGGCTCAAACAACCCACATTCACCACAACCCCATCTATATCCACACAGACCATCCCTGATGTAAACCTTCAGCTTGATCCTCACAATTCATAAAACATTTTTACTCTCTGCAATCAGCTGTCCTAAATTCCACATCTTTGATGGCAAATCGTTTCCTCTTCTGAACAAAACCAATATAACCTGCTCCTGTTCAGCTCCAACCTGCCAGTACCCCCATCAGTTAAGTACAATGATAAAACCATCTTTCTTTAGGTATGTCCAAAACACTCCTTCCTGAGAGGTTTTCACAAAAGCTCTCACACTCAGAACTATGCTGCCACAGCTCAGTTCAAGGCTGGGGCTCTAAAGTGATGCTAAATTTGTATGTCTAAACTGGTCTTTAAAACACACACTTTTGGTTGCACTGAAGCTACCAAGTTCTCATGCAGCAAAAGATGGTCTCCTTGGACAAAGCAGTTTACACACAGTGGGGACAGCAATCAACACTGAATACTTCTGTCCTACCAAATTTGCAGTGAGCAGGAAAGAGCCTGCCTCCAGTCTGCAGCTCCTGTATGCTCCAAACCACGGACTTTACAACCTCTTCTAAAATTTACTGCCACTCCCCACTAGTATCAGCACCACGAATATCCAGAATTAAAGCCAAGGAGTTTTTTATTTCTTTTAAACTGTTGACCACTTGCTTTGTTTCCTTTAGCCACCGGTTCCAAAATGCATGAAAAAGCACTTCCTTCTATCAGAATTCAATTTCCTCTACTTGCATTTTGTGCAGCACCTCTCTGTACAGTTTTGAACAGTGACCTCAATGTATTTTGGCTGTTTGCTATTTGACTGTGCTAACAAGACTCTGACACTATTAAAAGCATATTTACCCATTTTTTTGGTTGAACATAACACAGTAACTGTGGGATGTTGTGTTCTAAGCGTTGTCTTCTTAGAACTTATCTCACTAATGCAAGAAAAAAAAGGCCAAAATCTTTTCTAGCTGTCCTCTAAACAGAATTTAAGAGCTGATAACATGATGCAACTTCTAGAGAAATGGGAAATACTGTGTGATGGCATAACTAAGCGTGTCACATACCCCCAGGCCCTGCAGAAAGCCTCACAGCAAGCCTGCATGAGGGATGGAAAAAAGGTTACAGTGAAAATAAAGAGCTGAGATAGAGGTAATCAAGTCTGCGACCTCAAATCTTTCATAGTCTGTTATCCCATCCCCCTTGGCACCATCTTTCAAGTTAACAATATCAAGCTTCCCTCTCACCACTCAAGCAGTGACCTGCATTTCTTCTTTCTTCTTTCTCAGAGCTGCCTTTTCCAGCTCTGATGCTGCAACATGTACCAGAAGCTGTGATGGCCAGTACCCTTCCAGTGCACTGTTTAATTATTTATAGGAAAAGCAGATCACAGATGGTTCTAAAGTGATCCTGAAAATCTTAAACTACTTCAAAGAGAGGTTTGTGTGATCTGAAAGGTTTGTGTGACTTCTGCACTGCATTTCTAACGGGAAGCCTAAAAATTCTATCAATTACTTTCAAGTTTCTCACATTCTGGAGTAGAGCATTTTCTTGTGTTGAGTATTTTCTAATTTCTTTAGCAAGGGTCACACTCCCATGGGATTAGCAATATCCAGGTATTTTACATTGTTATTTTATATTTTTAAAACCAAGAAATGCACCAGACACCTTTCAATTTTGATTTTACAACCCAGATATTCCATTTTTGTTTGTCTCAGAAATTAGGCCTTTAAACTGGCGCAATGTAAATTTTAATTTGCAAGCCAAAGTCCCTTTTAAGCTTTAGAAAGCTGTTACAAAGTGTAAGGAAGGCAACATTTTCACCCTTTCAGCAACATGAGAGAACTGGAACAAGACCTATTTTGTTACAAAGTACTCGAGCTTAGTAGTTTTAAGTACCACCTACCTTTCTGTTAAAAGGAAAAAGAGTGCTGCTGAACTACTTTAGCCACGGCCTGTACATGCAAACTGTATCTTGTCCTTGAAACAAACACTCCTCTTACAACAGCTAACAAGTTCTCAAGGCTCCTCAAGTCTATTTTTAACAGGAATAAAACAACTCCCTACAGCTACAGCACAGCTAAAAAAAAAAAAAAAAAAAAAAAGCCAGTATTCCACATTCTCTTTTTCGTGGATATGTAATCAAAGCCTATAGTCCATATTCTCTTTTTCACGGGTATGTAAGCAAAGCCTATAGTCCATATTCTCTTCTTCATGGATATATAAGCAAGTCATGCATTAAAACATGTCAAGCCATGTAACGCCACGTGCATTAAACAATCAAGGCCAGGTTGGATGGGGCTCTGTGCAACCTGGCACAGGGGAAGGTGTCCCTGCCCATGGCGGGGGGGTTGGAACGGGATGACCTTTGAGGCAACCCTTCCAACCCAAACCACTCCACAAACTGCGTTCATGACGCCCACAGCCAACACCAGCAGCGCACACCGCGTGTCCCCCCCTTGTGCGCGGCCACCAGCGGCCCTGACTCCCGGCAACGCGCTTCCCTCTTCGCCAAGGCCTCGGGAAAGCCCTACGACCCCGGGAGGCTCCCGGAGGGACACACACACACACGGGGGTCTCTCCCCGCTCTTACCTGGGGCGTGGGGTACTCGGGAACAGCGGCAGCGGGGCGGGAGCGGCGCCGGCGCCCGGCGGTGACGCCACGGGGCGGGACCGGGATACGGGAAAGGGGAGGGATGTGACGAGCCACCCGAGAGGGGAAGGGAGAGCCGGAGGTTCGTAAATAGAGTGACAGCGGTCGGAGGGTCCGCGAACAGTCAGAAAATGATACACTTGGCGCGGAAATGGGTGTAAGTCAGTCCCTGAGCTACTGTATAAGCGCACGGCAGTGCTGCTGGGATAACGGGGTGGGGCGAAAGGGAAGGGAGGAGGAGGTGGATTGATGGGGAGGGAGCGGGGGCAGAGAGAGATAGAGAAAGATGAATTAAAGAGGGGGGAGAAAAAAAGGAAGAAAAGGAAAGAAAAAGAAAAGAAAGAGAAAGAAAGAAAGATGAGTTAGAGGGGGAGAGAAAAAAAGAAAGAAAATGGGAGAGAGGAAAAAAGAATCATAGAATCAGCCGGGTTGGAAGGGACCTCTGAGGTCATCAAGTCTAACCCTTGAAGAAAAAGAAGAAAAAAAAAGGAAAGGGAAAAGGATGGGAAAAGGAAAAGGAGAAGGAAAAAGGAAGAAAAAAAGAAAATAAAAGCAAAAGAAAAATAAGAAAAGAAAAGGAGAATAGTAAAGGGGAAAAAAAAAAAAAAAAGAAAAGAAAAAAAGAAAGATAAATCAGTCCTAGTCCTGGTTCCAGTGTCGATCCAGCTGATGGGATGTCCAGGGCACTGGGGGGCACTGCCCAGCTTTGGTGGGAGTTGCTTTATAAGGACAAGTTTCTTTGCCCTGAAGAGGTTTCTCGCTTTCTAGTCAAATTATTTACCATGCACAGTCCATTCTTTCAGACCTTTCTGGAAATCAGGCAGAGGGCTTTGGGGATCTTGAGGTGTCTTGATCCCCCCTACAGTCCATGCCCACTTCTTGGCCTCATTCCTGCACTCAGGCTGTACCGTGTTGTGCTTATCTCTAGGAACTACAACAAGGATGTTTGCCCCAGAACTGATGATTCAGTTGGCTCCAAAGCCATCCAGTTATCAGTGTTTAAGACATACACATTAGCCCCTTGTCTTCTGGGATTCTACAGCGGGGAGGGAGATGCTCTTTTGAGGCAGAAAACACGCTTTCCAGCAGCCATCTCTTCTGGGTGGAGGAGGTAAACAGCTGGCACAACACGTCTCCAGCTGTTCCCAAGCATTCCCAATTGCTTCCTGGAAAAAGGGAGGCACAAACTGAGTTTAGAGATGGTACCCGAATCCCAGACATCACACGGGGGCATCCCAGCGGATCAGTGCCTGTTCCTGCCTGAGGCTCCACATCTTTGCCTCACCCTCGAGTGAGGGTCGGTTTCTAATGGTTGTGTTTTCCACTGTGTTTCTCCTCAAGTCTAGAGGAGGCCACCAATATGATTAGAGGGACGGAGCACCTCTCCTATGAGGGAACTGGGATTGTTGAGCCTTGAGAAGAGAAGGCTTAGGGGTGACCTAACTGTGGCCTTCCAGTACCTGAAGGGAGCCTAAGAGAAAGATGGAGAGGGACTGTTTGCATGGACATGGAGTGAGAGAACAATGGGGAATGGATTCAAACTGATAGAGAGTGGGTTCAGATTGGATATTAGGAAGAAATTCTTGACTGTGAGGGTTGTGAGGCACAGGTTGCCCAGAGAAGCTGTGGGTGCCCCATCCCTGGAAGTGTTCAAGGCTGGCTTGGATGGGGCTCTCAGCAAGCTGGTCTGGTGGAAGGTGTCCCTGCCTATGGCTGGGGGGTTGGAATTAAATGATCTTTAAGGTCCCTTCCAACCCAAATTATTCTATGATTCTATAAGATTTCAGCAAATAAATCCAGGTTCAAAACACAGTGGAGTAATAGTGTTCCACTGCGAGAGCTGGCTGACTGGATGATGGTACCAACACATCTGTGGCTCCCAAAGATAAGATCTGCTTTTTACATATTTACATTCTGATAAATAGTGAAACAGAAGTCGGTATCTGCATCAAAAATACTGCCATTACTTGCCAAAGACCTTTTTCCACCTCCTTTCTATTCAAACAGTCTTGTTTGAAGCTTCTTGTAGCTCAAGTCTGCAGCCTGTCTCCTCCAAGGCAGATCAAGATAAGATCACTGGAATGCTTCAGGGAAGAGGGCCTGCTCTCAACTGTAGGTTATGCAGGAGTGTGTATGTGGCTGATTAAGTCGTGGCTGGTTGCCTGAAGGGAATGTGCTGAGCTGGCTTGCTCAGTATCAGGGTTTCTAGAGGAAGAGAAGAACAGGTCCAGCCTGGAGAAGGACGAGGCTGGGGAAAGTGGAAGTGTGTTTGTGAAGGGAACAGGAGTAGAAGTTTGGGGTCTTGTCTAGCTTCAGTGCACCTCCCTGCACCTTCAGTGCAATTTAAAATGCTGCAAAAGTGAGCTTCCTTTTAATAAGCTGGCTTACATCTGAGTGCTATCCTGTGTTATTCTAATTGAATCAGTATGAACTGCGAATAAGAGTCTCCCTACTCCCAGTTGGAAGCATATCTAAAGATCTTCAGATGGAGTAGTTACTTGTTTACATCTTGTCGGTCTCCTTTTCCTCCAGGAGATTTGGAGGTTTAGGTTCTCAGTTTCAACCAAAAAGGGCTGAAAAGGCAATACAAATATATATATATATATGTATTTATAACAGAGTATTTATGAAAGCAGCAAACATAGGGATTATTTAAGAACCTTTCAGCTGTATGTGGGACACACATACAGATAGCAGAATCACTGGGGTAAGGAATAACATCCCTACTCTCTGCTAATATTTTAGGGTAATAACAATACATTTAGCTGAATTTTCATAACCATTTCTTATTTTCAAAAAACACATTCTTAGTTATTTTCTCATGTTCATTTTTTCTAGTATAACTACAGAATTATGCAGTGTAGGTAAAAGGGAATTTAGGAGAGATTTTTTTTTCCCAAAAAAAGTCAGAAATGCAAGCCTGAAGGGTAGCAGAGAATTAGCAAGACCTGCACTCATAAATAAAATAATATTTTCCAGTTCCAGTGCACCAAGTGCCTACAAGGATGTTAGAACACTTAACATATGTTTAGTTCATTCTTACCTCAGTATTCACATGTCACAGGTTGGGAAATACAGGGAGGGAAGCTGATAGACTAATTGATTTACCGAATGTTAGGTAGGAATTGTTGCCAGAGTCTTATTTCCTAAACCCAATATTTTGTTTCAATTACAAGATCAAAGGAAAATGCAACACATGCTGATCAATGTTCAGATTCAGCCAACTCTGTTTGCAGAAGATTGTAACCATGTAAAGCATTAATGCAGTACAGGTTGTACTCGGTATTTCTTGATCATACAGTGTGGCTCTGTCTCCTTCTACTGGTTTACATTTGTTATAGATGTGCTACTACTGGCTCCAGACTACTACAGATTTATACTTTTGTTCAGTTAACTGGAGTTCCTACACTGGTACCACAAGTCTTGGAATTTCTTGAGACAGTTCACTCAGGGGATTATTAGGTATATAAGCATTCATTTTCTGCTTAAAATGGCTGTACTGACTGTCTGGCTTTCAAGAGCAGAGAGCGAGGAGTTAAGAATTTGCATTTATCCCAGCCAAAATCTGATTGAGATACAGCTCATATAATTCAATTGGTTTATGCTGGTGCCACTCTGAAAATATATTATTATTTTATATATGGATATCTATACAAAAATCTATCCAAGAAAAGCTATACTGCCATCTGGTACTTAATGGAAGCCATTTCATTTGAGAGGCCTCTGAATGATTATTGATTTTTCTCTATCATTCCCAAAACAACAGAAAAACAACCCTGAATATTTTCTCCAAAGTAGTCAAAGTGACAGGCATCTTTAACTTAATTACTGCTTTATTATGATGTATCTCATTCACTGTACATACTATATAATGACTCCTGAGGAGTTAATGTTCTTTGTGGAGGAGATATGGAGGCCAAATCCTGTAGTCTTGACTTCACTGGAATCATTATACAGCCTGGATCATGCAAAGCGTGATGCACAGACCAGTTGTGGCTACTCCAACTCCCAGAAATAGTGCCACTGAAAAAGCTTTGGGAGATGCTCATGTGGAAGACAAGGTAAATTTTTAAAAAATGCTGTGAATATGGTGTGAATATAAGGCAGGTTGCTAGAAGCTACTTTTAACAAAAGGGTTAATAAATCATTAGCAGGATAAAAATGCAGACTCTAAACCAGACCAAAAGCAAAAGGTGGTTGCAATAAGCATCTGTAGTCATCCTAAGGGAGAAAATAAAGCACTAGAATTGCTTTGTCTGCAAGTCCAGCTTCCTCTGACACTAATCGCTCCTTTTGGCCTTCTAATGTGGGTCTAAATGAGAGCATCAGAGACACTTCATTAAATAATTCAGCCTTTCTAAGTAGACACTTTTATCAGGTGTCCACCATAAGCCCTTTCTAGCAATTACTGGGAAGCCAGTACATCCAAACACAGAGAACATTCCCTTTTAGTCTGTCAGTCTCTGTCTTAAACCTCTAGAGATTCAGCAACCATGTTGAAAATGCTAAACCAATGCAGATTTACATGGGATTAAATCAATGAGAGTATAGCTACACTGTCTTGAGACTACACTGAGAAATTTTGTTTTACCTCTGGTCGGTCTGTAGCTTATGTTTAAAGTGTCTAAACTTGTGCAGCATCACATTTTAAACTGTTTCAAGAGTTAGTCTGCACCTGCGTCACCTGAGCTACAAACTGTTTCGTGACGGTTCTTGGCCTAGCATGTTTAAAATCAAGTTATGGCCAAAGTACAGGTAAAAGCAGAGTATGAAACAGTACCTTTTAAAATCCCAGGTCAGGGCGGGCTGACCAGTTTGAGGGCTGTTAGTGTGCGTAGCACACTTGTGTCTGAAGGGTCTCAGCCACCTTGGGCATTCTGGGACAGGCGTTTTGTGTTTGTGAGGGCCCATTTCTTTGCAGTGTCACCTGATGAATTTGCAATCCCGATGTGTGGGCAGACCAGCAAGCTGCCAGAAGAGGGTGTATTAGGAGTGAGCCGAAGCACGAGCATCCTCCATCTGCTCACCAGTACCTGCCGGCTGATGTGTACTTGCCCCCCTCGGTGGAAGATGTTTCCTGTGGTAAATCAGAAGGCAAACATTCCTAAAAGGACAGTGACAGGCAGCTGCCTGGCTCGATGCCATTTTTGTGGTAATTTATGCCTCTGCCTGAATTCTGCTGAGACCAGACATGTGCAGGGAGGGAGGGCAGGGATGGAGATTTTAGGGTGATTTATTGCGATGCAGATGGTGAGCCCAGGAGGAGAGACCAAGGTATCTGGCTGCCAGGTTTGTTTCTCTTACCTACAGAGTAAGAAGGGGAAGAGAGTCTCAAGGCTAACCCAAAGGGATTTCTTACATCTTCAGGAACTAAAAAACCTGTAGCAGTGACATTAAGACAGTGGAAAAGAAGTGTAACATCCAAAATTTTCCATGCTGTGATACAGTTTGCTGAATTTAGGGACAACATATGTGATGCCTAAGCCCAGGTGAACTTAGACTCACCTTTCAGTTAAAATGCTCTGGAAATACCTTTTTTTCTGCACTCAAATTAAATTAGAATGGCTTTAAACCTGCTAAACACAGAGTCTTTTTTCTTATGAAAACATAACATTTCTAATCAAAATACAGATGTAAAAGTACATGGAAAGAGGGAAACTGAGCTTGATGGAGCTTTGTTTTAGGGAGGAAAAATAATATAATTCAATAAGACTGGCTTAAACCCTCTGATTAAAGCTTTTTTAACATAGATAGGGAGGATGAGATCTACACTGAGATAGTGATAGTTAGTACAGATCAAAAGACCTTGTGTTCATGCCAACTAGATTAAATGACAGGATGTGGGGAAGTGCTGGGTACCATATCTGGTTACTAAACATACAAGGCTTTATTCCCTATATATCAGGTTATATGCATTTATATATGGAAATTATAGAAATAAATTGAAAGCAATCTACCATGTGTAGAGTATTTGTTCTGATGCTGTTCTAAGATTGCATTTCTTCTAATTAGTATGTAAAGCTTTAATTTTTTTACAGCTGTCTCTCTTACTAAGATTGTAGAAGTAAATTGTATTAGAAATTGAGGTTTATTTTTAAATGCATTAGCATTCCACTGGTCTCACTTGATAACTTCTGTGCATAAATTCAATAGAACCATGTATTTTATATTCCAACTTTGTTTCAGCAGGAAGCCTAGAACAACTTTAGTAGTAAATTAAACTTAAGGCCCAAATTGTAGTTGTCATTTCAGAGGGGCTTTTGTTAATATTTATTTATCTGCACCTGGCCCCTGAAGAGGCAGGATAAGGGACTGGAAGAGTCTTTTGCCTAATCCAGTGTGGCTGCTCTTGTGTTTCTTATACACTCTGCAACAGAAGGAGGTGGGAGGAAGGGAATGTGAATGTCAGGAAGGGAAAACACTGCTGGATATGAAGATGCCACAGGCCTGTGCCACCACACACTTCTGCAAGGCAGGAGGGTCTGTCCCTCACATCTGCTGAACAGGCCACAAAGTCCTGCCTGGTTGAGCTATGCCAGAAAGAAACATAAAGGAGAGTTTCTGACATCCCTGCAGGAAGACTGATGACCAAAAATGAAATGGTTTAGTGTGGAATGCAACTGAACTGAACGGATTTCATTACCTGCACCTGACTTTTACTGCTGTTTTTCATTGTTGCTGCAGTGCTGCGTCTAAACCTGAGCCTCATGGTGCTCCAAGCTGGGAATACTCCTAAGAAGATTGTCTCTCTTCCAGAAACATGAAACAATAAGCAAAAGACAAAAAATGAAGAGAGGAGGAGGAAAAATCCTTTTGTACACTGAGGACATAGCTAGTGTTGAATAAATTCCTGTCAGACAGATGCAGGACAGGCTGGAGCAACATGCCAGGATAATGAGAGCCAGAAAAAGCTACAACAGCAGAAGAAGAGGTGCAAGGTTCCACTATGCTTTGTGACAGAGGGATGGAGGCAAGAAGGGACAACTCCCTTAGCCTTCCCAGCAATCCCACAAACAAGAACAACTCAAGGTTTGTGTCACATGTCTGTGCAAAGTAAGGATAAAGAAGCATTTTTGTGCTGATGCAAATGTTCCCACAAAAAAATCAGGTCCTTGATGTTTTAGGTAACACAAATTTTGCCATTGGTGGGTTTTAATGTAAGCAGCCTCCTCCTGTAAAAGAAAGAACTGGAAGCAGCAGGGACGTGGAGACTTAACTAATAATTTACTTGAAAAAAAAAAGTAATTTCAGCTGCAAGGCTGTAACAGTCAGTCTGACAGTGGGCAACTGATACAATGCAATCTGTAAACAGGTTGAGCTACTATTTCTGAGCCACTGCCACAGGAAAAGGTTCCATCAGGTCTTGATTGCTGTGCAGTCCTGTGGGCCTTACTGCCATTCTGCAAGCCACACATCCTCTGGCTTCAGAGAATGTCTTAAATTTTCATAACCTTAAAATCCCAAGCAACCTAGGAGAGTTTGCCTGTGCTTGTTTTATTCATGTTGCCGATGGGCTTTTCATAGTGAGAAAAAATATTCAGCTTCACTGCCATGCTTAAGAATCGTGTAATCATACAATTGTTTAGGATGGAAAAGACCTTGAAAATCGTTGAGTCCAACCATTAACCCAACACTGCCAAGTCTACCACCACTAAACCATGTCCCCAAGCACCACATCTACATGTCCTTTAAATACGTCCAGGGACTCCACCACTTCCTTGGGCAGCTTGTTCCAATGCCTGACCATCCTTTCCATAAGGAAATTTTTCCTAATATAGAATCTAAACCTCACCTGGCACAACTTGAGGCCGTTTCCTCTTGTCCTATTGCTTGTTACCTGAGACAAGCCAGCCTTCATCTCACTACAACCTCCTTTCAGGTAGTTGCAGAAAGCAATAAGGTCTCCCCTGGGCCTTCTTCAGGTTAAACAACCCCAGTACCCTCAGCTACTCCTTGTAAGACTTGTGGTCTTCTACTAAAGACTGAGGCAAAAAAGGCATTAAGTACCTCAGCCTTTATCGTCATCCTTTGTCACTATGATTCCTCTGGCATCCAATTAGGGATGGAGATTCTTCTTAGCCCTCCATTTTTTGTTAATGTATTTATAGAAGGATTTTTTATTGTCTGGCAGTAGCCAAGTTAAGTTCCAGCTGGGCTTTGGCCCTTCTAATTTTCTCCCTGCATAACCTCATGAAATCCTTGTAGTCCTCTTGATTTGCCTGCTCCTTCTTCCACAGGTCAGAATCTCTCTTTTTTTATGCTGAGTTCCAGCCAAAGCTCTTTGTTCAGCCACACACTTCAGGAACCTTCTCAACTGTTTCCTCTCTGCTGTACTGTATTTCCAGCAGATGTCTGGGAAGTCCCCCATAAGAACAAGGAGTAGCACTTGTGAGACTTCTCCCAGCTGCTTATGGAATATTTCATCTGCCTCTTCATTCTGGATAACAGACTCCCACCAGGATATCTGCCTTGTGGGTGGGCCTTCTCCCAGTTCTTACCCATAAAGGCTCAACCTCATCATCACCATCATTAAGCTCCAGACAATCAAAACACTCCCTAACATACAGGGACACCCCAGAAGAAGGTCAGGGTGTAATACAGAGTCTATCAGCCTTGGGTGGCCTCCTGCCACAATGAAGCGTATTACAGGGAAGAGATACTCTGCTGTGATCCCCTTTTCCACAGGATCCTGCAAAACTTCCCTGCCAATTGCTTCATTGGTGGCTGAGGAGGAGGCAGGCCAGAGCATGGGGCAGATCCTCACTGCCCTTGAGACCCTGGATACTCTTTCAGCCATCAAGCAACACTGACCCACTTCCAGTGTCCTGTGTGGATGACGCTGTACAATTGCAAGGGCAGGATGTGCTGTGGGAAGCAGGTCCTCCCAAAAAGACCAGCAAAGAATGGAAGCGTTCTATGGCCAAGGCCGTCACCAAGTTGCCAAATAGCTCTGGCCCAGTTCCACAGAAATCCCACCTGGTCTTTCCTCTGGGCTGAACCTGCACTGCCACGGGAAGTCCCACAGCTTTACACTCTACTCCAAGGGATTCAGCTCTTGGCTCCTGCCTGAGTCAACAGCTGCCCTTGCCCAAAGTACTGGGACTTGGGTTTGCTACTACAAAATATTTTGCGTGCAGAAAGGCTTTAAATACACGCTAAACATACAGACTGTGGTCTGGACATTCTTTGAGGAGTGGGTAGTTGTTCTGCTCAAGAGTGCAGGCTATTGAAAATTCAGCAGTAACAGCATCAGGAGTAAGAAAATGCAGGCTTAATAACAGGAGAAAAAAAAGTAGTAAATCAATGTATTTTTCTGGCAGTTTGTCAATACCAACTTTAGACATCTTCATTATAGTGATGAATATGCAGGCCACAAGTTAATAGCTTCTTACTTATAAATTAGTCATCTTAGCCAAACAATCCCTGTTTGCTATCAAATCTACTTGATGGCAATAATTTAGAGAAGATGAGCTGAACTGTATTGACAAGCTGTATCTGCTGGCTCTGGAGAACAGATGTCTTTCTTTTTCTATGCAATTCCCTGTCTTCCTTCTGTGCACCAGTTCCATAATGTCCCTAACAGAATCAGTGGTTGTGGAGAGGTGAGGGCACCATATTGTAGCTTCCCATACAGAGTTATAACTTGCCTTACTTTGCTTAAAATTCAATCCAAGTCATGGCTAAGCTCTAAATTACTTTTTTTTTTTTTTTGTCATGAAAACTATATATTGTGGGCCAAATACTGACTACGTACACGTGCAGAAACCTGGGAGGGCTGCAATTTCCAAGGACAGGTACAAACGGTGAAATTAAAGGTAACTATATTGATGTGGAAAAAAAAAAAACAAACCACCAACAAACCAACCTGATTTGTAGTAGTCGGGGATTTGGACAACACCTGGCTAACAAAACAAAACAAAACAAAACAAAACAAAAAACCAAAACAAAAACCAAAAACAAACAAAACCACAAACAAAAACAAAAAAGAAAACAAACAAACAACCCAAACCAAACAAAAACAAAAAAAACCAAAACCAAACAAAAGCCCCCCCCAAAAAGCACAAACACGTACTTATATTCTGGCTGCAGCCTTGCCCATAAACAGATTTTTCTCTTCCATGAGCACACAGGGATGTTTTGCACAGGAAACAAGCGACAGCTGCCAAGCAGATACACTTGTTCAACGTGGTCACTCCAAACTCGGTAGCACATTCCATTCCCTGGCCCTGGGCGAGGCAGGGGTTTTCCAGAGCTCTCCCGGTTGCTGCGTCACAGAGGATTTGGCCCCTGTGTGCTACATCTCTGATGCATTATGATTTTATTTAGAACACACTTCAGCTCTTCAGCCTCCAGGCTGCAGAGGCAAGGTGCCAGTCTTCAGCAAGAGGGGGAAGGACTATAAATAGAGCAGGCAAGGCTGCCACAGGCAGCTTTTGGTCTGCTTAACTTTCTTGTTTAGCCTGCAAGAAGCAGAAATCCAATCTGCTGAGGAGATAAGGCACAGTACAGGCACTAGCAACAGCTCTTCTCTCCAGTCACTGACTGTCTCTCATTCTCTAGGTACAGAGATACAGCCACTTACCTTTAATGAACAAGGACAGCACTACCTTCCATCTGTGCTTCCCCCCAGCTCTCTTGGCTTTTTGCAAGCTCTTGCCACTCAAACTGTCACGTATTTTCATGAAATCAGCTACTCACGAGGGAATGTTCCTTCATTTTCAAAACAAGAAACAAAATGAATCCCAAAATTAAGTACACAGAGGTAACACACATTTCATCTTTCTGAGGCCCACGGAGCTTTAAGAAATGCTGTTCATTAGTTCTTGCTCTGATTTGTATCCCCATCACGTAGGCTCACTAGGAGATCTCCCTGGTGTTGTGTGTATGAGGAAGGGATATTTTTGCTGCAGGACAAGTACATAAAAATAGCACCAAGAGCCCAGTCCTGAACTCAAGAGGTCTTTGTCTTCCCTCAGAGGTACCTACACTGAGAGCTTTTTCATCCCTTACTCTGTGCTTGATTCTGTTACTATTAAAGAGAGAAACCATATTTCTACTGATTTCCACTGCCTAGCCCACCTTTCAGTGAGTATATTTTATTTACAGCACAAAGCTCATGGAGGCCGTCTTTGAACGGTGCATTTTAGACTCAAAGCACTTGAATTGATTCTTTGAACTCCACACCAGATTGCATTGCAGAGCAATGGTTCCCCCCATTCCCTCCTGCTGGGATGCACCCTAGGAGGGACAACATTTAAAATAATTTCAGAATATGCTCTCAGCATTACACTATGCACAAAAGCAGATGGGATTACTTGGGTCAGGGAAGGAAAAAAAAAATCACATACTAAATATGACACTTGAAAGCAAACCATCAAGTCTTAGGGAAGACAGCTGGATCTCATAAATCTCTGTCTTCCACTAAATATTTAGCCTATATTCCCTGTGTTTTCATCCTTGCTGGCCCTTGCTAAATCTGAGATATAAGAATCTAAACTGGAAGGCAAGCTGGAGCAGAGTGACCTGCTACAGCCATGGACTTCCACAGACACATTGGGTTTACGGTCTACTGCAATTTTCCTCCTGCCCACCGTCTGCTACACAGGCATGAAGGATTTCTCTGTTCCACAAGGTTTAAGGTTTAACAGCTCGTGAACCTTTTCTACCGACAGGTGCCTCTTTTTCCTCAGTTGGTTTAATCAACTAAGATAGCCAGGAGTTAGTAAGGACAACTTTATCACACTTGTATTTAGCTGCAATCTTAGATGAGAGAGAACATCTGAAGTCTCTCTGTCCAAAGCTTGTCACCTCGTGCTCTCCACAACAGAGCTGACTGGCGATACACAGGGAAATTTGCATCCCGTTTCCCTTTTAAATTGTGATTTAGCAGGTATCATTTTTGTGACACAAGCTGTTCTTTGGAAGGGAAACATTTCTAGATCTTTTGGAAAGCTGCAATTTCTTATTGTAAGAAAGCTTGCAGCAGTAGCACAGAAGCGCAGCAAGGCCCGTTTTGGATCCACTGGCACATTCAGACCTTTCAGACCTGCCTCACCCTCTAGCACAGGACTTGCTGCACTAGAGAACTCATCAGCAGTCCTCAGCAAACTGCAGAGACAGACAGAATTTGTCAGATACCAAACCTGAGGAAACAGCTTCTCTGCAAATGGCCACACAGGGCCTTTTCTGTTGTTAACCAGGACAAAGCCAATGTTTTTCCATCACAATCTGGTTTCAGAAATAAATACTTTTATCTGAAACTTGCATATGCACCTACAAGTCAGCTGAAAGCTAGTGCCAGACCAAGAAGTGACAAATAAAATTTGCTGAAATTAAGAAAGCTCACACCCTACATCCACAAATAGAGGACAGTAACTGGCTGTGCCTGATAAAAAGAACTGGCAACAGCAGACACTGGTAAAATCAGAAAAGAAACACATTGCAGAGAAGTAACATGAGTTATAACTACAGTAACAATAAAACTACAGTAAATAATAAACAAAAACCAAAAAACCCAAAACTGGGCTTTGAAGAAATACTGAATCCATAAAAATTAAAAAGACAGTACTTTTGCTACCTTTTAAAATTTTTCATGGAGGTAAATACAAATGCAAATACATTCCTTCTCTAAATCTCTGTATGTTTGAATAACATACTTTGTTCATATTAAGACAACACTCCGTATAACTTTATTTGCAGAATACCAAGTTGCAAACAGAGGTAAAAACAACAGAACATAAAAACTTATTATGAAACCAAACTAAAATAATAAAACAGTGCATTTTCCTTGATAGTTTAATTCCTGTATGAACTTCAATAAAAACCTTACTCCATTAAACATGAGTTTAATTTCAGCATTTGTTGTAATTTCTCTAGTGTATTAAAGAATCCTAAGTCACTTTAACAAACATTCTAATTAATAAATCCAATAACACAAGGAGTTTCTCTGAGGGACTATACAGTAGTTCCCATTGCATGAATGCACATGGGCAATACTATATATAAAAAAGCCAAATCATTTAACAAGAGTGAAGAGATTTGCACTATGGATAAACTGAACACAAACTAAAGTGAACTCTGAAATTACAGAGTTGCATTAACACAAAGGCACATTTTACTTTTAGTGTAAATTCACATTTCTAGAAGGTAAAAGTTTTGTGCCCAGGCAACTTCAAGTCATCACAGCACAATCAGTCAAACAACTCTTAACTGCACATATCTGAACTTTCAATAGAAAGATCTGGTTTCTATTTCTTTAATCCAGTTTTATTAAGGGAGAAATTAAATTAGAAACAGAAGGGCTCCCCATCCCATATTTACAGCCTGCAAACTCTGCTGCTTTCTTGTCAGAAACCGTAGTTTTGCTGTCAAATTTTGTTAAGCTTTGTAACTATCAGCACCCTCACAGTTTGGTCAAAGGCCCCACAAACACACAGTCCCTTTTTGTCAGGGCTCCAGTCCAGGCTGGAGATGGGCTGTGTTGACAGAGTCACGTTCTGCAAGAGACTGACAGACCCTGCCACCCCCATCTCGGCTCCTTCCGAATCCTTCTTGGAGCGCTGAGCCGGGTACTCGCTGGCAATGGGAAAAGGAAAACAAAAACAAACACATGTGCTTAGAATTTACTGATACAAACACACCATTATCCTCCTTATTTCCTGTTCTACAGATAAGGCAAATAAATGTCTGTCATTATAAATAATGAATAATCACTATATCCAGCTATACCCTGCATATTTACTGCGTATTTCATGAAAGAAAAAAAGGGAGCAGGAAGTTTTTAATCCTGACACCTCTCTCCAATAGCCCTTCATTTTTTAACCCTTTGGCTTTTGCCACAGGCAGGAAAAGTTCACCTCAGCTATCACTCTGAAACTTAACGCACCTCCTTCACTGTGTTTAGTGTGATGAAATTATTTCTCCATGTAAAGTAAGAAGATGTAAACATAAGACTCATTAAAAGTCCAGGCTTTCAATATTCTTTTCAGCCATAACTGCTACTGTATGTGAATTTTAAGAAACCCATTTTCTTCCATTTATCACCTTGTTAACCAAGGATATAATTAGATTTTCATTATGTTAAGACTACTGACAAGGGCAAAATTTATCTGTGCTGTCACATTCTCTTAGGGATTAATTCAAGATTCCAGATCAAGTTCTGACACTGAAATCACCCTTTCTACTGCATTTTTAAGCAATAATTTTAACTAGATATTCTAAGGTTGGAAGCAGAACCCCACTCATCATTTTCAGAAAGATTCCTTCTTAAAACATTAAGTGGTTGGTTTCTTATTCCCAGCTGGAGAAACGATCACTTACTATTTCCAGAGATGAAGGCTCCCAGATCCTCCACTTGTCATAAATATATCTCTGTTCTGTGGCAGGTGCCTGACCTGCCATATGGTAGATTTTTGTGCCTAATAAAAAAAAAAAAAAAAAATTAAAATTAGCAGTGTACAGAAGTAATTTAGTGACAAACTTCACAGGAAAAAGTACAGAATCTTAAAACAGAGACCACTTTTATAAAGAGAGCCCAGCCTTCTCACGGTGAATGGTTGATTTAACTGTCTGACATCTCTTAAAATCCTTACTGGAAGGGAATGCGCTGCAAACACTGTGCAAACACAACAAACAGTCTACAATTCAAATTTAAACCTCATCCAAGGCTCAGCAAGATCATGCAGCAACAGAAATCACTTAGGAAAAACCCCAGCACACGTGCTCTGATTCAACACCCATCTGTCTGTAAACATCCACAAGGAAAAGCTTAAATGCAGTAAATGAAGGACAAATTCCATTTTCACATTTTAATTATTACAAACACTAATTCAGTAAAAACATTCTGTGATTCAGAATCGAAGCACTTCCAACAACTTATCTACTTTGAGTGATGGTAGAGATGATTAAAGATATTATGTTGAAACTCAGCTTTTTCTATATAAAAAAAAAAAAACTTCACCAAAAAAAGTGACTTTTCTCTAATTATCATCAGACTTTGTTCACTAACTACTACAAAAAAAAACCCCAAAACTGTTTTATAAAGTAATCTGGGCATTTATTACCTATTTGTACTACACCTGAAGTACTTTGACAGCATATGTTCAGGAAGTTTGTTTATTAAGAAATCCTCTGTCTCCCCATACCTTCTCTGAAACAGAAGCAAAACCTTTGGTTGGATGCTGAGTTCTCATATCAAAAACATGGAATTTTCCCTCAAGCGATGTGGCCACCAGCTTGTTCATATTTATGTCTTTTCTGTCAAACTCCACACTGCAAACCTGGCAATATAAAAAAGACAGGTTCACTCTTCAAATTTAGCCATTGCTAAAAAAAACAAATTGGTGTTTTGTTATTTGTTAATATACACTAATAATTCGTTATTCCTACAATGACATCCCCACCAATTTGAAAATAACAAATCCATCTGAACACATGAATCCACTGAAAAAATACCCCATCCTGTCCTGACCAAGAATTTGAGGTGTACAATTTTTTTTAACTTAAAGAAAATTACTTCTTGGTGCAATCTCAGCAGAAACATCTTCTGTGTAAGTTTCACACAGAGTCCTTTTAATTTTTTCATCCTGCATAGAAGATGGAATGAAAAAACACTTTTATGGTTTCCTTACCCCATTCTTAATGTTGGTCTCCCACCGCAGTGACATGGATTTTAAATCAAACAATTTAATGTCCCCATTGTCGTATCCAGCACATACAACACGTTCCTCTTGGTTGTAAGCATTGCCTGGACACAGAGAAAGAATTAATCAGAAAGCACAAACCCTGTAAACTTCAGAAGTACCAAGCCTGCAATTTCAACTTACATTTATGCAAAATAAATAAATAACTTAAAAAATGGCTATTGGGATATTAAGATTTCAGGAACTGGGTGGTTTTCAAAGCTGAGGGTGTAGAAAAATCCTGTGTAAGACACGAGGAGCTTGTTCTGCCCAAAAGAAAAAATGCAGAGTTCACATCAGGCATTGCTGTTTTCTTTAATTAGCTCTTAAGCTTCAAGGATCTTCTCATAACTTAAAGCCTTAATGTTTGGTAGTTGGAACTGCACTACAACAGTGATGTGTTTCCCGTGCATGGCAACATTTACGCTCCTTCAGAAAAACACAGCTCGATATACTATTTTTACATTCCTAGGCTTAAAAATAAAGCTTGCACAGCTTATCTGTGAAACCACAGAATCAATGAAACATTTAGGTTGGAAAAGACCTTCAAGATGATCGAGTCCAACCGCAAATGGTGACCAAAGGTGATTAGAGAATGATTCCAAAACCAAACTGCCACAAAACCAGCTTATTTTGAAAAAAAAACCAACATAAAACCCATAGAAATTTGGCAATGTTGAAAAGCAAACTCTGCTACTTATGCATCTACACAAAATAAACTATTCCATAACATCCTGAAATACATTGATAATCATCAAAGCCCAGTCATATTAGAGAGAGGAACGATCATAATCTGACCAATTACCAAATGCCACTGTCCAGCAGTCTCTTTTGCTCTCCCCCTGTACAGGTTCCATATTAGCCACAGGAGTGTCTTTCTGCCTCGGGTCCCACACCTTCACAGTTCCTGGTAAAGAAGGACAATGGATTTTGTGTTAGGGATACACTGTCACACTGTGTTCATTTTCCCTGGAAAGCCCTTTGCTTTTCAGCCTGATCATTCAAAAACCCTTTCAATTCCAGAAAGCCTGACTGTGTTTAGTGGATACAAGAAAGAACCACAAAACCAAACAGAAATAAAGTGAAAGCATTTCTTAAGGATGTATTTTCTCTAGCTGATATTTTGCATTTATTCTGCTTTGTATTCCTTCTGCCCCAACCTCAGTGACAATAGCGTATTGTGCTTGTCTACAGCTTCTAAAAGAGAGAAAATTTGTCCCAAGGAAGATTCAAAAGACAGTGTATGAAGAACTAGTTGCAACAGGTTGTAACTAGTTCAGATGGCAGACTGTGCCCTGCCATCAGAGCTCACAGGCTCAGAGGAACTGAGAAGACTTGCAGAGTTCACTAACTCACCATCTCGACTGCCAGTCACAATTTCTGGTGCACCTTCCCCAATTCCTAAGCCACCTACACCATCTATACTGTTTATGATTTCCTTATGACCTTTCACAGAATACACTGGTATTTCAGGAGCTTCTAAATTCCTAGGCAAGAAAGAAAAAGAACAGATAATATGGCATTTTCCTTGACACTCAGGATTTGTATAAAAATGAGAGGAAACTTGAGCATAAATCATACAAGCTCAGACTAACAGTGAGAAGAAAATATGGATATCACCATTAAGAACCACGTGTCTTTGTTTATTCCTTCTTTGGCTACTGTTTTGGACTGGTCTGAAAAGTTTTGCTCAGTTCTGGACTTCCCTGTTTGTAAAGGCAGTTGAGGGATTCACCAGAGCAACCCTTCAGACTCAGTTTTTATGCTGGACTAAAAATGAATCACACTACAGATCAGAATACTCCAATTAGCTCTACTTTCAGTAAGGCTGTAAAACGACCTGATTCACTGATCCCCACCTAGCTCTGACTACTGGTCTTCAACTTCAGGTGAATATTGTATCCAGACATGGTTTTCATGGTTCTTTCCCACTGATTCTCATTCTTTGAGAATCCTTCAGAATTTTATTTTACATTTCCACTAGTGACTACTCCGTGTCATTCTTGCTATTCCAACAAGAATTGATAATTCCATGACAAGGGAAATATAATAATAATGATAATAAAATAATCCCCTTTTGACACTATTGCTTTATTTGATAATCAATTTACCTAAAAATTAATTACACAAATCATTCAAGGACCTGAAAAAAAATTCAAGACTTCAAGATTAAAAACATATATTTAATCTAGAAATCAAATTTAGCTTGAACACAACCTGTTGTTTGTATTTGTATATCCACTCAAAAGCCTCTTTTCAGAGGAGGACCTCACAGAATTTTAACAGGTTTTTGTAGCTGCACACAAAAGATGGGAGTGAAGCAGCACTGAATTAAACACTTTGCAGAATTCACGTTGTTTTTAGAAAACAGGCACGGTCCAAATACAGTAGCCAGTGAAGCTTACACTGGGTCCCAACCACAGGCAGCAGGGAGAGCATCTCACACAAAAGCCAGGCACAGAAACCTCCATTCAGACAGACAAACACAACACCAAGTGAAAAAGCTTCCAGAGAACATCCACGCTTACCATATGTTAAGGTTTCCATCGAAATCTCCTGTAGCTAAGTATCTTTGCTGCAGAGATGTAGCTCCAAAAGTTCCACATTTTATAGGTTTGGGCTTTTCAATCTTTTAAAGGAAGGAAATGTCTGTGTCAGCACATGGAAAAGGCAACACAAACCCACAGATGACGCAGCTCTCGGGAGTCCACAGGGGTAGGTGTCAGTGAAACACACATGGGATATTTGGTGCAAAATACTATCAAAATGCTGTCAAAGGTAAACTACATTTTGAGTTTATTTCCTCGTGCACAGGAAAGCAGAGAGTCCAGTTTACTGGTCCTGAAGAACAACAATTTGTTTGCTTGTGGCCTGGTGGGGCCTTATGTGCCTGAGGTGCTGCTACCCCTGAGAATGAGCCAATGCTCGAAGGTCAGTCTGAGGGGAAAACACAAACAAAACAACCCCGACACACCCCAAACACAGCCCTGTAACCTATAATGCAACCCAAGATCATCGAGTCCAACCTATGACTGAACACCCCCATGTCAACCAGACCCTGGCACCGAGTGCCGCATCCAGTCTTTCCTTAACCACCTCCAGGGACGGCGACTCCACCACCTCCCTGGGCAGCCCATTCCAATGTCCAATCACCCGTTCTGTGAAAAAATTCCCCCTAATGTCCAACCTAAACCTCCCCTGGCCCAGCTTAAGCCTCTGTCCTCTCGTCCCGTCGCTGGTTGCCTGGGAAAAGAGCCGGAACCCCACCGGCTACAACCTCCTGTCAGGGACTCGTAGAGAGCGATAAGGTCACTCCTTAGCGACAGGAGAGACGGGACATCGCGGGATCAGCACGTTTAACAGGCAAACCAGCCTCGGGATTTGTCCCCTGGCCCAGGACAAGCCGTTCCCGGGGGGTGTCCCGCGCTCACCTCCCGCAGCAGCTCCAGGCGGGCCCCTCGCAGCTCGTACAGCTGGACGAGGCCGGTGCCGCGGGCGGCGCTGCCCAGGCACAGCAGGCGGGCGCTGCGGGGCACCCACTTGCAGTCGAACACGGTGTAGCTCAGCGCCTGCTGGGCGTGCGACACCACCTGCGGCCGCTCCAGCGCCGGCGCCGCCGACATCCCGCCCCGCCGCGGCCGCTCCCCGGCGGATGCGGGGGCAGCGCCCGCCGGCCCCTTCCGGCGGCGGCGGCACCACGTGGTGGGACCGCGGGCGGACATGGAGACCGAGGCGGCGGCCCCGGCAGGCGGCTTCACCAGCGTCGTGTCCCGGCGGAGGCGGAGGAAGCGGCGGGCGGGCGGCGAGGAGCCGGCGGGGGCTCCCGTGGACGCGGCGGGGGCTCCCATGGACACGGCGGGGCCGCGGCCCAGCAAGCGGCCCGCCTTCCCTCCTGTGCCCGCCGAGGCGCTCGGGGTACGCGGGGCGACGGGGGAACGCCGGTTCTCGGGGTGCCCCCGCCTCCTCCGCCTAATTCTGTCTCTCTCTCTCTCTCTCTTCCTCCCCCCGCCCCCGGAAGGTCGGGAAGGGCGAGCTGAGGAAGATCCCCGTGCCCGCCAACAGGTACACGCCGCTCAAGGAGAACTGGATGAAGATATTCACGCCCATCGTGGAGCATCTGCAGCTTCAGATCAGGTTCAACCTGAAAACGAGGAACGTCGAGATCAGGGTAAAGGGAGCCCCCTTCCTCCTGCCTTCCCCGCTAAGTGAAGAGAAGGTTGTGCAGAGATCTCATAGCACCCTCCCCGCATCTGGAGGGGCCTACAGGGAAGCTGGGGAGGGACTCCATCAGGAACTGTAGTGACAGAATAAGGGGAATGAGTACAAACTGGAGAAATTTAGGTTAGATATCAGGAAGAAACTTTTTACTCTGGGGGTGGGGAAACACTGGAATAGGTTGCCCAGGGTTGTTGTGGATGCCCCATCCCTGGACGTGTTCAAATACAGGTTGGATGGGGCACTGAGGAACCTGGTATAGCGGGAGGTGTCCCTGCCCATGGCAAGGGGGTTGGGACGAGGTGATTTTTAAGATCCATTCCAATCCCTTAACATTCTGTGATTCTGACTCCCGAAAGGCGGGGCCTCTCATGTTCAACATCATTCCTTCTTGTTCCACAGATGAAAGACTAGAGAAGTGTCCCTAATCCCAGATAATGCTTGGAAAAATGGAAACTGTGTGGTTTCACCTACCCAGAAGACCCTCACAGGGGATGAAATCTGGCAGTTGTTCAGAACAAGTAGTTAATGCAAGTAAAATCCAAAAGTGTAAATCTGTTCCAGCAGGGGCCAGTATAAACTGGAGGGGCGTTCAGTTTTTTATAGGAGAAAATTATCTACTGTAGCATTAAGGAAAAATTTTAATCTATGTGTTAGATAGGATTTTAGAATGAAATGTTTTCCAGCTATTTAAGGCTACTTAATGCTTACCTGTCAATTTTGCCCCCCTCTTTTGAGGGGGGCACCAGATCTTCTAATGCCTTTGTTTGTGGCAGACAAAAAGAGCCCATAGTATTTGATTGCTTATAATTTTTCTTTAAGGGATTGCACTGGAATACTTTAGGGCACAGATACCAACATAGACCTGAAAATGTTGTAGATGCTCATTCTTTTTTCTTACTCTTTCTCAGGAATATTCAAATTAGCAGTTTTTAAGTGTAGATCCAAAGCTTTGACATAAGACTCACTGAATTAACCATGTCAACATACGAGATCTTTCAATACGGAAAGTACAGACACCAACAGGAATTTTGCTTCCTAATCTTGAAATCTTACCACTAAAGGAAAGATGACAGAACTATACCTTACTTAAACTTCCAAGAAATAACTTAAAGGAAAAGGGAGGGAGAAGCAGAACTCCTGCAGTTCCACTCAATAACTGTGCAGAAGCAAAACCTGGGATTTTAACACCACTTTTTGATACGAAATGATGTCTGGCGAGAAGCAAGACTAATTTTGTTCTTGATCAAGCAGATTTCGTTTTGCCCATATCCACCATGACGATTTAAAACTTTGAAATGTGTTTCATTTACCTGCTAAGGCATCTTTAGAATATTATCATTAGAATAACTCTGCTGCCATTATCATCCTTCTCTTTTTTTCTGCAGTTCTCTGTTGCGGTTTAGTTCATGTAGGTTTGGGTTTTCTCAATAAAAAGGGTTCTCAGTGGAGCGGGGGAATTTTCAGCACCTTCTCTGTTCTCTCCCCTCCAAGCACAGGCTGGGGTAGTTGATACATTCATCTTGTTGTGGGTGAACATGATAAAAAACCACAAAGCATATTACTTGTGTCTTTCAGTAAAACACAATTAACTGAATTGAATTAATTGAATTAACTACATGTAGGGTTTTTTTTATGATTAGTCTGTATCCCTCAGATTTTTCAAGTCCTGATTCTAGCTTGTCTGGTCTTAATTTGCACACACAACTTCTTGTCTTGCAGACTTGTCAAGAGACAAAGGATCTCAGTGCCCTGACAAAAGCAGCTGATTTTGTGAAAGCATTTATACTTGGGTTTCAAGTAGAGGTGAGTCTCCCAACAACTTGGTTGTGAGATTGCTTCAGTTTGCTACCATGATATCTTTGGCCTCTGTAAACTACAGAAAGAAAAAAAATCCTTGGGTGGTTTTCTAGAAATAAATTTGTTTGAAGTTGTGACTGGAGTGGACATCGAGTTTCTTAAGGTAATGCAGGATAAAAAAGTAACCTTGTAACAACACATAATTAAACTTATGAAACAGAGGACATATTTAGCTTGTGTAAAACAGCACGGTGCAGTAATCTGGCTCTGAGGTGCTCTGCACAGATCAAGACTGTTCATTTTGTCTTAATCCAAGCCAATAACCTGCAGTCTGTGCAAAACTCAGACTTTACTTAGAGAAAAGAAACCCAGTTTTTGCAGTGTTGTAGGGGCTGCTCCTTGTCCCAGACCTGTACTGGCTTCAGTAGCACAGGTGAGGTTGGGGTGAATGCAGGGGCATCCAAGCATGGGTGGGGTTGTCTAGACAGAAATACTTACGTGGCTGTTGAAAAAGCAGTGGATTTAACTTTAGCTATTATTTGATAGATGAATTGAAGAAATACAACTGATGTCATTTGTTCATATGTAAAAAGAGAACATCTGCTTTAAACTCTATGGTAGTGAAGCACTCGTGCTAATAACAAATCTCTTGCTCTTTTAGGACGCTCTTGCTCTCATCAGATTAGATGATCTTTTTCTAGAGTCATTTGAAGTTACAGATGGTGAGTAGTTGCTGCTGCAGTATTCCAGTTGTGTGTGCCTCTTGCAAGTATCTGTTCTTTCTTTGCCCCTGCTCTACTTGTGTCACTTGCCCTCACAGATCAGGAAAACCAGAAACATCTATTATGTCATGTATTACCAGAGTTCCTTGGAGTTCTCTGTAGAGCAGAATCTGAATCCTATCTACTTCATTTCTGCCACTGTTAACTGGGTGTGCTTTGGCTCTGTTTCCTCAGTCTGAGGTGCAATGCAGTGCCTTCCACTGCTGTTCTGCAGGAGAATTTCTCTTGGATGCCAGAGACCTCACAGTCAGGTAGCACTGGATGCAGTTTGCACTGCTGGTCACCGAAAGTAAAATCTGGATGGATCTGTATTCACCAGTGAAGCTGTTTCTGTATTACTTGTCCTGAGTTGTTTCCAGTAACTTGACCAAGGGGAGGATTACAGGGATATGCACCACTGCTGTTACCCTGGGCACCTTATTCTCGTTTCAGTCAAACCTTTGAAAGGAGATCATCTGTCAAGAGCAATAGGGAGAATAGCAGGGAAAGGTGGAAAAACTAAATTCACCATAGAAAACGTAACCAGGACACGCATCGTTCTCGCTGACCAGTAAGTACAGACTCACTTCCTCCTGGTCAAAACACAATCCCTCAGCTCATCCGTGTCCCCTGCCAGGAACAAAGATAACTTGGATTTTTTATAACTGTTGCAGAGCAGTAGTAAGAAAAATTAAGTGCTATTTTTAATGAACACAAGTATTTATTTGACCTTTTGTTATGAGAATGACAGTCACCAGCACACTTAGAATTCAGTCATTCCCCACAGTGTAAGAATTCCTTCTTACGAATAATCAAAGTTGAACTCACGAACCCAGCAACGTTTTCCTCCTAAAGCTGCTACACTGTTAAATTTCCAAATTGTAAAATCTATTTTAAAAGGATTTGGAGGAGCACAGGTCTTATGTTGTAGATTTTCTGGGCTTCAGTTGGGGTTTTTTACTGTTTACAAGTGTAGAAAAGGAACTAGTCCACTGATACAGAATTCCACATTCATCTCTCACCTCCAACTCTCTGTTAACTCTCTAATCACAGAGGGTTTTTTCCATTAACGTAAGGCTACTTTGCTTTTTACAGAAAAATTCATATTTTGGGATCTTTTCAGAACATTAAAATGGCACGAACAGCAATCTGCAATCTAATTTTAGGTAAGTCCTCTTATCTAATCTTCTCCACTACATATAAATAGATCTTGCATTTTGAGAAACTGCTTTGTGGCTCTTACCTTCTCCCTGGCCTGTCCGCACCTGCACTTGGAGCAGGTACTTTGCTGGCAGTTGGTTTGATACACTTAAGAGAAAGTTTTGGAGGGGGGAAGTGAGGAGTCCAGGGCTTTGTTCTGGCTCCAAAAACCCTCTCCATGGGGCAGAAAGATGTTCTGCCTTTTGATGTAGCTGCAGCATTCCCTGAGGGGCCTGGAAAGTTGTCCCAAAGGGGACAACTCACCCTGACAGCACCTGCAGTAAGTCAGGGTGACTGACCTTGACCATCCTTCTCCCCCTTGGGCTTAGTTCTCTGCTTTTAGCACACATGTGAGAGCAAAACATCATTTTCGTGACATGGATCATCTCGTTTGCTGACTGGATTTGTCCTTTCTTCTGCAGGAAGTCCTCCTTCCAAGGTTTATGGCAATATTAGGGCAGTGGCCAGCAGAGCAGCCGAGAGGTTCTGAGCTGCACTACTAAGGACTGGGGCTGGGAGTCCAGGTTCCTGGACACACAGGAGTTCTGCTTCCAGGGCACATGAGAGGCCTGGAGCTACAGAAGCCACAGCTCTTCTGCTGGATTTGGAAGCCCAGAAGAAAAATGGGACTGTTTTTGCAGTCTGACTGCCTTCAGACATGTGGTGTGATTTGAACATACACAATGTCTCTGTATAATTATTAAAAGGTATTTTAAGTTGGTTGTGTCCATATCAAAAGCACGAGTACATGATTTTACTTGAACAGCCTCCAACAAAAACACGCTTCATTACGGATTTTCACAACGTCAAAGTTTTAAGAGGCTGCTGTCAGAACTTCAGAAAGCCTTTGAGTTTCATGTTTTGAGCCTAAAGGAATCGGCACAGTTAAGTGTTTAAATCCACACATCACAGTTTGGTATCCTCCTGGAAAAACGAAGAGTCAACTGGAATGCAGAGTTCAATGGCAGGCTGCCCACCAAGTCTCTGCTGCTGCTGGAACAATGCATCACATGGAAAGAGTAAGACAAAGAGCTAAATAAGGTATTTGCACTTCATCCTGAATCTGCACATATATAAATTTTATAATTCTCCTGAAAATGATCTGTAAGGACAGCCTAGTGAAGCCAAGAGCCACTAGTTTAGTACTTGCCAGTGTACCAGAGCACAAACAACTGGAAAGTCCTGTGTCTCCTCCTCCTTAAAATACCAAATGCACAGAAGAGTAGAGGGAGAGATTAGAAGAGGCCAGTCCCAGTATGACTTAAAAATGGGCCCTTTTCTTCTAACTCTGCCTGCCAGACTTGTTGCCAAGTCTCTTGCAAAATAATTCAGTTCAGGCTTGGGAATGAAAACAAAAACTGAAATGAGATTATCAAATACACAAGCAAACTGAGTCAGCATTTCACTCAGTGTCCGAGTTTCCAGAGCAGCACTTTGCAGTATGGCATTATAACTACAGCCAAATTGATTCAAGTCTTCAGCTGCCAACAGATTTAAGACTTGCTGAGTTACCTAAGTATATAGTGCTCAGCAGTCCAAGCTGTACAGGGGAGAGCAGCTCCAGGTGTGCACACCTGGTCAGCACATCTTCTGTTCATCATCTGCATTTACCTCAACTAGCTTGAAAGATGAGGGAGAGTAAGGCAAGAACACACAAAAATTATTGCTTATCCTAAATCAGGTGCATATTGATCCCAACCCAAATCAGCAGAAAAGAGAGGGCAGCACTCAGAAGGCCCAAACACCTGCACCCCAAAGAGCACAGCAGAGCTTCCAGGAATGACATACCCCTGCAGGGAGGGCTGGTGTCACCAGCACAAGGCTCAGACCTTTCCCTGAGAAAGAAGCTGCCTTTCGTTCTCCATTTCATTAATGTTAGGGTGGGTTTGTTTTGTTTTTTAAGCCACCTTCCACTTACCACAAGGATTTCAAAGTTTTTTATCCAGTTTGGACACTTACCAAAGAGAACGATGTGCCTTTGAAAAACCCCAAAATGTAAGTGGTCTTGAAACACTGAAATAAATCCTGGAAGTGTTCAGTGGACTGTGCACCCTGTAGAGTTTTTCAGTAAATCTTCACAATGGAAGAGTAACAAAAAACTGTGAACAAGTTCTCCTTAGATCAGTGTGCAGAGCTGCTTTAAGGTGAACAGGAAAGGTTGTGTAAGTACTAAAGCACCCCAGCCAAGGTTCAAATATTTTATTTTGTATTCATATAGTATGAAGGTTCTTATAGTTCCCACAACATATGATGTAGCATGCAGAGGAAAAACTAAACATTCAACATAAATCATTTTTCCCCACACAAACTAAAAAAAACTTCATCCCTCCCCTTCCAGTCCCCCTAAGGAAATAACATTAGCACTAATTTCTATAATGCCAGCCAAGATATGCACAAGCAAGAGAAATTGAAAGCATTTGCTAAAATGTTTGTAACAAATACTTATGTACAAAAAATTCACAAAAGACTAGTTCCCCCTTGAAGCAGAGCACATGGCAATTGACACTGGAACAGATACAACCACTGGCTGGGATTATAAACCACGTACTGATCCAGAGGAAGAAAAAAGTTACATGTAGTGGAGATTTTTGTTTTGAACATTAACATTTACCAAAGTTTGGCAACATTATCTTTTAAATTATGCAAATTATGTAAACAAGAGGAACATTTCAAATCGATCTACATGCAAAACTTCATGTCATGCAAGGACACCAAGCACCTGGATTTCTCTCTCACAGACAGAGCCCATGATGTGCAGCACTCAGTTGAAGGAACAGCTATGGCAGACAGGTGCTCGATTGAAGAGGTTCAGACAACCTGCACTTTCCACTGCTCATTATAAAACAATTTTTTTTTTAATAGAAAAACTACTATACAGGAAAGATGTACTGTTCTAAAAAAATCTAGCAAATGTTTTTCTTCCAGCCAATAGTACCACTGCAGAAAAGGGAAGGGATGATATAAAGTTGTAAAACATGGCTCGCTACTTTTATATCACACAAATATATCAAGTTACCTTCCGTTACAAATTATGATATGGACAAATCTAGAAAAGAAAAACATTCTCCAGGCAAAGGACTGGAGAACTGCAAGAGGTATAAATTTAGATAGTGTGAAGTTTTCCTCCTCTATGGCATAGGTTAACAAGATTTCCCCCCTGTATGAATCCTATATACATATATATATAAAATATTACCAGTTATTTATGCTACCTGTAGTATTTTTTTAAATGCAAGGGGGAAACTATCATGGTTGAAACAACAGAATTTAAATGGCAAGAACATTTTATAATCTAAGTACTGTATAAAATAAGTAGGTGGGAATCCTGCACAGTTATGTTGATCCTAATTTCATTTAAGCTAAGCACAAGAGAAAATCATGAATGCATCTAACAACTTGAGCAGCTGTATCTAAACTGAACCCAGAACAGCAGATGTGCCTTGGCTTCAGGACAGCTGTAACTGCTCCCAATTCCTGGGTGATGGAGCTTAAGGGCCATCAAAGCATTCCGCAGTCACTATATGCACACGAGGACTAGTTCTTGGCAGTAGCATTAAACTATATTCTCATATTAAGTAGAACTGTACTAAGTTATTTAGCAAAGAGACACAGTCCCTGGTAATATATTAACAGGTATAAATAAACTTAGTCTCCTGTGTTACAAAAAAAAAAAAAAGTACTTAAGGTGATTTAATAAGAAGCAATGCTTTGTCAGCCAGTCAATATATAGAAACATCTGAACAGTCACAGGAAAGGAAAAGAGTTGACCTAACACCCAGTTAAAATTTTACATTCTTCTACTATATATATAAAACTGTGTGAAATAAAAGTAAGGATGTATATCCATATATTGAACTGTTAATATTCTGCTTGGCACTTTGTACTCTAGTTTTGTTTCTGAATCAAGTATATTAAATTAAAGCCCACCTAGCTACTACATATAGAAAGCTACATATATATCTATATATAAATACACACACACATATATATATATAGATAGATATTTCCTTGTTATAAAAGATGAAGAAAAATAAATTAAAAAGCCAACCCCTTCCCTTTCTCCGCCACACTGATATGCTCTTTCCATCTTTGCTGTCCTTCAGACTTTAAAGTGCTACACTGAGTTATTGAGAGAATAAAAGTTCAATAACACTTAGTTGGCTTCATGAGGCTCATGTTGGAAAATGTGGCTTCACAGAGAAAAATACTTCCATTTAAATACACAGAGAGCATTGCTGGACGTCTGGAGCAGATCTTCAGAGATGGAGAAGAAAGCAAAAGTGTTGGGTGGTGCCCTACAGAGTCACACGTCTACAACCATCTTTTTGTGGATATCTAGGCCTCCTACAACCTGGGAGAAAAATAAGGTTCAGAGACATGAGAATTGAGAGTTAGCAAGGTACAAAGAACACATTCAATAGATGCATTCAGGTCAATCATAATGACAGTACTTCCCTGGCCTCTCCACACTCATTTACATTTCACAAGTACTGTGAGGGACAGAAATGAATTATGTACAAACCAAGGTCGTTCAATATTAGCACAATTTACACACTCACAGGCCTGAAAACCAGTGTAAATGACACCATTTTGGCATTCCTCCTCAGCTCATATTCTGACCGTGCACTGTTTTTCTGCATGTTAAATAAAATGCTCACTTAACTTCTAAAACTCCCTGTAAAACTCTGCACCCTTCCATGAGTAGCAAAGGGTCACAGGAACAGCAGCAGGATTTCTGACAGAACTGCACACACCCAGAAAAAAATAACCAGTGTTCACGAGGGTGTGATACATGCAATGCAAAGGGAGAAGGAAAGGTGCCATGTCAGAGGAACTTACAATGTGTGAACAAAGCTCAAAAGCCAAATGGTATCTGCCAAATGCAATAAATGAAAATGTATTTCTGCAGACAGATGGCACAAGGTTCAGAGGAGGTAAAATGCAAGAACAAGAGGATAAGAGATTGTAAAAGTGAAAAGCCTCTTGTCAGGTCAACAAAAACTGATGAAATTCAAAGGAAGAGGAAAATCTAACGGTAGCACAAGACAGGAAGCCTGGGCAGGAGCCCAAGGACAAAAAGAAAAGGCAACATCACTTGATGGATGGCTGGAAGACAATAGCCCAGTGCAAGAAAACAGATAATGCAGTAATCCAGGTCTCTGCAGGCTGTGACTCTGAGATCTTTGCAGATGACTATGTGTTTTTTACATGTCACAAAAATAACTTAAAAAGACCTCAAACATGCAAACAATAGAACCCTTTCGCTTTAATAGTTGGGGGGATGGCAGATTTCCCCCCCCCTTTTTTTAGAACTCACACTGAGTATGAAAAAGTTATGTTTGAACTGAAGTTGTAAATTCAAAGAGTAGGAAAAAAAGCAATTCCCAAACTGTGTTACCAGATGTATGTTCATTAACATTAATTTCAAATTAATGTCTAAACACTCGTTGCAATTTTCAAATGTTCAAGATTCATTTCCTTTTTCTGAAGAAAGAATTTAAAACTTGCTGTCAAATAATTAAATAAACAGACCACATGGGTGAAAATCAACCATTTCAAGTCTCAAGTGGTACATTCATGCATTCTGCTCTGTAAACCCCAAAGTTCTTAAAATGCACCTTTCAACTGTCTGCCCTTTTTCAGGAGCAGCAGTTGAGGGGTTCCTCTCCCTGTAAATGACACAAGTTTTCTTTAGAAGTTACTTACAGCACAGAATTCTTCAAAGGATATTCTTCCATCACCATCCTTATCTGCATTAATTATGGTTTTATCTACAATTTGCTGTAACTGAGTGTCTTTGAGATTGTTCCCAACCATCATCTTCAGCACCTGGAAGAGCTCCCCGTTTGAGATATACCCATCTTTGTCCATATCATAAATGCGAAAAGCAACTGCAGAAATAAAAAAAAAATTAAAAACATATATATATATAAAAACATTCACTGACAAATGTGGTCAGAAAAGAGCAATATACTCACTTCAGAAATATCAACTGAAATTGTTTTAGGCACCAGCAGTACAAGGATTCCATTAAAATCAAACAGGAAAATCACCACCACCACAAGTAAAGCACCCAGGTAGCAACTCATTTGCAAGTAGAAAAAAATTACAACCTTCCAGGAAACAGATGAATCAAAATCCTACCTGGTTACTTTGCTGCAAACAATTTGGCATCAAGACTGGATTTATTTTTAAACATTTCAGTCTTAGTTATTGGAAGCTACATGTATGACTGAACCTACCCCTTTTCCACTCCAAAAGTTTGGGTCCTGAGATGCAGTTCTAAAACATCAATTGAATGCTTTTCTACTGTAGTAGCAAAAAATGGAATATTATTCTTAGGCCCCATAAAGCAAAGTATATAGTTCACAAAAGTCTGTACCAAGCTATTCTTAAATTAATTTTTTCTTTTTTAAACAGGAAGCAACTTCAGTTACTGAAAGTTCATCAAAAGGCAACCTCTTCCAACCTTCCCTGCAGAAAAGAGTCTGACAAATCTCCACACAAAAAAAAATTACAAACTGTGCAAAAATCTTACAGTCTACCTTCAAGATTTCCCACTCTTTACAAGAATCTGGATTTGATGATTTCTCAGTCTTAACTAACAAGTATATTTTTTGAGGATCAAAAAATTTTTGTTAAGGAAAAATTAAAATACTTACACCTCAACTTCTGTTCTTTATCTCCTTTGACACTGAACTGGGAGACTCCTTCTATAAATTCTAAATAATGCAAGAAAAACATGTATTAAAAAGTGTATTATTTAATAAATCAAGGAAATCAATATTCAGAAATTTTTAGAAATTGTTCAAAGAATTACCATAAAATCTTCAAAATATTGTCTACCTTGTGACACCTGAGCGTCCACATACTTTGATACTTTAATATTCTTTAGTGGGAAGTACCCCAAATGAAATACTGTGTTCACTGAATAGACTTGGTTACACCAGGATTTCAGTAATTTTGTTGCTGGACTTTGACAAAAGAAGCTGACAGAAAACTCCAAGTTCTCTACAAAATCCACTCCATCGGGGATTTTAATTGTACAGCTCCTCTCAAGACTGGTTTCCCAACTAAAAGAATTACATTAAAATTGAAAACTGCTCTACAAGAAATAGGTAAAAAAATACTTTTCTCTAAGAAATAGGGTAAAAAGAAAATTGATTTTGACAACTTCCTGTTCCCTCCCAAGAAGAGCAGCTCTTGATAATTGTATTAATCACAGCTCAATGTCACAGACAATAAAGCATCATCTTTCATCACTGCTTATTTTTTCACAAGGAGATTTTGAATAGTTCCATACCACAATGACTGCTTTTGATCAAAACTCAACATTCCAGTTACCCTGTAGTTAATCCCTATAGAAATCTGAGGGGGTTTGCAAAGGTTAGCAGCTCTTTTATGTTAATATTTTATTTAAAATGTCAGCCTGTCACTATAAATGAGATTAAAGAACTTTCTGCAATTAAAAAAAAATCAAGAAATTTATTTTTTCCAGTCATATGCAACAAGAGATACCGAGTATTAGCTTGAATACAAGTTACAAATATTATCACTTCTAAGGGTCAGAGGCTGTTTTAACAAACTAGTAATGAAAATTATAACCTGCTGGCCCTTTTAATCATGAATATTGAAATTAAGTCTAAAATTTTGAGCAATGTACTAAATCAAAACTTTTGGTTTTTTACTTGAAGTGTTTTAAGATCTACCTAAAAAGAATCCTATAAAAGAAGCATGAACAGAAAAATCTGGGCCCCTTTCTATTTTCTAAATGCTCCAACTAAGGACAGATTTCATTTGGATAAGTACAACTAATGCACAGACACACCACTTACCAGCCTGCCCCACCTTTTTCAGACAGCATCACAATTAAGAGTCTGAACTAAAGCACTTTAAGAGATATTTAATGAGTAGCCCTAAATCAGCATGACCTTGAAAGCTATTACTATACAATCTGCTCTTTTAAGCAGTTCATTCAGGAGTGCCCTAATGCACCAGAGAAACTAGTTTTACTGGTATTTAGTTCCACTAGGAGTTAGCACCTTATTTTGATTAATAAGTTTTCTTCACCCCTCCTTTCTCAGCTGAAGAAAAACTGGAGTGTTCTGAAGCTCCAGGAGGTTCTGCTAAAGTGCCACCCCCTGTCACAGAGCACTGTGCCTTACCTTTGAAGTCCACTTCTCCATTGCCATCCGTGTCAAATATATCTATTACTCGCTGTACTAACGGGTTCTGTTGCAATTCAGGTAAAGACATGAACTCTTCCACGCTCAGAGAACCAGAGTTGTCCAAATCAAGCTTCTTAAACCTCTTTCCTAGTCGTTTTATCTCATCAGCATCAACTGAAATGAAAAACAACCCCACACTTATTCTCAGAAAGGCTTCAGTAAACCCTTAGCAGTTAAACACAACACATGTTTCATTGCTTTCCTACAAGATTTTCTCCTACTTTATTACAGCTATTAAACACTCTCATGGAAGGCGGTAAAGATAACATAAAATTCTGAAGACAAACACAAGCCTTACCATTTTATTTTAAATAAGCCTTACCTTTTTTCCTCCCTGCACCAGCCATAATACAGTTAGCCCTGTGACTCACTGAATACCACATGCTGACACAACATTTTGAAGGATTTAGGATGCTTAGCAAGTTCTTAATCAGACAGCTCTTACAAATAACAGGTATGAAGAAATTAAAGAAGAGAATGAGTATTCTGTGAAGGAGCTAGCATTACCTTTACACTAGACCAACATAAGATGTTAGAAAGACAATTATATTCAACTTATTAGGCAAAATCAGTGCTTCTTCAGCACAGCAAATGTGAGATTTCCTGGGTTATGTGATAAGTTGAGCTCGCTAACACATTCCAACTGTTGACCAGTTGACTCACCTACTCAAAATATCCCTCTGATGGCCTAAGATATTTTTTTCTCTCCATCTCAAACAGGAAACAGATACACCTGCAGCCATGACCTGCATACAGCTATTTTTTTGTCTCAGAAATTAAAGTAAATTCAGGTTCTGCAGCACTACCTCTTCATCTATCCTCTTCAAATTTATGGAGAATCTCAGTTCAACCATACACCCAAGTACTCTACACGTCTGATTTTGCCAGGGATACACTAAATTTGTGAATCCGTAAAAACAACCAAAAGCAATCTTGTACTTTGCTGCTGCTGAAAAGCTTGAAAAACTTTACCCATAACAACCTGAAAATATCCTATCAGCAGCTTGATTTATGAGACTCAAGTTAGTTCAGCTGTTGCTCACCATGTTTGGCTATGAAGGAGGAACTGAGGTCCTTAGGAAGCCCTAGGAAGAGACCAGCACACAGTAAACCACAGCAAACACACCTCACAGAACTCCAGGCTGGCAAACTCCCCCGACCAATTTTCTCCCTAACATGAGCGGCCTCCTCAATATTTCTTAGCTCCATTTAGTGTTTTTGGTCCAATAGTAACAAAAATTGTATCTTCACTTCTACAAGGCACATACCACCACCTGATCCACTTCACATCACATTAATACCTTCTTAGGCTTTTGCATAAAGCCAAACAGCTCTGAGTCTTTCTACATAAGGTCAGCCAAGATGCAGAGCTGGATGTTTGGAAACCGCAGCCGATTCAAAGACCAAAACAGCAACCAGCTTCATTTCAATTCCTTGATGTCCTTGTCTAAAACGAATGAGACGCAAATCCAGAGATCCTCCCAACTGCACTACTGCAGAATGAAAGGCAGAGAGCACACCGAGTCCAGAAGCACATGATTTTCTGTCAAGACTTATTTTGCCTGAGTAGTAAATTCTGACATTCTGCAGCCAAGTCAGGCTTGGTTACTGCTTGCAACTGCAGAGGCAGAGGGCAAAAAAGGGTCGATAGTCCCAGAACAATCTTCCCTTTGCTGTGCCAGCAAGTGACAGATCTGATTCTGCCTCTAGGGCTGTAAAAATAAGACTAAACATCACCTGCTTTCCTCAGTTCCCAGTGTGCTATTTCAATTAATTAACCTCTCAACTGCAGTGAAACTTCCCTTGTAGCCCCAGTTTGCTCAGAAGCCTCCAACATGACTGAAGGTGTGCCCTGAGCAGCACAACACTGCAGGGGCAAAAGCACATTGCTCAGCTACACAGGAACCCTCCGGATCACACGGGAGGAGCTGGAGCACCACATGGTGACCTGCATGTAGAACATAATCATGTGACTAACAGAAGGCAGTATTAAAAGGGAGTGGCAAAGCAGAGTTCCACTGGCAATTTTAGGAGTTCCAACAGCACAAAATGCTTCCTCTCGCAGATAACTGAAGGTATTTGCCAACTTTTGCTTCTGCTCACAGAAACTCCTTTGTTTCCATTCTTCCTCAAACTCCTAAAACTAAAGGGAGTCAGTCTTGGCACTGGTAGGCTCTATCCACCCTCACTCCCAGTCCTGCCGCTGGACAGTTAGGGAACCTATCCCAGTTTTCTGCAAAGCCAGCACCTTGTCAAGCTGTGAAAGGGAGAACCATTCTTACTGCAAGCTCTACTCCAGGCTTGCAACTCCCATAGGAAGAGTTGATATCCTAAAAAAATCCTCACAGCACAAGCACTTGCGAAAGCATAAAAATATCAAGAGTGGTTTGTTACACTACATTTGTAAGCACATTTTCCAATGTAAAATGAGTGTATGAATAAATATAATTTATACCTATATTACTTCATTTTAAAAAAACTAAACAGCAAACTGGTAGTAGTTCCTATGGTGTATATAATGCACTGTCATCCTCCTACCAAATCAGTGGAATCTCACTTCCAATATTAATAGAAAGACTAAATCTTTCCATTTCAGTCAGTGCTAAAGCCTCCTAAGCAACCTGAAATACTTCATTGTTCATCAATTTCACAAAGTCACAATGCAGAAAAATGACAGAATCATTAACACAGTTGGATCTCTTCTCCCTTGTCACAAAAGCGAATGAGTTAATAAACTGCAAGTTCTGAAACATTTCTAAATTACACTGAAAAAAATCCTAAACATCAAAACACAGCAATGATATTTTTACAAATCAGGATGTAAAGAAGCAGCTGCCTGAGGCAGGGCTGCAGACCAGCAGTCATTAGATTGCACCATTTTCTCACAACCCAGAAGCAGCATTAAAGCAAGTTTTATTTCACAACACCAGTTATATTTCCTGCTTTGAGAGCTCAAGTCCATGCTATTTTTCCTCACAAATATATAAGCAAAGACTCAAAGTGAGACCCAGAGTTCTGTCAATGTCCTGCTATGAAGTGGAGTTAATTATCCAATATACAAGTCACTCGAACACTGCTACAGTTTAAATTGGCATGAGCTGGCACAAAAGGTAGACAAGACCAACTCTGCCATCACAAGATCTCCCCCACAAGACGTGCTAAGAAAACAAACTGCTGTCAGGAAGGTATTTTATCTTGAGCTAACGTTATCTCTAGCAGGACCTACCAATATGAATTTAAAAAAAGAACATTTTATTGGGACATTCAGAAACTGATCCGACACACGCAATGATAACAATCAATGCTACTCGGACAATCTCTGCCAACATCTGCAGGGCACAAGAACCACTGCTGGGTTAACCAGCCTTGCATTTGCAATTAGCCAGGTACTTAAATTTAAGAACCAGCAACACTTAAAAGGAGATAAAACACGGATTTATTTTTTTGTTCTAAAGACTGTAGTCAGGGCCTTCAAGATCACAGATGATAAAGATGAGAATCAGATGACGAGAAGGGGAAGAGGTTGGAGAGGCATGTAAGAATATTTCTCAAGAATGTTTAATGTTCTGCTGAACTAACAAAGCAACAGTTGCCTAAATTAGGACAGTAAAGAGTCCTGATACTTTGAAAATGTTAATTACTCTTTGTCCACATATACACACATCCAATTTCATAGCTTGTACCAGAGTTCAACTGCGATACACAGTCCAAGTACAGATATTTAGCAGCAGTTTCTACTGGAAGGGGGATTATAAATTTCTCATTCCAAACCTTGAAACGTTCAAGCAAAGGGTTTGCCTGCACTGGAGAGGTTCTACTGAGAGAGGTTCTACCCTTGGGGAGGGGGAAAAAAACAAGTCAAAGAGCAGTACTGAAAAAATTAGTATCTCTGCCAAAAGCTGACCAAACAGCAAACTCTTCCAATGTTTTGTCTCTGGCAAATGACACACCACGGATGACAGTACTTGGAGGAGGAAATAATGAAAAAGCAAAGTAATTACAGGAATAGGAAAAATTTCTTTAATAGTTCGTGAGCATAAAAACCTCTGTTCATAATGAACATATATGGATAAACATCTGCAGATGCAGTGTTTCATAACTGACTGCCTGAGGATTTCGTATCAGAATTTACTTATTTTCCTTAAATATATTACAAGCACCTCACCTACTGTTAAATCTTTTCCACAAGCTGAATTTTAAAAAGCTTATACACTTGAAAAAAAATTGTATTTCAGTAGCATCTTTGTCTTCATAAAACAGCTTAAAGAAATGAAAGAATATGAATATAAAATAAGGGATGAATGCATTACAGTACAACATGACTTAAATTTGCATAGTTTCTGTCTATTCTTCCTTCAGTTCACAGCCTTTATTTCTGCTGACTCTCCCTGCTTAGGCTGAATTTACCTAAAAACTACGTAGGATTTCTGGGATTTAGTGTTTGTTTCTTTGTTCTCCTTTGGCTTTTTAAAAGGAAAACAGTATAAATTTATGTATACCAGCAGATTTCAATAACATCCTCTTCATTTTTTGCTGAGATTATCTCCCAGAATGCGCATATATACAAGAGTCTTCATCTATGATGGATGTGCCTCTTTTTACAAGACCTCTTCTTCTTTGGTATTTATCAACAGACTTGCTTAAAATTCCACATAGCTCTCACCGAAGAACAGAGCACTGAATTAAATTTCCAGTGTATGAACAAAACAGACTTTCCTTCTTCTCTGCAGGCTCCTTGCAGAGAACCCAGTGCCCACACAAACACCCTCAAGCTCTGCTGGAAATGCACGACATAGTTCAGATCCAGGGAAGGTTTCTGAGCTGGAAGGACTGATGGTGGCAGTAGCAGACAGAATTTTGCAAGACAAGCTCAGGAGAACAGGACAGCGATGAAAACACTAGGGAAATCCAAGGCAGTCCAAATCCGTGGTTGGGTAAAAGGGGCGATAACACCACGGAGCAAAATGAGGAGGATCAAGCTTCGTTTACATTGTTTGAGGCAGAGTTTGCCGGTGACTCATCCCCGAGGTCGGAGCTGCCCCGAGCTCTGGCCGCAGTGAGTGTTCCCCTCCCTCACACTCGAGTTGGCCTTTTTTGTGCTGTGCTCACCAGCTGACACTTGGCTCTGTGCCTCCTACGCTTTTCCGTGGAATGGGACAGAATCCCATCAGCTCGGCACTGATGCCTGAGCTCACAAACTTAACACGTGGTTGCTAAGTGGTTCTCTTTAAAAGGCCTTGCTGGTAGCCCTGTTGAAACATTAAATTATTCACTGTTTTAAAACACACAGAATTGTTTATGTTTTTTTTCTAATCAATTTTGAGTTTCCTTCACCTTGTAAATTAACAAAAGGGGTGTGTGGGAGGGTTAAACACTTCCAGTTTTAAGAAATTTCTGTTAAAGAGCTATTGGTAATTTCAAAAGATTCATTCCTCTTTCATCCAAGTATTAAAATTCTAGAGCCAACACCTGCTTCGTATCTTGAATTCATTTGCATACATCTAAGAATGTGATGAATCAGGTTAAATGTAAGGACTCCAGCGCTTCCAAGAAACTACATGCAAGTGTTCTGCCTAACTCCCACTTTAGTGCAGGAGCTTTACCCCCCAGTTGTTCACTTTCTAATATGTTGGTCTACATTGAGTACCCCACTCCTTCCCCCAACACAACAGCAGAGGATGATCTGTTATGTTTTAAAATAAATGTTTCAAATTGCTATGCACATAACTGATGCTCAGATAGGATTCTAAAAACCATTCAAGCAGCAACTCAAAAAGCTTCATTAAAAGCCAATTTCAGTGTGCTCTATGTTGAAAAATGTAGTCTGAAAGAAAAATTTAATGATCTTTTTTCTAGTCAACGTAAAGGTAGAAAACTAGCTTCCTGCTAATGTGAGAGTCAAAAGTAAAGGATGCCTTAAAAATCACAAAATTATAAAATGGTTTGGGTTGGAAAGCACCTTAAAGATCCTCTAGTTCCAACTCCCCTGCCATGGTTGCTCAGAGCCCCATCCAGCCTGGCCTTGAACACTTCCAGGGGATGGGGCATCCATAAAAATACAGACCTCTGAAATCTACTGCATTCAAGTGATGCTTTAACAGGATAACTGTTTATGTATTAAGAAACACGGTGCATCCTTCGCTGCAGAGTACACAACACACACAGAGTCATCTGCAAAGGGTCCAGACCCTATTAGAAAGGCTGTACATCTCTTAGGAAGGAGGTGTTGAGCACTTCTAGAATCTAAGTGTTTACCTAAATGTTTAAACCTCTATTTAAAAAGCTGATTTTTCAGATACTCTTAAAAACTGGCTCAAAGTTTTAACTAACAAAAACCAGACCAGAGTGTGGTCACAGAGAGCCCAATTTCCACGTATTCTTCAAACATGAGATCATTATAAACAAGAATATTGCTAAGGTGTTGGGGGAAATATTTTTTGTAAATAAAACATGTTCTGAAATTAATTTTAAATGTTTCCAGGTTAATTTCTTCTCATAAGAATGGATTGCAGAGATCTCAAAATAAAACAGACCTTCAGCAAAACTCTCACCCCTATCTACAGTCTCATCTGATTCACGAATATAACGTTTCAGAGTAGCAACCAAGTCAGCCATTTCAGTCTTGGAGATCGGATTTCAAAAAGATGACGCCCTTGAGAACACATTCAACCACTTGTCTTGTATATGCTTACACACAGCTGGCCTAATCCTTTTCATGACTTCAGATGTGTCATTTACAATTTCCTAAGTTCGAAAAGAGATACTAGTCTCCTTACCCTAAAAATCAAACCGCACTACAATATAGTGTTTATACTAAAAATACTATACTGTGAAGTATTTTTTACTCTACTGCAAAGTAGTTTTCTCCACATCTTTTTTGTTATGATAAAATTTGCTTGTGGATAATTTGGCATCAAATTTAACATCAAATTTTCACCATGTCAAACGGCACTAGGTTTTTAGTAATTTCTGGGACATGGCACAGCAAAGAAACAAAAACAAACCATGTTAAGGAATCCAACAACACTAATTCACCCACTGAAAAGAACTAATGTTTTAAAAATAAAAGGATAAAGAATATACTTGACTATTCAACGGTGTGCATCCTCTGCGTGGTATCCTGAATTTGCTTCATGTAACTTAAACACAAAATTATTCTTATAAAACAAGACACCAAAGCAGCAAGTGCACCACCAGGCAGAGGTTACAAACCAATGCCACCATGCAAACAGCATAAATACATTTCTGATGTCTCCCATGATCTAAACAACCATATACTCAACACACATTTTAACCACAGATATAATGCAAAAATCCTCACTTTTTCTGCAATAAATAGAGGCAAACAAGCTCAGTAATAAACCTTTAGGCTGCCAGTTGCTACCAACAAATACAGCTTGGTCTAGAATCAGAAGTTAATGATGGCAACACACTACTTAGAACTCTGATAGAGACATGACTAGCTGAAAAAAAAACCCCTCTTCAGAAACCAATGGAGCAGTAATCTAAGATTGATACATATGAAAACACTACAGAAGTCTTCATCAAAAATGAAACTCCAATCACATATCCATATTTAACAAAATAGTAATACTGGGAGCATATCACAGCCATGCACTGCTGTGGACAAAGATTCTCAAGTGTTTACAAACTGATGACTCAAATTATATGTATTAGGCATAGAGGACTCACAAATTACCAGCTAAAGCCTTCTCTCTCTGTATTTAGACAAAGATTCCCCAGTGATTATTTATTTCATGTAATGGTTTGAGGTCAGTTATGACGAACACTGTGAAACCAATCTAGGAAACAGTCCCTATCTTGAATTTCCCTGTTTAAAAACAAAATCCGATTCACCCAAGATGAGGAATTTTATCAAGCGGTCCAATAAGATGCATACACAGGTCTACACATGTTTTAGGGCTGAAGAAAAAGCAGCTAAGAATAGGTGCCCTTAGCATAACAGCACAGGGACATTTCACAAGACAACCCTTTCTTTGGTCAGCCTTAGGCAAGAAATACTTTGTTATTTTTACAGGGTAGACTAAACCCCTTGAGAGGGAGCAATGAACTTTATTCTCACGTGGCCAAAAGCAAGTAACACTAAGTGGCTTCTCACCTACCTGCCTGGCTGCAAGCATACACAGGAAAAAACTGCTCTTTTAGTCTCAACCTCTCTCTCCTCTCAGGGCACAAAGCCAGTTTAGGCACCCTACAACATACTTCACTCCTAACACAGTACTGACTGCAACACGAGCTGCTCTGCATCTCTGAGGAACTGGCACCAGGACTGATGGAAAAGCCCCAGGGGCTGAAACTACCAGTTATAACACTTCACCCTACAGACATCAGAACTATCAGAAGTTTGTTTCATATTCTAATGGGAAAAAAAAAAAAAAACAAACAAAAAAAAAAAAAAAACAAAAAAAAAAAAAAAAAAAAAAAAAACCAAAAAGCAAACCAAACAAACAAAAAACCAACCAAAAAAACCACTTAAAGTGATTTTTATTTTAAAGATGGACTGATTTTTGAGTTTACAATGAAACAGCAAAAGCTATATCATTTCCAAAGGTATCTTTAACCCTTTTACTCTTTCGGTTAGTAAATAAACTGCATAACATACATGACAGCTGTACATATCCATCTCCATCTAACATTACAATGTTAGCAAGCAAAAAAAACTTACAGTGTGAGCACATTTCCAAGGGGTAGCTTGCCTCATTTCCCTGAAACACAACAAGAAAAACAGAACAAAGTTGCAATTATTCCCAAATTAGCTTTGAGGAACTATTTAAAGTTTCAGCACCGTAAAGGTCTCGGGCAATACAAGTTACATTGTTCTTAAAAGATATATCTTTTAGACCCACCAACCATGGACAGTGTTTTATTTGGATAGATCTATGTTACCAAAACATACAAAGAAATATGAAACCATTGAGAGATCTCCCAGATGAGAATTCCCATGAAAATGTCAGTGCACACAATTACAGTAAGAACTTCAATCCCATATTCTAAACTCAAAAAAACAAACACTTATATACTGAGCAAATGCTACTTTTGAACTTAAAAATATTTAATTTCAAAACTTTACAAAGCCTGCTTTACTATTTTATTTTCTACATAGAAACAGACATGTCCTTATGAATTCCGATGGCAAATCTTACTCAATTACCAGAAGAAAAGTGTAGTATATTTTTTCCCCTGAGCCACATGCCCATTCCCCCCAAAAAGGACTCACACAGGAAGAACGAAGCAAAAGAAGTGTTTTACATGACCAGAAATTCCGACATGACTGCTTTACATTTAATTATTTTTGTAATGTACTATGTTAATATGTTCCTGTTTTGTAGCCGAATGGAAAGTCAAACTACGATTTTTAATCCTTGCTAAACTACAACGCAGCAATAGCACAAAAAATTAAAACTTTGAGAGTACCAACACTTGAAATTTGCACACACTGAAATCAACATGAACTGCTGACACATGAACGCCAAAAGACACTAAAAGTTGGTGTTTTCCCCCAAATGGTTCACTTCGAGCCAGAGATCACAATACACACATACTTAATGACTTGTTTGAAACCATTAGCAAGGGAGTGACCAGATAACTGAAGGGACTCATAACCATTTCAAAAAAAAAATCTTTTTAAGGGAGTGTTTTACACAAGAAAACAAAACATATTTCAGATGAGTCTAAGACACGTTCTATTCAGCAGTGATTCTCTCACAGTGTAGAGCACAAGGGATTCCACAGCTGAGCACTTGCTCATCAAAATAATACAAAATTGAAGAACAGAAATAGAGATTACTTGACAGAAGAGAAAAAAAAGGAAGAACTACATTTAGCCTGGAAGCATGAGGCTGCATTTCCTAATTAGGTCAGAGAGGGGCAGAACAAACATCTCGTGAATCTAAACATGTCTGAGAGGAGATGTGTTGCTGGGGGGGGGTTAGCATTTTTTTTACCTCCAGTACACTTTCACTTTGCTTATCCCCCACAATCCACAAGCTCTGTAGCTTCTTTAAAAAAGTTCATGCATTTCCTTTATAAGAAGAGCAGCAACAGATATAGCCTTAACTTCTTCCCCAATGTCTACTCAGAGCAGGACAAAGTAGCAGAATAAGAAACGTAGACAAGGACCATCAGGTCCCTAAAAATTCAGAAGCATGACTGAGGTATTCTGCAGGGAATCCAGGAGAACAGTGTCACATGGAAAATCTTGGATGGAACCCAACCAAAGTCTCAGGAAAAACAGCAAAGACCAAAACAGACAGCAAAAGGCAAGTGTCTGTATATGAATATGAAAGGGTAGGGGATTTAAAACGGGGGAAAAGCAGAATTTTGAAACAAAAAGAAACAGGAACCAGGGGATCCAGCTAGGCTGCTCAAGACACGAGGTCATGAAGAGGCAAGAAAAACACCAGACTGGAAGGCTGCAAATTAAAGGAGAAAGTTGAATTAAAACCAGTGCATTTATGCACATGCACACAAATAAACAATCATAATTACATTAGAAGACTGTTCTGGGTATTTACATCCTTGTTCAGGTGTTGGGAAAAGTTAATTTCTAGTAATCAATCAATCTGCCTAAAGAAACATAAAATGCTTTTGAAAACTGAGCAGGAAAAAATGAAAAAAAGGGAATCATTTTCAGTTCATGAACTAAGTGTAACATTTATAAGGAGCCTCACTATGCATCTAGATGCACATGCTAAGCCATAATCAAGTTATGTAAATGGAGTAGTCTAAAAAATATTTGGAGAGCAGAGAAAAAAGTGAAATAAACTTCAGCTTAGCTTTTCTGTGAAATAAGTTACTGCTAAAAAAAAAGTGTTAAGAATACTTACCTATCCAGGGTTGGATCTTGGATACCTAAAAAAGTAGAAAAATCTAGTAAGTGACAATGTAAAAATTACATGATTATTCCATATTTGCCATATAGTACTTAAATAAAGTATTTTAAAAAGTAGTTACCTGGCACTGATGTGCTGAATTTTCATCTTGACAAGAGGATCCAGAAGTCTACTAAAACTTAAAAAGCTGCTGATTGCAGGTTTTTTTGGTGCAGATATCTGAGCTATTCATGCCAAGATTCCTGTTTGCACAGCTGTGACCTGGACAAACACAAAGGTGTTGCTCTATACCAAAGCCTTGATCTTCAGAGATGAAGATGAATTATTTAGTCTTGGGGGCAGGAATTTTTCATCATATTCTGAGCAGTTGTACAAGAAGGTCACTTGTCCCCAAATACAATCAGTCTGTGTACACATGAGACAGAAGATAAGCCCTGAAACACAAGCACTAAGTAGGCTGAGTACTTTGTTGCTTAAGAAAAAAGAATTAAGAGTAGTAGGGAGTAAGTAAAATGGAAGGTTAGAGCTATAACCACATTAACATGCTATGAAAGCAGGGAGGGAAGCACAGCTACAAGACTTCATCAAAGTACCTAAAGAGCCCTTTAAGAAAAGGGAAAGAAACCAGGTACACATTTTCATCTGAACAGGTTTAATAAAAAGAATTACCCAAGTTTAACACTAGGATGAGACGGCATTCTAAAGAATGCTGAAAAATACCACAGTGATTAGATGCACTAACAGAATTTGACAGTTACTGCAAAACATAACCATAATTATACACCTTATTCAGTAAAATAACACTGCACTGAAACTTTATTTATAGTTTTCAGATAATGATACTCATTTATAAAGACAAAAGCCACTGTAAAATGTCCGAAGATGTCATTTTATCTCTGATAAAGTAGTTGATTTATACAAGAGTAACAAGGTTCTGATACAACTCATAAGATCGTCAGTTTTAAAACCTCATTATAATATTAGTGTTTCCTACCAGATACATTTAGTATACCTCACACAAAGTGAGATTATCCTCTCCTATACAGCATATCAGCACATTTAGAAATGAGTGACACATGGTTTGTTGGAGAAATGCAGCTTTTACAGAGTCAACACTCCACAAGAGATTTACTTGGCACCTACGCCTAGTGTAAAACACGCCTTCCTCAGCGGCATCTGGGCATCACCACCAGACTGCTGCTCTTCTCTCCACCTGCCCCATTAGAACAAGGGGCTGGAACATTACAGATACTTTGAACAGCCTTATCCTTTTAGAATAATCTTGCAATTTTCTTGCATGCTGTTTGAGCCCTATGAGTTATTCCTGCTTAAACAGCCGCAAAATCACGACTTGTAGATAGAAATAAACACAGATCAAGGAACAGGCCAGAACTTACTAACAGAAGGCTGACCCAGTTCTGAATACTGCAGGAACACCTGTTTCCCGGAGAGAAGTCAGAACACATCACTAAAGTAGTTCAGAAGTCTACATGACACGTATTGTGTTCCTTTAAGAACAAAAGTGTTCTTTGCAATTTTCTTCTCAACTAAGTACTCTTTTCTCCTTTCACCAGCTGTGCTTTTTGACTGATTAAAGATAGCCTCTTAACAGACTTAAGTCTTTATTTCTTCTGTAGTTTATCCTCAAAAATGTGTTTCTTGATTTTTCTTTCCCTGGCAGTTATTTCAAATACGAAACACTCTCTCTTCTTAAGATCAGTTTTGTACGTGCTCCTCCAAGGTACGATAGTTAAGGGCAATTATCTTGACAAGTTTCCTCTTAGTGAAAGACATGATCTGTGGATAGAAAATAAAAGAGGAAATTAGCAATTAGCAAAATTAGCAACAGAGTCTCAATTCTTAGCTGAAGCTGCTTACATAGAACAGCCTGTACACAGTAAGACATGCCACTGCAAAGCAGTTCTTCAGCATACATTAGTAGAACACTGTTTCTAGGTCTGTTTGACTGTATGTTACTTCTGTGCATGATGCACATCTTTTTGTCAGTAGTTCGGAGACTTAAATTACAGTGTCAGCCTTTAATTAGTTTTCTGCTTTTATATAAGCAGAAATTGTGTTTGAATGCCAGCAAGCCACAATGTCACCTTAGGACTAATCTCAAATTTAGTTCTCCAGTGGGGGTTTGTGAGTGACTACAAATGAAAATTAACTCCTGGACAGCTTAAAAAGTTACATTGTTTCAAAGATTCCTATTTCTTTCCACAGCCAGACAATGAATTAATTCAACAAGGGGTAAGAGTGGTCTCTAATCTGTTGCGTACATGTAGAAGAGTAGTTGTCCAAGATTTACTCCTTTCTGCAGTGACATAGCTCATCCTTGTAAATGGCCTTAAACATGCAAACTGCCTTGTCACACCTCTGCACCAGATGTTTCTGCATTTGTGTATTTGGTGCAGGGGCATCTCATGGGGTATCAGCAACTCTTGTATGGTGTGCTTTGTGCATCTGCTCCTACACCTTCTACCTTACTAATTATCTTTGTTATCACAAGAAAGAAACTACAGGGGGCAAGTGAAGCAGTTAACCAAGTCAGCTGGGGGTATTATCAAGATAATCAGCTCAACTCTCAGGTTACACAAAAAGCTGGTTTCCATCATCCACTTCTACAACTAGAAGAGAATGGAAGTGTTAAGAAGAGATGGAAGAAGCTGGCAGTCAATATTTAAGAAGAGCCTATGCATAAGACCCTTCTCCCTGTTCCACAAATACACCAAATGCTTCTCCATCTTTTCTCATTCTTTCCCATACCACCAAAATTAATGATTGATGAAAATTACCTGTTGCAGAGAATTCTTCCTCCTTCTCGTCCTCCTATGAGCTCATTTTCCATGTATTGCCATTTTCACAAAGCTTTAACAATGAGGAACTGCCAGCTTGGTGAAGATTTTGGTTTTGGTTTGGGTTTTTTTTAAATGATCATTGTTTAGTGTTAGCAGAGCTTTGGCTGTCAGAGGCTGGCACTGTATCCTTCATCAACAAACAGCAGGCAAGTTGGCAAACTAGAAAGGATGGTATATGTTAACAAGACCTACAAGACTTTTGCATGAATAGAGCATGCCACAGACAGATCCAGAGACGCATCCACACTGGTTTAAAATGAATTTCACACAAAGCCCAGGAGGCTTTAAGACACTTTATTATTAGAATTTCTGAATTAATGTTGGTCACAAAAATATGCAAGATCTCACCTACTGTAATTTATACATTTTATATGTGACTTGCCAGAACAATTAAAGCCTAAAAGGAGTTTACCAAAGCACAGATGAAAGACATACCCAAAGTTTCTGTAGACACCACAAGAAATACAGTTTAAAACAAGAAAAGCAAGAAAAAGATTTGAGTGGAAAAAACCAGCAAAAAAACCACTTATCTATCCTGTTCAGAAACAGTATTAATATACTTGGCCTTCTTTTGTTAAATCTAATTAGAAGAAAAAAAACCCCACACTCAAACCCAATACAGAGAAGTTGTGTCAGCCCAAGAGGAGTCTGTGAATCAAGAAAAACATGTCACCAATTATCTTCCAGTTATTTAACAGGAATATCCAATTTATACATTACAAAAGGAAACTTGTAAAGGAGATGTCATTGATAAGATCAGTAGGGAACTTGGCATTTGTGTCTGACATGGAGTAATTAAGTCATCCTTTAGGTTTTTTATTACAGACACTACAGAAATCTGCTAAGAACTGGGATATTCCAACAGTTACCCAAAAACAAGACTGGACTTAATATAAGAGCTGATAATAGTGCAGACTAACTGTCAAAATTTAGAAAGTAACATTAAAACAACTTGGTAACTTCTATATTGTTTTATGCAAAGCAACTACTAGGTACTCTGCATAGAAGTATTCAGGCACAGAGAAAGCAACTCTCCCAAACACTTCCTCCTTGCAATTAGCAGCTCTCCAGCACAAGACTTCTACTCAAATACAAAGAAAATAAATCCACCTCTCAGTTTCTTACGATCATACAAATGTTAAAATATTGTGATGCAAAAGAATTAAGTGAAGCCAAGAAATGAGAGAGTATAACATTAGAAGGTCTGTGGAAGTTCCAAGCAACTTTAGAGCAGCAACAGTTTCACTGTTGACCCCAAATTCTCAGCCTAGTTTCTAAGTTTCTAAGATCATGACCTAAAAAAGGAATTAAAGAAATAGATAAAAATGCCTGACACCCACCTCACATTCAGTATGTTCCAAAATTAAATATCTCCTAGCAGTATGCTGTACTACACTTGCCAGTCTTACATTATATTTCCAGGTCACCAACAAATCCATTCACCCTGAAGCAGGGAGAGCATGACAGCAGTTTAAGAGGCAAGGCTTACAAGCTGAATCCAACTCAGATGACAATTTATTGAGTCTCCATAACTACACAATGTTCACCACCTCAGCTCTGCTTATACTCCATTAATTGCTGCAACCAAAGCTGTGGAAGAATCCCATGACATTTTATAGCCACCACCTTGACTGTCCAAAAGTCCAAAATAGTTTCTGGCACTAGACTGCCAAATCTGGACACCTTGTTACTCTTTGGTGTGAACATTCAGTTGCAGACATGTGCAACAGACCGAATTAAACTGGATAAAAACAAGCAAGGAATTCTTGTTGGTTATCCAGAAAACTAAGGGATTAAAGAAAAGTAAATAAATAAGGAAAGAAAAGACAAGGAAGAAAAACAAAGAGGCAGCAGTAATGGTACCAGGCAAGCAGCACAGACCACAAGTGTGACAGTAAAGGATTCGGGCATTTCTTTACGAAAGAGCTGTGCTCCTCTGCACTTCTTTGAGTAAAAACTACTATTAAAATCACTGATTTTTATTATTAACACAACTCCAACAGCTAGAACTTCCATCATATATTGAATTCACAGAATGGCATTGGGTCATGAAAGAAATACAGAATATGGTCTTTACCAAATAAATCTTGCAATGGTCTGCTTACAAAGGAATGAACAGCATTTTTATGGAAGAGTATCCACCATTTGTTTCTTTAATTCTTTAATCAACCAGCAACAAGGTGTACATTGTAGCAGTGGATTATAGTTATTTTCTCCTGGACCACTGAAGACAAGATATAGCAACAAGAACAAACTATGAAATTTATGTAGTGACCTTAAATCTTGATACTTAGATTATCTTGGGTGCAATGACACCGTGCATGCAGGACAACCAGGGGAATCAGGCCCAGTCAGCAGGGGTTCATGACAGGCAGGTCCTGCTTGACCGGCCTCACCTCTTCCAGGTGACTCACCTGGTGGATGAGGAAAAGGCTGTGGGTGTTGTTTACCTGGACTTCAGACAAAGCCTTTGACACTGTTTCCCCAGTTCTCTTGGAAGCACTGCCTGCTCATGGGTGCACTGTTCACTGGGTAAAAAACTGTCTGGATGGCCGAGCCCAGAGAGTGGTGGGGAATGGAGTTACATGCAGCTGAAGGCTGATCACTAGTGGTGTTCCCTGGGGATCAGTTTTGGGGCAGGTCCTATTTAATATCTTTGTGATTGATCCGGCTGAAAAGATTGAGTGCGCCCTCAGTCTGCAGACTAAACTGAGTAGGGTGGGAGTGTCAATCTGCTGGAAGGTAGGAAGGTTCTGCAGAGGCATCTGGACAGGTTGGAGCAATGGGCCAAGGCCAATGGTGTGAGGTTCAATAAGGCAAAGTGCCAGGTGGGCCCTGCACTTGTGTCACAACAACTCCACACAGCGCTCCAGGTTGGGGGCAGAGTGGCTGGAAAGTGGCCCAGAGAAAAAGAACCTGGGGGTGCTGGTCAACAGTGGCTGAACATGAGCCCAGGAGGCCAAAAAAGGCCAATGGCATCCTGGCCTGTATCAAAAACAGTGTGGCCAGTGGGACTAGGGCAGTGATTGTCACCTGTACTCAGCACTGGTGAGGCTGCACCGAGCAATCCTGTGCTCACTTTTGGGCCCCTCACTTCAAGAAGGGCATCAAGATGCTGGAGCGAATTCAGAGAAGGGCAACAAAGCTGGTGAAGGGTATGGAGCACAAATCCTATGAGGAGCACTTGAGGGAGCTGGAGTTGTTTAGCCTGAAGAAAAGGAGGCTCAGGGATGACCTTATCACTCTCTACAACCCCTGGAAAGGAGGTTGTAGCCAGGTGGGGGTCAGTCTTTTCTCCCAGGCAATCAGGGATAGGGGAAACAGCCTCAAGTTGCACAGGGGAGGCCCAAGTCAGGTAACAGGAACAATTTCTTCACTGAAAGAGTGGTTAAACATTGGAACAGGCTCCCCAGGGACGTGGTGGAGTCACTGTCCTGGAAAGTGTTCAAAAAAGCGAACGGATGTGGTACTTTGCGGTATCTTGCAATATGGATTAGTGGGCATGGTGGGATTCACTCAAAGGCTGGACTTGATGATCTTGGATAGCTTTGCCAACCTTAATGATTCGATGATTATTTTGTACCTTCCTTTGAGCTGTTAAGAGGTCCCTGGCTATACAGAGATAAAGGATTCAACAGTCACCTAGCTTTAGGATGCACCCTAAATAAATAAAAAAAAAAAAAGCACACAAACCCCCCCCCCACACACACACAAAGGAAAAAAAAAACAAAACAAACAAAAAAAACCCCTTTGAACTTGCTTTTAAGTTATTCCAAGTGTTTTTGGGACATATTGGCTATTATGTATCAACTATGACTGGTAACTGGAAAAAAACATAGGGCTTGAGGAAAAAAGGTTGCAGGAAGGCTCCTTTATTTCATTTAGAAATTTCAGTAATGATTTAACTTATCTGACTCAGCTATAGCCCCATCTTTGAAGCTCCCTGTGTTGAAGATTCTAAACCAAGAGTGTCAAATAGAGAGAAACTGAAAACTGCCATCATCTAATTCCTGCACCTTAATGCAAAAATGTAATTTTTCAAATCTTAATTTGCCAAGGGATTGCTAACCTGCTCTCCTCTACTTTTTCTTCACATACACAAACATTAGCCAAACCTTGATCCCATAGGAGCTGAAAAACCGAGAAGCACGTTTTTAATGGCCCAGAAAATGTAATAACTGAAGTGTCCAATGCTCTAGGAGTCTAATAATCTTTTCTCTTTGAACAAAAAAATCATCTAAAAGAGTTGGAAAAAACATACAACTTTCATTCGGGATTAAAAACAAACATTGTAATTAGTTAACACATTATTGTCCAATCAAGGTTTCCTCGGAAGAGGTAGAGGAATTTTCCATTTTCTGGCAGGCACAGTTTTCAAGAGGATACAACTTTCTAGCATGATACATCCACAACTCCTCACTATCTCTGTTACAATTCCACTTAGCTGTTTAATACCAGTGACATAAGACTGCCAATCCACTCTTCCGTTCCACCTTCATGTTTGAATACAATCTCCATTCTGGAGCCTACAGGATAAACTGTGTTCTCCCCTGTACCTGCAGATGAGTGTGATCATTATCCCTTGAAAATTTACCCCTGATAACTTTTTGCCCAACACTTTCAGTTACATTTCTTGTAAAGTTTATTAGAGTTCTGAAAAACCACTTAACCTGTATCAGTGCTCAGTTGTTATGTATGATCTTAACTCAAAAGTGAAAACTACCGAAGTACAAAAGTTCTTACAGCTGTTGTTAATATTCTAACTCAATACCTCACCTGAATGCTAATCAACAGCAAACATCAAGGAAGGCTACAAGCATTTTGTAGTCAAAAAAGGGCACTGCTGGAAAAAAAACCAAAATTAAACACAGCTTCTTTTAACGTACCTTAAAAAGGAGAAGATTTCAAGTTTTAAATGTGTTACCCCCAAAGCAGCCTAAACTTGTTAATCCTGCCTCTAAAGAAAACACTGACCTTCAGTACTGAAGGAACTCAAAAAAAGATTAATACCTAATTCTTCAACATGGCATTTAAATTGCAGACATCAGAGATAATGAACCAAGGCAAAGGGGATTGCCGGATTTGGGATTACAGTAGAGATCAAGTCGGGTTAAAGCTGTGACAGCACTCTGACATTGTTGTTCATCGCAAGTATGCAGAGTAGGTGTCAAAATTCCCTTTGCCACATTTAAAACAGAAAGTCTTATTAAAAAAAAAACCAATCTTTATTTTGGATATACTTATTCCATTTGCTCACAAGAAAACAAGTGATAATTCTTTAGAAGATTCTTCCCTCTAACATGTATGTCAGGTTCTACCACATCCACCTCAGGAGGCAAGAAAGACTGCACAAGCCTTAGGAAGAGCCTGCAGTTTACTCCTTAGTCACCATCTAATCCAGTCATGCCTCTGCTCAAGCTCTGTCAGTCATTTTAAGGGAAACCACTTGTCCCCTGGCTGGCAGTTGGCCAGACACTTCTGCTATGCTTTATTTAAATCCTTCACTGTCCACGGGGCTCCTCCAATGTGAGATATTAATGGCTTAAGGCCATCACAGTCAAGTAACTATTCTAGGATATCATAGGGAAGCCCTAAACCAATGAAGCAAGAAGCAAACCTGAAACCAGAGATGGGTACTGCTGCCAAAGACTCGACCAGACAGGAAAACTAAAGGAATCAAGGCTATAATTATAAGAGGATTCATCCTTTATCTTCAATACACTGTTTGGCTTTATTAATATTAAAGGAAACACAGACATAAAACCAATTTCAAATATAATATTTTATTCAAATAGAATAGCCCCACTCATTTAAATTTTTAATTTTTTGAATTTCAAGTGTTCAGGACTGAAAAGCAATCCATAAAGTTTGTCCAGTTACAGCAGGGATTTTATAGTTTATATTCATATACATAAATGCCATAGCTTTTCCTATCTGAACTCACAACCGCTGAGTTTTCAGCAAAAATCCAAACTTGCACGATCTTGAAGGTATGATAAAATATTTGGTTTGACATACAGACACACAACACTATTTACTTAGCAGCAGACAAACAAAAGGTGTCTCCCAGAAAAAAAAATTGTCATCCAAGACAGAATAAGACATACAGATCCAGTAGAAACACCAAAGAAAGCAGTTTGCCAAGCTGCTTAAGAACAAAGTACGATCAAAGATAAAAACAGTTTTACTGCAAAGTCTTTTTCCTAACTTTGGAGGACAAAAGAAGCCAAGTCAAAGCATACACTGATAATACCATTCATAGATACGTATCTATCCCCACAAACAACCTCACACAAGTTTGAGGAAGACATAATAAAAACCGAAATAACGAGATTATTTTAAACTTAACTCAATAGTTACCTCTGTAATACGTGTGACTATTCACATTTTCTGTTCTATTTTATGATCTCCCTAATAGAGCTTGCAGTATTGTCAGGTAGACAAGAGTAAATAAACAGTGCCAGAGACAACCACAGTGAGTTTTTAAAACGAGGTGAGGCAGAGAATTGATTGTGCCACATACAGAAAACTAACAAATTAATCTTATTTGAAGGAGAAAAGCAAAATCTCACGTATATGAGAAACCACAAGCTCTCATACAAAACAATAAGAGCTCTCACTGCAAAAACTTGCATAAACACAGCAATCTGTAAATAAAACTTGAGAGAAAAGCAGTGACAGGAACAGAAGTGTTAACTTTATGAGCTAAGGTACAATTCACAATTTTGCTTTTGGCGGTTCCCAGCTGCTACTCTTTAGAGGCAACAACCCAGCCTGCTTATGCAATCACTTCAGAGCTGCATTTCTAAAGCTTGCATCACTCTCGAAAATTCTCAGAACCCTGTAATTTTAAGTGCATAAATGAATAATGAACTCTCCAAAAGCCAAGGAAAGGAGTTTCCCAGGAAGATTCTGAAGTAACTCAGCCTTTAGCAGGGGAACAATAAAGTTCTGCCACCACTAAATCACACTAAGTTCTGATGTAATCAAGAGTTCACATTGGGAAGTCGTTGGGGTAAGACAGGTTGCTCCTCCATTGCCTCTGGAGGAGTCACAAAATATTTACAAGGTACTAATTTATCTGTTCCACTTATGTTAATGTATTGCACAAGCCCCTTCACTGGAGTTTATTCAACTCCTGGAGCTAAGGAGGAGGCAACAGCAGCTTTCTTCTCAGCTTTAAAGATAACTGCAATTAAGTTTCTAAATCAATCCACCCCATGACTGTGCTGTTACATGGACTAACCCCACTCCAGTGAAAATGAAATCAGGCTGTCCAGAAAATTTGTAATCTAAGTACACAGAAAGGTAGAAAATACAAAAGACTGCAAGGGAACAGACATATCAATGACAAATTACAAAAAATACCCCACAAACCTGAAACAAACAAGAAACAACCACAAATCTTTATGCATAACAAAAGTAGCATTGAAGAGTTTTAGAGTACTTCAAAGAAGGCAACTCAGTAAGTATGTAGTGCAAAAGCTTGTCTGAAGAGTATGGGAGAAAGCATAAAAAGTGACTGAAGTTTGTAACAAGTGACTAAGGTGTCATGGGATTATCACAGTTAAGGGTCAACATCTTAATGACAAAGAAATTACAGCAACTTACAGTTAACAGGATATTAAAGAGAAACAAAAAACAAAGCATATACACTGATCTTCTCTTTGGGACACTGATGGACATAAACTGGATATCAGACACTTATGATCTTCTCCAATTTAATCACTTCATTAATAAGAAGGATTTTTTTTCCCCTTCAGTGAATAGGAACATAGAAAATCCAAGCAACTGCACACAGTAAATTGTGTCACACTCCTGTGAAAGAACAACAATTTCAGATTTGCAAAGTAGAATAACACAGAACAAAGGAAATAAAACTTCACTCAAAACATTAAGACTAAGTATGCAAGCATCACTGAGAACCTGGAGGGACTACAAAGTTGCACAGTTTTCACCAGGAATTAAAATGGATTATACTCAAGCTATTATTTAGCATCTCATACTCTGTCAAATGAAGAAAGATAAAACTACCCAAAAGACTCAAAACATTCATTATGCAGGTAAAATATTTAGTAGGTAATTAAAGCTCTTTCAGCTTCTGCTTTTCTCTGCAACAATTTGGAAATAAAACAGATTTTTCCCAGAAAACAGACAATGCTCCAAACACTTCAACACAAAGCAATAGAAGAGTGGTCCATCCAACAAAACAGAATTAATCACTGGCTGACCTACATATAAATAGAAACAGAACAGTTACTTTACAAGAAGACATTAAATGACCTAAAGCTATATTGAAATATAATTTGTTATCTATAGACACGCTCTCATGAGGCTGCCTTCAATTAGGCCAATTTAATTCTCTGTACTTCCAGGTACTATAAAACCAAAAAGAACTAGGGAGCTTCAGCAAACAGCTCTCCAGAACAATCCCAGTAAAAACTCTGCCAAGTTAATTGGTATTCAATATCCCTGCAAAATTAACAGAAATAGTTAAAGAATTATATTCTCTGTAATATTTCCAGTCAAACACTCCTGCTGCTGGATCGATGAGGAGTGTGAAACACAGGCTTTCTTTTCTCTCTTTAGTCATTTGTGGAAATTGGTCACTTAAAGGTACAGTACTTGTTACTATGCTTGCAAACTTAAACTTATTTTTGAGTAGTCTTCAAAAAGCTAAAAGCAAGTGCTATCAACATCTGTAGAATCAAAAACTACCTCTTTAAAATACGATTTGTGACACTCCAAATAAAAGGAATGAGTAAAGCTTAGGACAGCACAGTCTTTTGAAGTTTCTGAACTTCCTGAATTTGCTTGTACCAATAAGATCACACGTAACACTGAAAGCCTGAACTCTACAGGCAAAAAAAACCCAATCATTATATCAGTTTCCTCCTACTACTCTTCTGCAATGCTGTGAGCATTAGAAAGGAGTAAGAGTACTTCTCTTTGAAGAGGGTTTTCCAAAATGCAGAAAAGGAGCTACAGCAGTCACAGAACCCCAAGTGAAGAAAACAAATCCCCTTCCTAATTTCCGCAAGAAATGGCCATAGGTCCTTGTGCCTCATCAGATGTATCTCACATCTGTATCAGGCTGAGACAAACATAAAAGATGAGAACGTACATGGAAATAAAATGAACCATATTATCCTCCAACAGCAGCCAACAAACGCATTAATTAATGTATTTGCTCCTCATGTAGTTCATAAAGGTCCCTTGCCACAAACTGTTAACCAAGTTGAGCAAGCAAAGATCACTATCAGGTAGAAAGTAAGTTTAGATGGCTTCATATTTTAGGGGGTTTAGACACAGCAGATTCACTGCAAGTGGTATCTGTAGAGAGGAAAGAAAACAGCAAAGATACATTAACAGATTATGCTGCAACATATAACAGTACTATGCTCCTTAGTGTAAAAGACTACACTGCTGTTGAATATAATTTCCTGTTCAAGAAGCAGGTTGGAAACAGTCAAGAACAACATGACCTGTACATCTTTCTCTACCAATTGATTATCCTAAGTTTTTAGGCTTTACCAGTGTATTCAGTAATGCGTTAAGTGTAAAGGGTAAGGCTTTGGGAACAGTTGCAGATGTATTTTAAATGAATCTGAGAAGGCCTGGAGGAAAAAGAAAGACAATGCAGCTCTACTGCACACAACAGTTTACTATCAGTTTTATTAAAACACCCTTGAGCAGGGAAGTTTAAGTGCCAATTCAGAAAGTACCAGCAGTTCACACAGGCTCTACCACAAGGGCTTAAAACAGGAAAGTCACATAGGCCAGCACACAGTACTGCACAAACAGGCTGCAGAAATAGGTGCTGCTGCCAGCCCTTCTTCCCATGTAACAAACTTATAAACAGTTCAGTATCACTTAGCGTGAAAAAGGGAAATATGAGCTTGAAAGGAGGTGAGTGTTCTAAGCCTGCACAACAAGAAGGGAGAAAGGGGAAACAGCACAGTAAAAAAGATCACCAAGTAGGCAAAGTGTCATTCAGGATCCATCACAAAAGAGGTTGAAGAACATTGTGAAGAGTTGTGAAAATGACACGTTATCTCAAAACAGAAAAGACAGATCAAAAATGGGATTTGATTTCACAAACTGACAAGAACAGAAAACAATCAAGGTGTCAAGGATGCAGAACTGGGAAAGATGTGCAAATCAAAGGAAGAAGCAGACTGTACTGAAGGGGAATTATTGCACAGATACTGAATTTGAAAAATAGAGATTATTTGTACTCTGGTATTCTTAACCATAGTTAACACTAATCTTAGTTATTTTCTTTGTTTGTTTTGTTTTTTTTACTAAAGGAAAATAACTTAATCAGAACTTATTGGTGCCACCTATTAAACTGAGACATTTTAACAAACTCAGGTTTAGTTTATGCCATTCAAGGATTCATGAAGAATTCAGAAAAGAATAAAGATGAGCCATATGGTTTGAAAACAGGCCCTACCAAAACTCTGATACGATGCAGAGGGATCAAAACCACTGTAATTACAATATTAAGAATTTTACACAACATTAAACAGGTCTTCTGGGCATTACCAGCTTCCATTCTAAGTGAACACTTAATTGCCAACACTCTAGAACTTCAGAAAAATTAGCAATTGGTTTTCTGAAAAAAGATGCATTGCAAATTTCCAACCTCTTCTAATTATCACAGACTTCACAATGAAAGGAAAGCAAAATGAAATATAGTAAAACATAAAAAATACCACAATGCTTTCAATTAAGGTTTTCACTGCTATGGAGTATTCCAAAACCTCGAAAGAGTTTTCTTTATATAACCTGTGTCATGGAGAAACTACTGACTTATAATGCTGAGATGATGTCCATTCAGGAGCTGGTTATATAAAGTAATATTCAAATGTGATTTAAAAGATAGAATATTTTAGGTAAAGTTCTTCAGGGCAGGAACTGACTTGTTTCTTGTATTTATATACAGGAATGTAAATACTGAGTATCAAATAGAGACATCTGTCACTTTGTTACAAGCTAATAAAAGGGTACTCAAAAGATTAAATTAGAATTCCAACCTAGTTTCAGTAGCTTATAAACAATCATGTCAAATGTTTGAAGAATTATCTAAAATCTCATTACCAAAATACTGCCAACATCTGTAAGTGAAAGGTTCGTAGCACTTGCTAAAGAAAAGATCCCTTCATCCTGACAGAAGTCAAAGCTCATTAGTTGCTGTAACTGGCAATACAACCAGAAACAGCTGTTCCTGAAGAGCTGTGAATTTTTTAAAGTCATAAATGTACATAAAAGCAAGCATAAAAGTACACACAATGCAGCATTAGAAAAATTACTACTACTTATATGGTCTGCAGGTCCCAAAATAAGTCAAGCAGATGCACCCCCACAGAGCACCAGTGACTTCCAGTAATAATTCCCAGTTGTTCCCAGTCAAGACTCCAGTCCAAGGCACAGTACAAGTAAGTGCATCCAACCCCCCAAAGACCGACCCAACTGTGCATGTAAACACAACCTGCCCTCTGAACCACAGGCTGTCATCCTTCTGCTACTCCTCATCTCATCTCCTCATATGCCATACTTTCCAAAATTTACTGTTTGCAAACCTTAAAGGCAGCGGATAATAAATGTGCATACATTTGTACACCAGTAATATGAACCGCAAACCAAAGGGCACTTCTGATTTTAAAACAAGAGTTTTAACAGCTCTTTGGGAAACACTGGGTAACATGGATGGACTTCACACACACTGCACAGAAGCTGAGCAACAGCTCTTAGAAAGAAGCCAAGATAAAACCTCTGCTAAACCCCGTGCACACTCTCCTCCTCAAAACAATTTTTCTGGAATCTTCAGATGCTCTGCCCCCTGCTACAGAGCAGTGAAGTATTACTACATCATGCAATGCCTAAATCCTAAATCACCATCTTCTCCTTCCACTCAGTTTTAGTCCCTTTTACTCATATGACTTTTTGTTTTCTCACCACGAAGGGACATTTTGTCACCTTCTAACTCACTGTTCCATTTTTTTCAAGGCCTCTCAAAAGAGATTTTTTCAGAAGTGACCTTTGGCAAACTCAGCTGCACCAACACTAGAGGTGCACTCTAATATCCAAGACTACAAACTTACTAACCTATCATATTTTACAAATTACATGTATTATTAATCTGATTTTTCAATGCACTGTCTGAAATTTTTAAAAAAAAAAAAAGTGGTACCTAACGCAAACGCTTTAATCTTATTACTAAAATGAACAAACTGTTTTGAATAAAATGTTTCAGGAAAACTAACACTGTTTTTATAAGGATCACTGAAAAAGTTTGAGAATAAGTAAAGAACAGATATTATGCTCAACACCCCTATGAAGAACAGTGATTAGAGTACCAAGATAGCCTATTTAAGCCAAATATAAAAATCAAGTCTATTTATTCATATAGCATTTTTATTATTGCTGTTTAGAAGTTCTTCTATTTATCAGGGTTTTTTTTCCTAGACTTGTTAGCAGATCCACATTCAATAAAGCTTTAATCTAAAAAAATCTGTGAAGTGACACTTCAGCATTACCAACAAAATTGACCCATGACTGCTCAGATACCAAGGTGCTAAGCCTGTTAGCAGTGGCTCAATACTAAATTAAACTTCCCCAAGGGAACATCTTACACATACAGCACTGAAAAGCTGTTCATGCCTGCCGAGTACATGAGTTCTCCTTCACAAGTTCAGGGTTGAAATCATATCCATGAAGTTCAATTGAAAAAAAAAAAAAAAAAAAAAAAGAACCTGAAAACAACTCCTTTTAAAGTCCTCTCTGCAAGTCATAGGATCATTGACCAGAGGGAATTCAAGTGACTTCTTTTGACTTCAGTGATGCTATTCAGAACCTACACAGTCAGCAGTGAAACAACAGCTTTTTCGGTTTTTACCACCTATTCCAAAAAACCAAAACACCTGAAAACATACACAGAGGGCTACTCACAGGGTGACAACAGAAAAGAGGTAGAAAAATAGTCTTGTGGTTTCTAGATGCTGAAAATAAAGGGTAAAAAACTTCCATATTTGTCATGAATATACTGGAGGAAGAAAAAGTTCCACAGCATTTAAAAATGATCCAAGGATTATATTCTTGTGAGAATCACAGCCAAATCTATTTTTCCAGTAGCTCAGTGTCTTCCCTGGCTTTCATTTCTGGGCTTCCTATCTGTTATCCCATTCCTTCCTCTCCTGCCCCTCCCAAATTCTGACAGAATTTCATCAATAGATGCCTTAACACTTTTTTTTTTAAATTCCTACTTTACGTAACTTAGACAATGTTATAAAGTGTTGTGGACTTCAAGCTGGCTGAATAAGCACAGTATCAGTTTACTGGGGGAGTTCCTGTTCTTTGCCTTAAGTTTGTCTAAAAACGTTCATCAACACAGACTTTGCAAATATTCACCAACTGGCACAACCTGTTTACAGCTCAGAAGCCAAGATTTTTACTGGCAGTTCAGGAGAAATGTTGTCCTTTAATCCACAGCATTTAAAGGGTTTCCTAGACTTCTTTAATGCAGTTAAGGATTATTTATATCCTGAGGGATTCTTCCTTTATTGTGGAAGGGAGTATCAATAGCAGGGCCAAGTGACTGTCAAGTTACAAGTGAGTCAGATATAGTCTCCAGCATGTTTTGCAGCATCAACAACCCGAATTGCCTGTGGCTGTGGTAGGTACAATCTAGCAGCAATACACAAAAAGTGGTCTTTCTGTTTGTGGAAAAAGCCTAATGAAGTACAGCTACCAAACCCAAACTTTCAAGCTACACAAAATGTTAAGATTAAAAAGAATGGACACTCCAAAAATCACCTCACTTGAAAGACAAGGGGTTTATTCTTAGACACACCTGAAACTTAACAAAAAAAACCAAAACAAAACAAAACAAAAAAAACCCAAACAAACAAAAAAACCCAACTCTGAATAGGAAGATAAGCCATAGTTTAAGCTTAACCCTGGTTAAAGTCACCTCAGTATTACTAAGGAAATACAGTATTTCACACAGTGACCAAAATAATGTAGCTACATCATACATCAGGCAGAACATATTGCTTCTAGTGCTGTATTTCCCCAGAATACCTGAACTGGTACACGGAAAGATCTGTCTGTTCCAGATTAAAAGACCTTGGTTCGTGTCCAAGTCTTTCCCACTTCACTCAGCACATTAAGGCAATCTCTGCAGCCGATCTTTCTGACACTGCTGGTGTCAAGATTACTTTAGGCTATTGACATCGAAGAAACAGAGTAGCTTTTATGGGACATTAAAGGCCCATTTCCAGGTCTAATCTCTAAAGGAAGTTGCTTTAAGTGGCAAACACTGTGTTACAAAGCTGTTGGAAGAAGGTAGTGTGTGACCAAGCTTTTAATGGTTGCACACCATCCCATGCCCCAAGCCCAGTGGACAACACACAGCTCAAGACCTCAAAATTTGTAGCAGTTAATCTGATTCAGACATATTTCTTTTCAGAGCTACAAACACATCATCCATTTCCAGTATCACACCCTAATGTTAGCTTCTAAACAATAAAAGGGACCTTGGGTAAGTTATTACCCTGCCATGACCTCAATCCTTTTTCATGTGCAGAACAGGGACAATATTTACCAGCTCACAAGAGCACAGCAAGATACGTTCTTACAGACTTCGGGAAAGAAAGAACACGTTTAAGTAATTTATATAATCAAGTCAGCCAATAAAATTCTTACTGTTTCCAGGAGTTCCAACTTTTTTATATTTTAATTACCATTGGCCTGCAAGTCAAACAACATGCCTATTTTCTAATGGCATCCTACTCAGAGGTTCCAACTGCGTGACCTTTAAGCACAAGCACTTTTCATTCCTCTTTTGATGTAGATCCACGTCTTTCATCATTCCTTCCCCATCACTTCAGTCTTTACTCCCCCATCCTCACAGTGCTTGCTCCTCCAGAAGCAGAGGAGTTTGATCGTGACAAGGACATTGCACAGTAGCACCTTCCCTGTTTCTGCTGATTCTGGCAAAGAAACAACATGTAGGAAGCACGAGAACAGCCAGCTCCCTTTGCCCCCATGGTCTTTCTGTAGGGAATACAAAGGAATAAACAAGCTCAGGAAAATAGAAAATATATAGTCCAGAAGAGGAGAAGGATGGAAAATTGGGAAATGTGTCACTAAATGAACTGGCTACCAGTGAACAAAGAACAGCACAGTGCATTTTTTCTCCCAATTACAAGTTCACAAATGGTATTCCACAGAGCAGGGAGAACAGGCTTGGGAGGGAAGAGGAAAGGCAAGGAAATTAAGAGAAAATTGCTTTCAAGGAGTCATATATTAGCTCAAATCACAAAAAAATATTTTTCTATGAATACAATTTTCTGTCACCATTTCACGTAATTAAACCAAAGTCATAAGAATTTCATGCTCAACTACCATTCAGACTTAAAACGTTTTAGGAGAGGGTAAAATTTTCTTTAGTGAAACACAGCTAAACACAGGCAGTAAAAAAGGGGAAGGAAAGTAAAATAATTCTTTTCACTAGAAGGGAAATCATAGCAATGTTGAAAAAACCTTATGCAAGTGTAATTTATGAATTACAGTAGGAGAACACTATTAAGCACACCTACAATTAAAAAAAGCTATTCCTTCTGTAACACTGCCAGGTGAGCACTGATTCAACAGCCAGCTACAGGAAAGCTGCAAGATCTTCATTGCTGGATTCAACCTTTTGTAGGTCTTTCTGACACAAAAGATGGAAATGGTGGTTCCTCAGGACAAGAGAGACACAGATCTGGAGCGGGTCCAACAGAGGCTACAAAGAATTAAGGGACTGAGTGTCTTTCTTACGAGGAAAGGCTGAGGAAACTGGGCCTGTTCAGCCTTGAGAAGAGACGACTGAGAGGAGACCTCACTAATGTGTATCAGTATCTCAAGGGAGGGTTTCAGAGGATGGTCCAGGCTCTGCTCAGTGGTGCCAAGCAATAGGACAGAAGGCAAAGGGCAGAAACTGATGCACAGGAAGTTCCACTTGAATATGAGGAAGAACTCCTGTCCTGTGAGGGTGACTGAGCACTGGAACAGGTTGTCCAGAGAGGGTGTGGAGCCTCCCTCACTGAAGATATTCCAGAACCATCTGAATGACCCTGCTTGAGCAGGGAAGTTGAACCAGATGACCCACTGTGGTCCCTTCCAACTTGACTGTGAGGAGGCAGAAGCAGACGAAGAAATGGTTCGGCACAAAATGCCCATTTCTGCCTCATCTTGCTTCCTCAGGAATACCAGAATTACTGAATCCGCCTTTTCTGGCACTGATTGACAGAAGACAGTCCCATCTCCTTTAAGATATGAATAAAACCCACAATTTAGACATTATTAATCTCACTCCCTTAAAGTTTCCCTTTCATTGCTAAGCCAGATGCATTCGTTAGATGATGAATACACTGAAGTTTCTGAGGTATGCCCACCACAAACCATTCTCCCTTCAACTACTCAATTTTTATTCCTCCCTATTGTTAAATGGTTTAATCATATAAAACCAGAATTCTACTTCTACCACAGAAATGGTGAAAAAAATAGAATTACTTTTAAAAAGTCTCCTTCTGCATCAACAGGCCCTATCTTCCTTTTTAGATCACATCGTTAAAGAAACTTGCATATTCAAATTGGTCTCTGAGAATCACTTTCAAAATAAAATCTTCCATTAAACTACCTGGCCTAAATAAGCCTGCAAAAAACTTCACACTTGCACATGAACCTCACAGTTTGAACCCTAGACCATTTATTCCACCTGTGGCAGAAGCCCATCAGTGGGCTGGAAGATAGACCCTGTGAGTGCCTTTCAGTTCCTGCCAGCTGTTACAACACTGAACTGACTATCCAGATATTTGTCATGATAGCAGTGAAATTATGATTTTGTAATGGAATAACCAGTTTTTTGTTCAGCTAAGAATCAAAAGTACTTAATAACCTCCCTGTTAAATAGCAAACAATTATTTAAGATGGTCTTCCGGGGTTCTTTTTCTTTGTTTTATTGCAAAAAAAAAAAAAAATGGTTTGGTGGTTCTTGACTCCAGTAATTTAGGAACGGTGTTAAATCAGTTCTGGCTGGAGAAAATTCACCAGAGGCACTACTGCTCAAGTGAAGTAAGTCAAAACAAGGGAATAGTGTAGCTAAGATGGGTGCACTGTGTAATATGTTTGTGGTGATTCCTGTAGAATTCTGTGGCTTCTGTACTACAACTATAAAGTTCAAGAGCTGGATATGAACCAGAACACAGACCATCCCAAGAAAACACAATTTATCTATCCAAAACTAAGACTGTTTAATACCTTCTGTCTGTGCTGTTTACCTTTTCCTAGAAAACACTACTCAAAGGAAAAACTTGCTAAGTCAACTCTGACAAAAATAGCTTATCAACATTACTTCTGGCATTATGTAATGGACTCATCATCGTATGCTCTGACAGATTATTTTAGAACTGGCTATACCAAAGCATCCAGAACTACATTCTTTGACTCACTAGATGTTTTTATCTTAAGCCACCTACTATGAACCAATACATTCACCTTTTTTTTACCATAACTGTCAGATCTCTGGTCCTGTAAGAACACAGAAGAAACGTTGCTCCAAGCTGTGAAAAACAAATTGCTCTGTTCTAATAACACAAAGGTTTAAGTAAGATGTACTCTGTCATTAAAACTGAACTCTTTCAGTGAAAACATCCACTGAGTAATGACAATAAGAAGTACGGCAACTGAAATGAAACGGTGGGAGTGTTTTTGTTAAAATGTTTAGTCAGTTTTCAGATCACAAGGCACCTAAGATCAGGTGTTACCCGAACCAGTGTAGTGATACAACCACAGGGAAAAATCTCCCAGCGTTGTTATGCTTCTGTGAGAAAACAAGCACATTTACTGGTAGAGATAATATCCAGCACACCTTTTTTTCACAGTATCTGCATTTCCACATTGCAATGGATCATACACAAATACTATTCATGAAGTGACAAAGTAATAATCAACATGATTATACCACCAAAAACTGACAGGATGGAGGGAAAAACTAATCAAAGGTAATCATACCTGAAAGTTAAGTTCATTACAAGTCATTAACACACACACGGGCATCACGATTAAACAACATTTTCCTTCTTTTTGTGTATGTTAGTCTCTCTCATCAGGCAAGTCTTTGGGAACAAAATTTTCACAGAAGTCCCAGCTACTGGCAGGAGGAGCACAACTGTTCTGTGGGAGATGATCACTGTCCATGATGATCTATACACTCACAGTAATTAGCAGTATTGCAACCATGGCCTAAATTATAATAACTTCTTTTTCTTTTTAAGTCTCAACTTTATTAATACCTTGTTCTTAAAATACGAGCATTTTTTAATCATGGTCTTAATGCACTCCCAACTGGAACGAAACCTTTACACATTTCAAAACATTTCTCTGAATGCACATCTAACAAATATTAAAGCGTACACAAATAAACAGCCTGAGCATGGCGCATTAGTTTCTGCCACAACTTTAATTTTTAAAGGAAACTCTGCAATGCCCTGCTTAAAAACAAAAGGAAACCCATTTTTGACCCCCAGGCCCTGCGAGGTCTAATGTGAAATGTGATAAACAGCTGGCCTTGCTGTGAAAGGGTTAAGAACGAAGAAAATTTAAACCGCTTGCACTTCTCCAGCTGTAAAACCAAAATATTGCCAGGGTCTTCCTGCAGCCAGGGCACCGGATAATTTGGGCTAAAACAAATGTTTATTAAAAAAAAAAAAAAAAAAAAAAGGGCGTTGATTTCTTGGCAGCGGCGAAAAGAAGGAGACAACCCCTAGTGTCGACGTAAAATACTACAGGACTCCATACTGTATCTCCGGGTTAAATTTTACGGCAGTAAAAAGGGAAATTTAAACCGTCATGATCGAAAAAACAGAGCGACTGTCCCACACGCACACCTGGACACACGGCATACCTCACCTCAAACCATCCCATTTGGAAGCGCCAGCTCCCAGCACCATCCCCGTTAAAGAGCACATCACCCAGCCCGTGGGCTACGTGCATTCACAGCTTTGCGGGCCCCGCACACCAACAGCACAGCGCTGCTGCTGCACCGGGGGCGGGGGGGGGAGAACCCCGCGGAGCTGCCAAACAACCCCCGCACGGCACCGGGGTTTCGTTTTCCAAACAGCTCCCGGTGCATCTGGAGAGCGGACGAGGCGCAGCCCCCGGTGGCGGGGGGGGAGAACGCGAACCCCCCGGGGTGCCGGGGAAGGGAAGGGCCGAGCCCCAGCGCTGCCGGGGCGGCGGACGCAGAAGGCGGGGAAGGCTGCGGGGCTCCGTGGGCGGCGGGGGGAAGCGGGGGCAAGCGGGGGCCGCGCCCGCCCCCGGGGAGCGCCGGGAGGGAGGGAGGGGAGCCCGGCGAGGAGGACGTGGCCGGCCCGGGGGCGGGAGGAGCCGGGTCAGGGGCAGGGCAGCGCCGGGGCCGCGGGGGTGGGGGGCCCGCCCGGCCCGGTCTGGAATATTCCGGCGGGGCGAGAGCGGGGGAGGTGGGAAGAGCGAGCGAGGGAGGGAGGGGGGAAGCGAGAGGAGGGTCCCTCACCATGGCGGCGGGTGGGCGTCAGGCGTCTTCCCCCGCTGATGAATCCGCCGAGCCCCGGCCCTCGCTGTGCGTCGTCCGGCGTCGCCGGCGCCGTTGCCGCTCCCCGGTCCCGCTCCTCCGATCCCGCTGGCGGCCCCGCTCCCCGCTCCCAAATCCCGGCACTGCGGCAGAGGCTCCGCTGACCCGCGCACGGAGCGAGCGAGGGAGGGACGGAGGGAGGGAGGGAGGCAGGGAGAGAGGGAGGGGGCGCGAGCGGCGCTGGCGCGGGGCGGCGGGGGCGGGGCCTCCCACATCCGGGCACTCCGCCGCGTCGGGGCGGGGCCGGGCCGTGACGTCACCGCGAGGGAAAGGGGGGAGGTTTGGAGGGGGGCAAAATGGCGGAGGGGGGGAAACGGCGGAGTCGTCAAATCATCAGTGTTGGAGGAGACCTTTAAGGTCGTCGAGTCCAACCGTGAACCCAGTACCACTGCCGACTGCTGTAACCCATAAATCACTGTAGTCCCTAAATCACTCAACCCCTAAAACGCATCACCCAGTGCCAGATCCAGATGTCTCTTAAACGCCCCGCAGGGATGGTGACTTCACCACCTCCCTGGGGCAATCTGTGCCAATGCCTGGCCACCCCGAACACTGAAAAACTGTTTTTCTAATAACTAATCTGAATCTATCTAATCTGAATTTCTAATGTCTAATCTGTCTGGCTTCTCTCAGCCTGGGGCCGTGTCCTCTGGTCCTCTCACTGCAGGCATGGTAGAAGAGACCGGCCCCCACCTCACTACAACCTCTTTTCAGTCTGTTGTATGAAGTCCCTCCTGAGCCTCCTCTTCTCCAGGCTAAACAAACCCGTCTCCCTCAGCTGCTCTTCATAAGAGTGCAAGGAAAAGGCATTTTGAGGGACTGCTCTGCTGCCGGCAGATCCTCTTTACAAGGCCTTGTGTGTTGAGTGTTGCTACAGAAAAAAAAACACTGAGTTTTTTTGGTTTGTTTTGGTTTGTTTTTTCGGTGTTTTGGTTTTTGTTTTTTAGGTTGGTTTTTTTTTTGCTACTAACCCAGAACTGATTCTGGGTGATAATATAAACTTTGTTTTTTTCTGTATGATTTCACAAACGATCGATCGTGTGACAATTTCCAGTCCTGGGTCAGGTCAGCTGCAACTGTGTGGCCACAGCAAAGGCATGAAAAGTCTTGAAAAGCCCCAAGGACGGGGATTCCTAAGTATGAACAAAGGAGCAGAGAATAAACCTCTGAATAGTAAGGCTGAAACACCTTAATAAACCTGAGGTTTATTGCTCTACTACAGCTACTGCTGTTAACAACAGTGACATTTGCTCCTTTGGGCCTCTTCCTGGGGAAAGGCTCCTGAAAGCTGCCAGAGCTGTCCTTGTTCTCCCACACACCCTCTGCTTAGGCTGGTCCCCCTCAGCCATAAGCTGTATATATATTTATGTCACATATATATATGTACTTTTATAAGCTGTGCTGCCGGAGCCCTTGCTTCTTAAGCTTTCTTCCTCGTGTGACTTCTGCTTTCTGCAAAAGGGAAAAAAAAAAATCTTGGCAGGGAGAAAGCTCAGCACAAGCACAAGGAGCCTTTGGAAATGTAGCTTTGAGAGGTGCCTGCTCTCCCTGTGTCCTGGCTGTTATTTTCCTTAGGTTTTTAATGTTATATTGCAAGACGCTATCCAGGCTTGAAGCTGTTAAGTAAAGAATCGCAGAATCACAGAATATTTAGGGTTGGAAGGGACCTCTGGAGATCATCTAGTCCAACCCCCATACTTAACAGATTTTTAGAGTACTGTGTTTCAGTACTGTTAATAGTTAATTATACAAAACTAAAGGATTTGTGCAGGGATGAGATAATTCTTAGAAGTGTATGCATGTATCTTTGTGGTTTCATGACAGTAGGTAGTGCTTTGTACCTTGGACAGTCTACAAAATAAAACAACTGATACAGCTGAATGCAAACTCAGATTAAAGATGTAGTCTTAGTAACCCCTTTGAGGTAAGATTTAGGGCAATGCAACTGCTTGCATAAGTAAGGCTGACCCTCGGGGAGTGATCTCTATATATTATGAAGTTTTAAGTAGGCCAAATGACGCCTTTAAAAACCTCTGTGAAGGATAAAATAAAATAGTGAATAAAGATGGATTGATTTCACATTCCCTTTGCTGTTTTTCCCTTTCTGTGCTCTCTCTGCTGAATGTGTTTATTTTGGAGCACCATGACACAGCGCATAACACTGTGACAAATGAAGTGGTGATGTGAAAATAATAATTACATATAAAATATTGTTGTGTTAAAACTGCCAAAAAGAAGATTTGGTACCATGTTGATGTTGTTTTTCAGGCATTTGCTATTTGGCTTGCAACAGCTAGACACTTTGCCAGGAAAATTGAAATTAATTCTGCCAGCTTCAAGGTGAATGACGAGATAATTTGTGGGGGAAGGGAAGACTGGATTATTGCTTTAAAACCAGGCTAATTTTTTAGGACCGTAGCTGAGACCATGAGCTTGCCAGTCTAAAATGGTAATTTCCTCTCCCTTCAGCTCCTTCTGGAAAAGGAACTGCCTTGTCACTGTTGCCCTATTTGTGGGAGTCTGAGCTGATCTAAGATTAGCAAAGGTTACCTTAAGAGTTCATGGAGGAACCTGAAATCTTGAAATCAAATGCTGATGCACAACTGCTAAGATGAATAGGGAATATCCCATCTGGATGGCTGCTCAGGAACCTGGATAAATGAAGGGTGACCGTGGAGTTCAAGAACAGATCAGAAGTTGTTCTCATCTGAAAGATTGAAGCAAAGCACAGCAATAAATGAGCAGTTCTTAGAAATTGTTAATGACTGACGAATGTTCTGTTCCCAAACTGATACACAGCAAGGAGGGGGGAGGCTTGAGCAGGAAGAACCAAGCGTGGATCAGGGAGACTGCACAGAAAACTCTGGCAAAAATAAGTACACGAAGAAGGTGGTGATTAGTGAAAGTGAATGGTTTCGTACAGGGAAAAAACAAAACAAACACTGAAAAATAAGTGTAAGCTTTAAGTTAATAACAAATCAGCAAAATAGGCCTTGCCAGTAAGGACCTGGACCTGGCCACAGTGACAGGTTATACATCAGAAAATAGTCTGATCCAGGGAAGGAATTTTCTGCCTGTTTTATTAACAAATACAGATGGCTAGGATGTCTCTTCTTTTTGGGGAAAAAAAATCTAGTTGATAAGATATCTAGGAATAAAATATTCCTAGATTTCGCTGAAAGCTTGTACTAAAACTGGCTGTTCTCTAGCCAGAAAACAATAACTTAAGATCTCCAAAAGAAAAAGGAATTCTGATGTAAAATGGTCTTGCTGCTTACATCTCTGTCATTACAGCTGTGTCTCACAGCTGTAAACCTGGAGTAAAATCAGCTAAGTTGTGTGCAGCTACAATTTCTATTGCATAACGTAATAAGAATAAAATAAACAGAAATGAAGAATATAATACCTTAATTTTGTGTTCCAAGTAGAGAAAGCCGAGAACACGTGAAAACACATTTTTTATCTTTTAATGCTGTTATGTCACTGCTAGTAGTTTTGAACCTCTAGATGCAGTACAAGGATGAGCTAATTTGGTTTTAATTCCCTTTTCTGTTGAGTGAATGTGCCCAAGTCACTTTTCTTTTATATCTGACTTCTAAAGAAGTTAAAAATGAAAGATGAAATTTGTTAGTAGGTAAGAGTCTGCAGAAAACCATGACTTCCATTTAATACTTTGCATTATGTATTTCTAATATTTTTGCAAATATGGATATGTGAATGGTTTTTTCAGACAACACTGTGTTTTGTCACTTTCTGGTATTAGTAAAGCTCACCTTCAGCATAGTTACAACCATTGCAACTAGGATCGTAACATCATGGAATTGTTTGAGTTGGAAGGGACCTTAAAGGCCACCTAGACCAATCCCCTTGCCATGAGCATAGACACCTTTAACCACATCAGATTGCTCAGGGCTCTGTCCAGTCTGACCTTGAACGTTTCCAGGGATGGGGTATCCACCACCTCTCTGGGCAAGCCGTTCCAACATTTTACCACTCTCACTCTATAGAACTTCTGTATCTCCTCGTAATTGGAAGCTGATTTAGCTACAGATAAATAAATATGTAAACCCTGTACCTGTTTGGGATCTTCGGTGTTATTAACCATAATGATGTGCTTCACCTAAGGTATGGGACACAACCTGCTTATGTGTCTGGGTTCCAGCTACAGTTCTTTTCATAGCATTTGTCTTTGAAAGTGCTATTTGTGAAGCCTTAACTGTCTCTAAGTTTTTTTTAATATAACGTGTCTTTGATCCCCCTAGTGTATCCTGCTTTGTCTTGCCTTGTGCTGGTCTTCATATAAACATCCCTTACTCACAAACCATGCTGGATGCAGTTTGTATGAAGCATTCACCTCTCTGTTAACTCAGGGTGAGGGCTGCTGCCTAATTAAATAATCTTCTGTCCTGACCCTTAACAGACTGTAAGCAGCTTTTCCCAGCAAGGCAGGTAAACTCCTGGGACAGTGCAACAAAGCTCGAAAATACACAATTTCTAAGCACATGTGTGTGTTCATATGTGTTCCAGTAGTGCTTTCTAAAAATAAACAAACTCTTATTCTTCTGTAATTCTGTAAAAGGAAGAAAGGAAAGCAACCTCTTATGAACTGGCTTTGAGGGAAAGTGTTTTCAGTTAGAGTGGGCAAGGGAAGCTGTACTTTATCAGCAAAAGAGGAAGCCTTTTAAGATAGAAATGAAAATTGTCCTTTCTCAGGATATTTGAATTGCCCTATTAGTGCAGGTCCTGAACTCTTAATGTCTGTAAAACCTATTGATTCCATATTGATTCATCTTGTTTCATTTGTAATAACAGGTAGAATAATAAGCAAATCTAAAGATACAATACTGACTAGAACTGACAAATGATTGGAAACATAATGTGCATCTCGTTGTATCTCCCTTACTCCTATATCTGTCTTTTCATTTGAAAGAAATCAAAGGGACTCTGTCCTTATTTTTTGCATATCTGTGAGAGCATATATAAATTGCCAAGACCTGGGAGGAGAGGGAGATGATACTTTTCATATCCAGTAAGGCACAGCTGAAAAAACTGGTCTAATGAAAGACCAGAGTAAAGCTGTGGGCCACAGAAGCCTTGTGAAGCTGTAGGTTAATAGGGTGAGTTTTAGTTACCCTGGCTCGTTTTGCATCACTGTGAGATGCTGGATTTCAAATTGCTAGAGCAGGTGAAGATGTACAGTTGCCTCTAGGTTAGGTGCATTTACTGAGAGAATGGTTGTAAATGCTGATCTGTGGATCTTGCTGCCCAAGGTGATGTGAATTAAATGACCTGATTGTAGGGTTGTTTCTTCTCAGCTCTCAGTGGTAGCTAATAGCCCCCAAGGACTTGAAGCCACAAATTGAAAATCATTGCAAGGAACTTTTTAGTTTTTTCTTAACTGTGTTATGAAGAGCGGCCTTCTGATTTGCTCGACTTACTGCCAGCCCTGGCTAAGACAAACTGGGGATAAAAATCTTTTCTGTGTCTTTGACCCTGTGCCTATAATCATCACTTTATCAGATAGCTCTCTGCAGAACAAATGCATGGAATCAATTTGCAAGAAAGATTGAGACTAAAAGGTTGCCTTTTTTTTTTTTTTGAGACTGCTGTTTGCATAATAATTTCATGTAGTCATCTCATTTGCCTAGCAGTTCATAAGATTTCCTGGTGGCATCCAGCTGTAGGTTGGTATAATTGGCTGCTTTTTTTTGGAAGACATCTCTTCTGGGGAGCTGTTATGGGCTGACTGCTCAAAGACCTTGCAACAACTGGAGGCAAGTGTTGTACAAGTATAGTGTTTGATTTTTTCGCTGATATGTTTCTCTACCGGCCTTGCAAAGGCTTATTTATTTTGCTTAACTCTGCTAGAGATCAACACGTATTGGTCTGATTTGTGAAGTTCTTATCTTCCTGCAGTAACTGATTAAGGCTGTAGAGATTGGCCTGCACAGGCTGTTAATGAGCTATTAATGTATGTAACTCCAATCTTGTGGAAACAATCTCTGGAATTACTATTTTATCACTGGTCATGTGTTGGCTGACTGGTTCAGTCTTGGGCCAGTACAAATTCTGAAGGTGATGACTCAGGCAGCAAACTAGAGTGATAATTTAATGGTGAAACAACAGTCTGAATGGAAACACTGCCAAAAGGCCTTAATTTATTCATTCTTTTCCTTGTGGCAGAGTGAAAAGTGAGTAATTGCTTGATTGCTGATCCCCTAACAGTTTGAGTTGGGGACAGATTTTGAATACCTGACTCTTTCAAAACTAATCAAAATAGATGTTGTTGTCATGTGGAGTACCTTTTAGCATATCAGTATGTATTATAAGGAGCTAATTAGTGTGAGGTTCTGTGTCTATTAACCCCTTTTGTTGCCATGGAAGAGAAAAATAATTGCATTAACAAATGCTGTCTGTGGTATGTTAAATTGCGTCCATCTTAGCTGTGCATTTTTCCATACACTTTGACTGCTGTGATCTTGGTGCTCATGTAATCTGTTTTGATTTGCAGTGCAGGGATCAGTATGAAAAATGAAGTAGCTTGCTAGAGCTTTCTTTCAAGGAAAACATGATGCAGCATGATCATATGTATTCCTGTAGATATTTAAGGACCCCTGGGCTGAGGCAATGATACAGCACTGAGGTAGTCACTGTGCATCTGGGATTCTCTACTCTGTGCCTCAGCTCCATGCAGACTCTTGGGAGGACTGTGAGGTTTGTCATTTGAATTTGAGAAATAGGAGGGAGTATAACCCTGTATGCCAACTAAGTCTGTTCACCACAGGATAGGATTTTTTTTTCCTAGGGGAATTCAGAAGAGCATCTAAGAACTTCTAAGGAACTAATTGGGTGCTAATACAAAATACTACCTGTGTTTTTATAGCTGTGGCAGGTTTTACTACTTTAGACATGGCAAAACTATTTTTGGTGATATTCTTTTCTCAAGGTGTAAAGTACCTCATCTGTCAACTGCACCTGTCTGTCAGTGATTGGACCAACATTGGATTCTGCCTTTTTCCTACCATGGCAGTCCTCAGGTATTCTGGATGTGTGGCACAGGACTAGAAAATTACCTCAGCTCTTTAGTGGTGGGTGAAGTTTCAGTAGAAGAGTGAAGTTATGCTCACACTGCTGGATCGGGATTCCATGATTTGTCCACATAAAGCGGGTTCAGGTCCTGAATCACAAGTGTTTGAGCTTCCTAGGTTTTATTCTTTCATCCCAATGCCAGAAGGGATAGATTCTGTCACTGAATGTTTTGCACTTGTGGTTATGGTTAGCCAAGGAATCATAAATAGGTTTAGCCTCCTGATCCTTCTCTTCCTTAGAGAAAGAGCAGGTAACATACTGCAAATTTTTTTGCATGTGTGGAGTCGCTAGACCTGCTGGGAGCTCTTGCTTGGCACAGAGGTTAGGGAATCCCTAACAGGAATTATAACCTGGCTGGATTTGCTGTTAATATGTGTTAATCTGAAGATTTTGAGTGATTTAAGCCTTTGGGCCTTCACATTGCAGAAGACTGTCTAATTAAAAGGGGCACTTTCCAGGGATGTGGTGCAGCTTGTTACTGTGGTACACTGTAAGTCATGATGCTTCTGCCTCCTACCTATTTGGCAAAGTACCATCTACTTTGTGATGTGGAATGGATTTATAACTTCAGTAAATTTAACAACAGCTTCTGATCCATCATGCTGTTCCTGAACTCTCCCACAACAAATTTCCCACAAGAAAGAAATGGAGATTTTCCTCTTCCAGAGGGACCTGCAGTGTTCCCAGAGGTTATTTCAAAAGTCGGAATAAAGACATTTTCTGATATTTTCATATCAGACTTCCCCCTGCTACTTCTGTTTCCTTGCAGACAAAAGGTATGCATAATGACAGTGAAATTCCTAAGTAAATACCATGAAACTTTGGGTGACTTAGTCATACAGTACCATTTTTCTTCCCTCTGTCAATAGGGAAGAATTCTGCTCTCTGAAAATTGTGCATTTTATTTTGCAGCCTCCTTTGCACAGTGAAAGCAACTTCAGATTTTGTACTGTAAAGCAATACCATTGGAATTTTGCTCCAGCCCAAACAATTTTACCATTGGAAGATAATCTCCTCACATGTACTATCCCTAGGTTATGCAGAATGTATCATACTGTACATACATAACATACATAATATCATACTGTACATACAGAGATGCATACATACATAATGTGCATACATAACAAGAGATACTCCAGGCTGTCCTCAATGTGAAATCTAGTTTCAAAAAACCCAGTTCTGTAAGCCTTGTCTGTGGCAGGATGAATAAGACCAGTAGTAATTCTAGTGCTTTCTGGCTGATGGGGAACTCAACAGAACATTTTGTGACTTGGGTGCATGTGTTTATGCATAAATAACCAAACAGACTTTTAAAAGAACAGTATAACAGAAAAACAGAATAGACTATTAGTTATCAGGATAGTACTAATGAGGTGAGACTATTTGTGTTGAAAAAAAAATCAGCTTCAGCTTTGTCTTTTCCCATTCAGCTGAAGTTGTTACATGACCCTTTCTGCAGACTTAGGAACAGCTGGTAAAATATCAGTGGACAGTTAATGCCCAGGGACTTGAGGTACACATCTGTACCTCACAATACTCTGAAAGCTCTGTAATGCAGGCAAATCTTGGTATTAAAACCAATATGGAAATGTTTTTGGTGTTGTAATAAGCATGTTACTAATGCTACAACTGCATGGGTTAAAACTGACAAATATTTACTGAGGTGTGTACAGTTCCATCGGGACCCACTATTTCCAAGGTAACAGCAGGCTGTGGATGAGACACCACTGCCATTCTGGCAAACCTTCTTAGTGGCATTGCAGTCAGTGTCTTTTTCCTGTTATAGCTCACATCAATTTTGGACTAGAATAAACAACGCTGTAGTGGCTTTTTGGTCAATGTAATTTGCAGTTTTCTGGCTGAGTTGTGTGCACAGGAGTATTTTGCTACCTTCCCAGAGCTAAAAGTGTAGGATGTGTCTGGGAAATGTTTATGTTCTGTCCCTCTTGCAAATAGAAACCATGCTGAGAAACACTCTCACGGCATGGTGAGGCAGAAGGCTACTTCTCAATTTTGACATATGTAGCAGACAATAAACATGGGTCATCAATAAATACTCTCTTGCCTTGCTGGATGCAACCTCTCCAGCTCTAGCAATACTTTGAGTAAGACCTCAGGAGCAAGCAACTGAAAGCTTTCATTCCCTGTGTCCGCATCCTGTAATCATCCCCTGGGATGGAAGGGACTAATGAATGCCCCAGCAGCAGGGAATACATACCCAGTTTTCTCCTGATCAAATGCAGTTGCTGTTGGTTATTACTGGATTTGGCTTAGGGTCAGGGAAGAGGGAAGGGATGCTGTTAGGGTGAAGGAGGAGCATGTCTGTAATCCTCTTGGTAGTGAAACTCAATCTCCCTCTGCTGACCAGGTCAGTCTATATCGGTAGCACAGTGAGATCTCACTTATACAGTGAGAATTTGTCTGGTGTGCGTGGAGGCTTCTTCTTTTTCTTACACACATTAATGGAGATCTACCTTTCACAATTAACAACCTGCAGCCCTTCTTGTGTGGGCTCTTAGGGGTTTTTTTAAGCACTCTGTTCTGAGTGCAATAAATAGAGCATATTTTAGATTAATTCTCCAGGGAAATAATTTTTAGTATAACCTGGTTTTCGACATTCAAAAGCCTTTGGATGTAGCCTAAAGCTGTTGCAAACCCTGGGAGGTAAGAGCCTTTGAAATAGCTGTCTGGAGTAAGCAGTGTTTTAAAAACAAAACAAAGCAAAAAACTTCCCCTGATCTGAGCTGAGCTGCTTTCAGAGCCTTCCAGATCCCGCAAAGTCTGAATGACCCTGCAAATGGACTTTTTAAAGAGGAACTGCTGCTACCTGTTCAAGGCCCCTGAAGGTGCTGAAAAAGAGCAGAGAATGTCTAAAGCCAGTAAAGCTTGTGGTACTAAGATAAAAATCATCCATCATTGAAGCAGTCAGGGCTGGAATCTTCTAAAGCGCTCGGGATCTGTGGATAAAGCAGTACATTCTTGGGAGTTCTTTGACTGAAGTAAAATACAACTTAACTAGCGACTATGACATCTTTTAATTCATGTTAATGCGGAGAGAAATGTGTATAAGAATTTAAAGAAAAACAAAAAACAATACCAGAAAAAAAGAACTTGCAGTACTGTAACTATAGGTTTAAGGATTTATCTTAATTACGTATCTGGTTTGTATAATCATTAAGGAAGAACTCACCTCACAGTGTAAGTCCTTTAGTTTACTGGTATTTTAGTAACATTTTACTGCTGTTAGTGAAGATGGTTTTTTATCTTGTTTAGAACACATGGGTGTTCATTCTTTCTGAATCCATACATCTGTAGATCTGTACTGTAGAACATGATGAAAGCTTAAAATACTCGGTTCTTGGCATCATAGTAGCCAGTTTAAGTGTTTGCTTAAGATCTCCATTCATGATTAGCCAGCTTTGAGTCTTCTCCTGTGTATCTCCTGAGAGTTGGGATAATTATATTTGAGAGTGTTTGGGTTGAGGTAACTGCAGATAACTTCCAGTTAAGATATAAAAAGTTTCCCAGGGATAGTCTAGTTTCTCTGAGCAGTGAGGCTGAGCTGGAAGCATGCTGAATCCCTGAGCAGACCAGTGAAAAGCTGTTGCTGTGTGCAGCCCCTCTTGCCCACTCCTTTAGTGCCAACATGTAGGCTCTCCAGCATCCTTAATGTCCCCGTGTGGTGTGTGGTCATGTTCAGGAACCACACCTTGGTCAAATGTGTCCTCACCTGTAGTAATGTGCTCCTGCCTGCTGCTGTGGTGATGAAGACCAGAGAACAGGTCCAGACATTCTTATCTGCACAAGGTTTAGCTTACACCCTATTACTTCTGTTCTGTTTTGTGGGATCACTAAGCACTTGTATGCTAAGTTTCCTGTGGAGCTGGGGGTGCCAAATCTGGCTCAGGATCACAGAGATTCTTTGCTACAGCTATGAACAAATCAATTACTTAAACATCAGTGAGGTGGATAAGTGATAACCCTAACATCTAAGACAAGTTTTCTAATGTACACACTTTCCTGGATGTCACTTCGGGAACACGTCCATTAACACTCTGTTTACACGACTTGAGTTTAAGTAGAGGATTTTTAACACCAAGTTGGTCATTCATTGGCTATGTGACTTTACACACCAGGTATCTCAGGTGGACATGTAAACTTTAAGGCCTCTTTTGAAATGTCCTCTTTGAAAGACAACAGCACTACTTTTTGGAGGATTCAGAAATTCTCATACAAATATGTAATGTATTTATATGTACATTGATATTTACGTAATATATTCTATAACTACTTACTAAAAAGTACAGGACATTAAAATATGGTGAATTCAACATTGCTTGACATGTCCAGCCTAAATACTTTTTTGTAGAAGAAAAATAGAAGAAAAAAAAGGATTCTTCCTGGCTTATAAAAGTTTCAAAATATAATCTCAGCAGTGCTAGGGGAAATTTTGTATCTGCAAAAATCTGCATGAAGAAGATAAACAGAATAGCTCACTAACAAAATCTCAGGTCTTAAGAGTGAGACAAATCTTAAAAGCTTCATATTTTCTTTGTTTTGGCGCTACTGTCTAAATTCAAGGTGAATCCAGCAAAGATACTTAACTAATGTTTACATTTAAATGAAAACTAAAATGAGAGACAGTGTACTATAGAAGTTGGAAAACAACTCAAAATATGAGAAAATCCACTTTGAACTTACTTAGTTGTACAATAAGCAATTTACCTGGCTCTCAGCACAACTGAGAGCTCACTCTAGTGTCTGTGTTTGGGGCTATCTGGTCCCTTGCTATGGATTATCTTGTAGATGTAAGTGAATGCTTTGTGAATTAATAGTAACACAGTAATAGTTTTTAAGGATAACAGGACATTTAGTTTGACCTAATTATCTAGTTAGTGCCTTTTGCAATAACACACTGCTTTCTGCAGCTGTGGCTAAGTACTCAGTTGAAACAAAGGTCACTTCTATAAATATGTAACTGTTTGTCACTTAGAAGTCCTTTGATAGAAGATGCTAAAGCTGTAAGCCTTGGTGTTTGAGAAAGTATGCTTTAAATCTGGATGGTTCCTGATGAGATATGCAGATTCTAAGCTGAGTTTCTTCCCTCAAATACCAGCATTGTCTTCAGTAATAAATTTTCATGCGAACTGGAGGAAGGCGTTTGGCCTATTCTTAGAGCAAGTCAAAATTACACTCTGCTTCTTCATGATCAGCTTCATATCTTCCTTTTATCTCTTGTGCATCAACAAATGCAGGGCACTGAAGAAAATCTTTGCCTTGCAGGAACTTGCAGCCTAAATGTAAAGGATAACTAAATGTTATTAAATGATTTTATTAGGGTTAACATTAGGTTATATAGCATGTGGCTGGATACCAGGTGTGTACATTGGCTCCTGCCATGCTGCAAGAAAAGAGAATATACCATTAGTTTTGCCCTTCTTACTGGAGGTTTCCCACATATGATCTACTTGCATGAACCAGTGGCTGCTTCCTAACTCAGTTCTTAAAATATTATCCCTCTTAGCTTAAACACTTCATGCAGTTGAAGTTTCTCTAAAGTTAATTACTCCAACAGTTGGGCTGGGGAGAGAATACACATGTTGGCAGACTGTGGAGAAGGGGGAAAAATTTCAGTGAAAGAAAAAGGTGCCTGGGAGTAGCAGCCTCTTTACTTGCCTGCTGTCACCAAAGCACCACCTCTAACCACTGGTGTAGTTATTGACACACACTGGGTGGGTAAAGCTGGATTTCATTATCAGACTTGAGACCAGGGCTGGATCTGGGTCAGGCTGAGAGTTGGAAGGAGTGTAGTCCATGTGGACAGGGAAGAACTGGAAACAGATGGCATCATAGTGGGAAGAATGAGGCAGCTCATCAGCTGGCAGTATTTCTGCTGCGCTTTGGCAGTTGTTTCTTTTTCTTCAGGGAAGAATTTAGTGTTTGGTTAAGTTTTGTCATTAGTTTTTATGGTTATTGATCCTAAAAAATCATCTGGTCTACTCTGAATTTAGCATTCCTTAAATTTAAAGCAATTTTAGATCCTAAGGAATGATACTAGTTCTCACATTATAGGACTGGATTTTCTTAATTAAAAAAAAAGCCTAAGTTATATGTAAGTGCTTTGGCAAAGTGTTCCCCAAAACTCTGAGAAGAATATTCATCTTTGTGGCAGATGGCTCTACAGTAATTGCTGATTCATAATCTTTTGAAAAAGGAAGTAAGCTACTCATGAGTTTATGAACTAAGCATTTCAACTAAATTAACCTATTTATGTCAGCATATTGCTTTTACAGTAAGTTTAGAGTAAGGAAATACTGCTTCTATCTCTACAAGCAATACTGCTTATTTTATGAGTAAGGTTGATTTAGTTTAATGGTTGCATAGAAGAAAAGGACTCAGACATTCATTTTTTATTCAATAAGTGTTTTTTAAGCTTTGTTAAACAACAAGATAGTTCTATTAATCATTCCTGTTTTTCTTAAGCAAAACCCTGAAATATATAAAACCAAGCATTAGCTTAATTCCTAGGGCATTTACAGTTTAGTTTTCAGAAGAGATGGCTTTCTCATTGACTAATTTTTCATGTGCTTTATAAAATTCTTGCTATAGATGTAAATTGTCATTAACTTGAGGATGAATAATAGTGAGCCTTAAGCTTTAAAATTTTAATACTTTTTTTTACATCTACTTAGTTAAAAAAATATGAGTAGCTGCCTGTGAGAAGGACAACTGCTTCCTTGAAGGGAGAATTTATTTAATTATATATAAACATTTTTCCATGCTCATCACCATAGTAACTGAGGCCTCAAGTCGATGTGCTTTGCTGAGCAAGATTGCAAATGCTGTAGTGAGCCAAGGCCTGAACTTCAGTAAGAAAATGCAGTTTCACATTTGGTTGAGGCACAGCCAGTCCCAGCTACACCTTTTTGACCTTGTGCCACTATTTATATTCCTGGGGCTGCGAGCGTGGCGGAAACCTGGGAGTGACTGAAAATTAACCTCCTGAAAATTAGTGTTCACCAGATCATCCTTCTGATCTGCCTGAGCAAGTGATTTCATGAGCCCCAGTGAGGCACTGGGAAGAGTCAGGAATTTGTGACTGTGATGAATGTGGGGAGAAACAGCTACAAATTAAGCTGATTACAAAGCTGCTGCAGAAGCCACTTGTTTGGGGCCTGACTGTGCTGTAGCTGACATTGTTGAAAAACAGGTATTGGGTTGGGAGTTAAGCCAGTTTAAGTGAGGAAATGATCTAACCCATATTAATTTTTAAGTGATTTTTGTGACTTCGGAAGTATATTCCTGAGCCAAGTATATCTACTTGGTGCTGTTCTGAGAAAAGAAAATGCTAACAGGATTGAAAGTCGATGTCTCTTCTCATATTCTGATCTCTGAAAACTGGCCACAGAATTTAATGAGAATGTTCACTTCAGGGGCTCTGTTACAATGAACTTACTGCATCTCTTTATTTTCAGTTTTATCTTATTTTTATCTCTACTTAGACAATTGCTGTCAGAAAAGCCTCTTCTTTTTAATTCAGCTTGCATTTTAACAGCAGCAAGGTTAGTACTAGCTATTTCTGTAACCTATTTGTAAGTAACTCTCAAATGTATTCCTTTTTCAGATGCTCCCTCTGTCTTATAAAACATTGCAATAGTATGTGTTTTATAACTACAAAGCTTTAGAAACTCAGATTTTAAAACAAGTTAAAAACTTGATGAAGGCTTTTACTTTTTATCTGCTACATTTACCAGGCCATCATTTTGAGCCTTTAAAATTACAGTTCTATTTTATTTTCCAGCACACTTTAGGTCATCACCATCCAGGTCTTGATCCCATGGAGACTTGCGCACTTGTTTAACAATGCATGTTTCAAAGGGTACCACTGATTTATTACTCTTCCTGTGCTGTTGCCTGATTTGAAGACAGACAGGTACTGGGGCATCTGCATTATTTCTGCAGTATTTGCAAGCAGAGAAATGATTTGCAGGTGTAGCACAGCACTACAGTTAATCACACCAGCAAACTGCAGTGTGATCTTGTATAGCCATTTATAGTCTGAGTTTTTAAGAGCTGTAGCTCTGCTTTTGGCTTGGTTACCTTCTGTGGCTGTTGTAGATTACATTTGCAATCAAGTTGTTGCCAAACTTCCACTCGATGTTAAGGTCATGTTTACTACTGCGCAGCTGCATGGTGAAGAGTTGCAGTAAAAGCAAAATAAACTTGAGGACTCTTTGTGAAGCAGCTTAGTGTCACTCTGTGGGAGTGGAGAGCAAGTGGATGTTAGGCAGAAGCTCAAACTGACTGTAGACCAAAGCAGAATGCTGTTGGCAGCAGTTAAATTTTAGTTTCATTATAGCTGATGTGTTCTTGACTGCAGCTCTAGTAAAAACATCTTATGAGTGTTCTGAGCACTGTTTAAAAAAGAGTATAGATGTAAGAAAGCTGGGATCTGCAGCTCTCCATATGTGGTGTTGGTACAGTGCAAGTTTTTCATCCATTAGCCAAACTGAGTGATCTGGTAGCCTCCTAAAAACCCTATGCACATAAATTTCTGGCACTGCTGATGAAAAGAATGCTGTTTGAACATTTGAGTTCCTGTTACTCTTCCAGAGAATGGCTGCAAAGGCTAAATGTGGCCCTCCCAGATGAGGTATAAGGTGTTCTACAAGCGACGTCTAGTGGGGCTTCCATCATGACTGTAATCGTTCTGGATTAGACATTCACACCCACATACCCCTTTTTGGTTTAAAATCTTGTAGGTAGATGCATCTTTGTTGGTTTGAATGCCAGTAATGCTTTTAGCTTAAAAAAAGCCCCCAAAAACAACAACAAAAAACATGGCCAGGAGAAGGAATATGACTGCCACTGACATTTTGACAAGCCTATTTTAGCTTTAAGGAACAAGGTGTATGCAGTGATGATCAGATGCGTTTGACAAGCAAAATTCTCCAAAATACTAAGTTCCCTGTGTGAAAATAGGCCACAGAGCAGAGGAGAAAGATTTTTGTATTATCCTTATGTAAGGGGAGAGATATAAACCTAACTTTTGTTAAACACCAAAAATCCATAGAGCACCAACACCTTATTTCCCCACTTGTATAAAAGCTTCAGCTGAAGGTCTCAACTTTTTAAACACTAGACAATCAAATACAAGAAACCAAAATTCTTTCTTTCTGGTATTATGAGCAGATTTCCCCCCTCCCCTCCCCCCCCCAGTTTTCAGTTCCTGAAAAGTTGAGGCAACTGGTCCTTGGGGGCATGATCCATACTGACTTGATCTTGTGTTGCAACTAAATGTGCAAAACTTCACAGAACAGTGTTAGAATTGGAGATATAATGAGTTTTGGCCTGACTCAGTATGGTTTGTGTGCTCTCAAATCCCAGTGAACCTGGATGGGATCTGAAGCCTTTTTATCACACCTGGCCTCAGCCTTTTTTTTTTTTTCTACTGTCAATTAGTTTTGCTGATCTATTTTTGTTTTAGTATAATTTCTTTTTATAGACATGATTAAAAGCAATTTGGAATAATTCCAGTATTTGTTGTGGTGGGTTTGCCTTGGCTGGATGCCACCTGCTCTATCACTCCCCTCCTCAGCTGGACATGGGAGTGAAAATATAACCAAAGGCTTAAGGGTCTAGGTAAGGACAGGAAAGATCACTCACCGGTTACTGTCAGAGGCAAAACAGACTCGACTTGGGGGAAATCAGTTTAATTTATTACCGATTGAATCAGAGTGGAATAATGAGAAATAAAAACCAAATCTTAAAAGCCTTCCCCCCCACACTCCCTTCTCCCAGGCTTAACTTTACTCCTGAATTCCTGAAATGCAGGCATTTTTGCAGTCTCCTGCTCTGATTTGTCATATTCAAAGTGTGGAAAGTAAGAACACTTTTGTGTCCATCGCTATTTCACAGATGCAAATTACTCAGAAATGGTAGTGCATCACATAGAATGCTGCAACTACTCTCTTTTACCAGATAGGTCAAATACATTAAATATAGCCATTCTGGACTGTAAAACTTTTTAAAATCATTGAGTGACTTCTGTAAAGCTTAATGGATGTTGTAATGATGTCCAGGGATCTTGTGAGTATTTCATGTCCCGTAAAAGTGAGCTTCCAAATCAATGTATTAACTTCACTCCTGAGCTGGAGGCGCTGTAGTTGCCCAAGTTCAGGTTTCACCCTCAAACACCAATCTAATCAAAGCAGAAGAGTCCTGATAACGCTTCTGTTTTTCTGTGCTTGCTTCTTGAGCTTGCTTTGCCAGGCTGGAGTTACGTGATGCCCTCTGGAGACTGTGGTTCAACTCCCCAGTCACATCCCCTTTTCTTGAGTTAAAATCCTGGTTTGCCTCCCATGCCAGAGTAGCACAAAAAGGAACCATATTGGGATGAAAGACCTGGTACTCACTAATATTCAGGGTGAAGTATATATGTAACTTAGGAAGGATTGTGCCCTACCATTTATTTTTGCTGATTTGGAGTAAGTGTTAATTTTACAGTCTAGATAGAGAGGTAAGTAGTTTATAATATTACTTAGTTATATACAGTCTTAGTTATGAAATGCTACTTACAGAGATCTTCAGAACAAAGCGGGTTTTTGCAGAAAATCTTCTGTTACAAAATTTGCAGCTACTAGATCAAATAAATTAGGCATCCCAAGCTTCCAGTTAATTCTTTGTGTCTATATATTTAATTTCCACTAAATGAGCTTGAAAATGGAAAGTTTTTTGTAAGGTTTGTGTTTTGCCAGTCTTTATTTGAAAAGTCATTTTTGAATGATTGTTAATATTATGAAATGTTTTACATAACCAGGGACAATTGTTCCTTTTTCAGAATGGCGTGAGAGTTTTCTGTTTCTTACAGAGATTCTAATGTTCTTTTTTCTTTGAAGTCAAGTAAAGCAGGTAGATGCTTAGCAACTCTGATATTGAAGCTATATATCTAGATATCTAGCTTTGGTTAAAACATTGTGGATCAGTTTGTGAGTGATTATTGGAACCAGAGTGAAACCAAGTAACTCTTATTTCCCAGACTTGAGTTCTGATTACCTACCTTGTACTCTGTCTTTTGCCTTTTTGTCTTAGAGTAAAATTGACTCCAGCATTTTGTGTTCCTCAGTTGCAGTTTCAAATTGTAAGAGAATGATTCTTTTCAGAATCTTCAAAAAGTCCATAATTTCTTTTCAAATGTAACAACCCCCCCCCCCCCCAAAACCCTAATTAAAGAAACAGAACAGAAGTCATACAATGAGTGTAAATATTGATATGCTGTCATTGTAAGCTACAAGTCCTACTGGGAAAATTTATGTCAAGTTCACTTTAAGTCCTTGCACTCACAAGAAGTCAAATGAGTGCTGAAAATGCCCTGTAACTCAGTAAAGATTTCTACTTGACCTAAGGAGATTTAACCTTCCAGGGTGATCTCAGCTACCATCCAAAATGTATCACTGAGGGTGTTTTTTAATCTGCTTTCTGTGTTCAAGCTTTGTCAATACTCACACTGAACTTTGAGGAGACTCTCTGGACAGCTCATTGTACGAAATATCAACAACAGATGTAATTATGATAAAAAAAGGGACAACTGAGGTGGCTTTTCACAGCTGTGCCTTTTCCCTCTGGGACTTATTAAGTGTTATACAAACAAGACTCTCTGGCTGCCTTTGCTTGTATTGGGACTTGCAGTCTTTTTTCAAAATATGCTATCAGTTTTGTTTCATTGTTAATATATTTTTTCAGCAACTTACATTTACCATATAGCATGATAATTTTGCAGGGTTAATTACCAGTAGAAAGGAACAGTTTGTTCTGAAAAATTACCCTGAGCATAGAGTGTGATCTGATGTGCTCTGCAGATTGCAGATGTGTTAGATAAGGCTTTGATTAAAGAAAATTTAAGAGAGTTATCACATCAGAACTGGCTTTTCTTACTTAACATTTAGCCTTCTGTGGAGCTGACCACGGCCTGCAGCTGAATCTGTCTTTATTAGTGTTGATTATGTGCAAGCCAGAACAGCCTGCATGATTATACCATAGTTGGCTTTGAAATAATAACAGGTATTGAAGACAGGGAAGACTTGTAATATTTTTTTTCACTTATGGAAGTGGAGGAAAGAGTTCTGAGCAGCATGTAAGGCTGCTGGAGTAGAAGGTTTATTTTGCCGAATCCTTTCTACCTCATTTTGCTCCTCAGGGCTTTGAACTGTGATTAGATCTGTATCTCTGGCAGTTAGTTATTCAGGGCAGAACTGTTCCTTGAAGCTTCTACAAAGCTGGAAACAGGGGAGTAGGGTATCTCTAGTGCTCTGTGTGTGCAAACCCACAGCACAGTCTCAAACACAAAAACAGGCTTATTACCTATCACATGCAAAATATGTGTTTACCCTGATACGTTGAAATCACTACTACAACAGGCCTCAAGGGCTCCTTGTCCCCTCTGTGTGCATGTGTTATTCCCACTGCTGACGATGGGAATTAGCTATACACATGAGGAGGAGGATATACCCACTGGACTAAACTTAGACAGCAGGGAATATGAAGTTCTCCAGCTATTAAGTGGGGAGAACAGCACAGTTTAAGCATCACTCCCACTTGGCTTGTCACCTCTGCATTTTGTGATATTTTTGCTAAGGAAAGAGTAGTGGAAGTAGCAGCTGGCAAACATAATGGTAGCACAGTGCTACCTTGATGCAAATTGCAGCTCAGAGCTGCAGATCAAGCGTGGCACAGAATTCTGAATGATGAATGCGAGCTGTTTTTCTGGAAAAAGAACCTGGTAAAAGCTGACTGTCACCTGCAGGATTAATAAATCGTTGTCCAGAGAGGATTGCTATCGTTTGTGTTAATTAAAATATATTTTCAAACTTGTTTCTTTCAGTTGTTAGGCCAGATTTCATCTTGAGATGTAAAGTTCTTTGAATTACAGGGATTTATTGTTCCTCTTCCAGTAGTATTTGGATCCTGATACTTTCAGTCACATAAGTGACATTTATATACATTAGATAGGTCTGGACATAAATGGTGTTGGACTTGACATGCTCAGGTTTTTCTGCTGTATAAATAATTGCATTAGAAGTGGGAAGGAGTAATAGCGTAACATAACACAAGGGTCTGAGAATGGTTTAGCTTATAAATGTTTGATCTTTGGTTTTCTGGGCTTTTTTTCCCCCCCCTTCATTTTCTGAATCTTCTTTGCTAATCCTGGGTGGAAGCTGTCAGGCGTGGGGCACTCCAGAATGTTTAGAGCTCCTACACATTTCCAAATTGAGAACTGTGAGAGTGTCATCTTTGCAAGAGAAAAGCTCCCTCCTGTGGAAGAGAGGAACCTCTGCTGTGACAGAGCAACGACAAGGGCATGATGCTGTGATTTTAAATTAGGAGGAAAAAGGGCCACAAGCACAGTAGGGGGTTGCAAATACTGGAATTGAAGCCCCTGCTTCCTCTTATTCTTTTTCCTGAAGTAAATTTTTCACATTTTTACGACTTCTTTCTTAAAATTTATCTCATTTATAACTGTTGGCTGTGTGTAAGTGAAATTGGATAGTTTAAATAGTATAACGTGGCCAAAGTGGAATCTTTAGTGTTAAAAGGGGTCTAAAGCAGCTGACATTTATACAGATTTTGCTTTCTGTAGCTCTTTGATGAAAAACCTCAGTATTTTGGTCACTTCTGTGAATTCCAGCTTGTAGAACCTAAGTTACATTTTTAAAAATGATTTTTATTTTTCCCTTCTTTAAGTTTGATATTCTGTTCTGAAGATCTGTGTCAAAATGATTTTGAATCTTGCTGTGATCGGTGATCCTTGGCAAAAGGCTCTGCTGAGCTCCAAGCCCTGTCTGACTTGGAAAATACAACTGCACAGAAAGCATAAAGATGAAATTGTGATGGAGGAGCTGCAACTAGAACTCAATATCAAATTCCTGCTAGAAACAGTATTTTTACCTTTGAGCTGAATATGATTCATGCTTGTGATCTGAAGGTGGAAGGCTCTAGCTCATTAGCACATTAGCAAAACCTTGAGGCATTTACTTCCATAAATGCTAATGTTATTCCCCTGAGAATGAAGCACTTGGGGGGGGGGGGGGGGGGGGGGGGAGGGAGGGAGACAGATCTTTAGCATTACAGTGGAGTTTTAATTTTCCAACTCGAATTCATTGCCAGATGGAGAGGACTGAGACAGCACAGAGTGCACCGACCCGCTGCAGAAAACTGCTGCACTGAGATTGAGTACTGGGATCCTGTTCACTGGCAAAATGGGAAATTGCCATCCTGTTCAGAGCTGCCTGAGTTCTAGCTCGTGGCACACAGCAGCAGGGACAATACTTTGGTTACAGAACTGTGTGATTTGGCAGTGGTATGTGACGGTGAAGTGAGATTTGGTTCTGTCTTTAGAAATGTTATGGTGATGTACCTGCTCATTTCAATACAGTTTGGAGTTATCTTGGAAGTGGGGAATTGTTGCACTATTAAGGAAGTAGTATCCTCATTTATAAGAACTGTCAAAATTCTATACTTTGGGAGAACAGTCCTTATGATCGTGCATGTCGAGAAATGCAAGCTCCTGAACTTGTGGGGAAGCAGAAATCCTCAGGAGGCTGCATGAAATGAAGGCTTGAGTCAGGATCATGAGGGATACTGGCAGAAATGCCCTATTAGTGAGATTCAGTGCCGTTGGAGCTCCCTGGATCTCCTTCTGAACCACAGAGCACTTGCTGGCTGCTGCTCTTCAGGTGCCAGTTTGGATTAAAAGAAACTCGGCAGCAGCAAAGGGGAGTCCCTTTTGCATATCAGCACTTGCACCGGGTTCTGTGAGACTGCAGTGTGTTTGCGTGGGAGGAGAAGTGGCCTGTGCAGTTACAAATGGGATGGGGAGGCTTTTCCATGTGGTTTGCAGCTCCTGGGATTATAAAGTTCCTTCATGGCGCGTATGAGTCACCATCCCTGGAGGGATTTAAAAGACGTGTGGATGTGGCACTTGGGGACGCGGTTGAGTGGTGCACTTGGCAGTGCTGAGTCAATGGTTGGACTCGATCTTAAAGGTCTTTTCCGACCTAAATGATTCTACAATTCCGTATTTCCTCTTAGTAGCTCCATCTAGTGATTGCCTGGAGTATTTCTGATTGCTCCTTTTTTTTTCGTTCTGGCAGGTTTTGTCTGGTTTCTTAGGAAATTGAAGCTTTTGCTGAGCACACTTTGTCTTATTCTTCTCCTTTCTCTTCACCCCTCCACCACCACTGTTACATGTTTTTCACGAAAATCAAAAGAAAGGCTGAGTTGCTTTGAGTTTTATGAAACTGCATATCTGAACAGAGTACAGTGAATGAAATTAGTGTCCATAATGACAGAGGAAGTGCATCATGAGTTGAACAGTAATATTAAAACACTAGGGAATCCACAGGAGATGGACAGGAAATTAACCTCCGTAAGTTCCACGGTTCATTGTGATGTACTACCAGGAACAAAAGTAAATTAAAATTTTACTATGTTTTTAGTATTCACATGGCAGTGATTTCTGTGAAGCAATTGCTGGAAGAACATTGCTTCGAACCCCTGAGTCCTCCACAGTTAATTTTCTTTTACTGGAGCTGTGGGAATTGAAATGATGATAAAAATACAGAGAAAACTTACAAGAGCTCAGCATTTACTCTTGACTGTGATGACTAATAATTTGTACCTGCTCACTTTAAATGAAGTCTTGTTTGAAAATTTGTAGACCATGGATGAAACAGAATTGCAGAGGGATGTTCTGGTGCTTTTGCAGTAATTTAAAGCACTGTTTTGGATTACCTGATGAGGATTGCACTAAAGCCTTGTCTTCCTCCAGGAATTCTGCATCAAAGGAGTTACACAGGAGGTAATTCAAAGCTGTTCTGAGATGTGATAGCATACTTTTTTCACAGCGTCCTAAGGGCCATTATGTAATTTAATTTTTCATTGCCATGAGTTTTTAATAAAAACCTAGAAGGTAAGAAAGAGATGAACTAAAACTGATTCCACCTCTTTTTCTCCTCAGCTGAAGTTCTCTGGTATAAAATAAAATATAAAAGCCTGAATCTTGTTCAGCAATGAATCCTGCTTGGCTGAGCTGTGCCAGTGTCTACTCAGGGTACTTCCTAGTGTCCCGTGAGTGGTGCTGCTCCACAGGGTATGGATGTGCTCAGTTGGTATGCCCTCTGTGTAAGAGGCTTAAGGCCTTCCTTACTTATTCCATACTATGGAATATAGTGCTGCTTCTCCCACCCTCTTAGATTATTACATTAAGAGTTATTGAATGACTGGAGGCCTTAGAAATTCTGTAAATAGCTTCTTACTGCAGAGCCTTCAGGGCAAATGAGTAATAGATTGAACAGCAGCATGTTGAGAGAAGAGAAAACCTTTTCTGTCTCTCCATCACAGATGAAAGATAAGACAGAGGACACTGGGGGATGGTAGGTAAGCAATGACAGCATTCACTAGCAATTGCTGACTGCCTGGAGAATGTTCTAGTGAAAGATGAGAAGTTTGAGATTAGTATGAAATCTGTGGAAAGTTACTGACACTGATCTTAGTGAGCCAGAAGCTTGAAGCTACTTACCAATAAAAACCATGGGAAGTTCTGTAGGAGATTTTTAAGGTTAGGAGCAGTCTTTCTAGCAGGACCAAGAAGAAGTATTAAAGGCGACTGAGGTGGAGACTACCAAAAGAGATTTTTTTGGGGAGTTCTCTGGCGTTGTTATATTTTGATATGAAGGCTCCTAGTGAGTGTTTCCCACACTGCCTGTGGGCCAAAAGCTCAGCATCTTTGAATACACCAATATTTTCCTGTCTCTGTCTTGTACCATGACTTCAAGCTCATGCCCCTCCAACGTTTTCCCTTTAGATATCTGGACAGGAGCTGGTGCCTCAAATAATGCATGGTCCCTCACGGATTTGTAGAATGGAGTGTATGGAAAAAATCATGTACTTAGCTGTCCTAGTCGTGGTTCTCCAAGAATAAAGGCTATAGGAGGACTCCAAGGTGGCTAATAATCTTGTGCTGTTTGCATCAAATCTCAGTTCTGGAGCTATGTATATGGCAGCATTCCTTCTTTGCTTCCTTATTTATGCTTGAGGACTACTGCTGCTGGCATTGCAGGGCTGAAGAAGAAAGAAGCAAGAATTGATAAAGTTTTTTATTAAAATAAAACAAAAAACCTGCAAGAAATTTTTCAGCTCTGTAAGCTCACTATGTTGTAGGAGCAGCTAAACAAGACAACACCAGCCATCTGGATGATAGAAGAAGAAGAAGAAGAAAATATTAAAGCAAAAATATTGTGGTCCTGAATGAGCCAGAGCTAAGATTAGTGTGTGTGTGAAAAGAATTGCAAGGTCAAGCTGGAAGCATGATAGCTCCTTGTGGCTGAAGGCAGCCACGAGAGTGTCTGTGTGGAATGTGTGCAGAAAAGTAACACCTGGCCTGGCTGGATAGCTCGGAACCTTATTCTGTATATAAATGGAGTAATAAACTTACAAGAGAGTTCTGCCTGGACAAAGTCTGTCTCCCTCTAAGTATTTCCTCAGTGAGAAATATTAAGTGTATTAATTTGTATTAGAATGGTTGGGTGTACGTTCTTACAGTTCTGTTTTAAGCAAGGGCAGTTCATTCACATTTTAGCATATTAGGGCAAATTTTTCTCTCCTGTTAACTCCATATGTTTGGGTGAAACTTTGTACCAGGAGTGCATGTGGACTTTTAGTTTCTTAACTATCCACCTCGAGGATAGCAAAGTTCAGTGCAAGCACTGTGCATTTGAAAATGGAGTGATTAGCACATTTATATCTGGCTATTGCCTTGTTCAGAGAAACAAAATGTTAAAAACCTCTTAAACAGTGTAGATACATGAAGCCTTTTTGTTTGTTTGTTTGTTTTTGTTTTAATACTTTTAAAGCTGTGGAGTTCAGTCACATATTTTCCATACAGAATAGGTATGACTTCAGTTGTATTTTCATACCCTGGTACTTCTTGCATTTGCTCAACTTGCCTGTAGATGTCTCAGAAGCCAGAACTAAAAATTATATAGTTAATTTTTAAAAAAAAATCAACCCAAGCCAGTAAACAAAAAAAAAAAACAACCCACCAACTTTAGACTATATATTCTATACATAGAATTGACCACAGCTTGTTCTCCACAATAAGTCTGAAGTGTGGAAGTACTTTAGGTGAATCTGTTGGCATAGTAACTTAGAGTGTGCCATCCATCACAGTCAGAAAAGACTGTATGTTGTGATATTGCACATTGCTGCCACTTCTCTGCAGACCTTCTGTGGTTCACATTAAACTCATAAAGATTCAGTTCAAGCTTCTGAGAACATTTGGTCCCTGTAGCACATACGCTGTAGCTTAATTCAGATATTACTGACGGTGTTGTCACAGTCACTCCTGTAACAGCAGGAGGCTCCTGACCTTGTCTTTACCATGCTGAGAATGAGCAGAAGGTCCAGGTTACCTCCAGCACAGTCAACTGGTTCTTGTCTTCATCATTATCAACTGAGAATTTATTATTGCTTCTCTCAGGATTGTTCAAAGGCTGCAGAAGTTACTGGATTGAATACCAGGCTGTTCCTTGGTACTTGGGATAAAGGGATTAGGAGTGTCAGTTCTCTGGTAGAGGAAAACAAAGGTGTTACAGATAGCATATGAAGCATGTGTATATGGATGGCAGCAGTGAGACTCCAGTTTGTCTGAATGAGGGAAAACAGAATATCAAAGCCATACACTTGGTCAATGCAGATGTGCTGCTATGAGTTATTTTGTTAAATTTAATATTTTTGGCATCAAAATTGAAGAAAAAGTTGTCATTGCTTTTGAGCCTCGTCTCCAATGAAGATCTGTTTGTATCTTTGTACTCATACCTGAACTGTGCAACTCACTGCAGGTCAATAGATTATAAACTCCAATGATTGCAGTGGGAGAACTCGCAAAACCCTATGGTAGAGGCAGAGAAACAAGGCAGAGAGGACTGGTTTGGTTCTTCCTAGGTTGATGCAGCCTTGTGTTCCTAAGGCTGAAAGCCAAGGCTCACAGGGATTTGAAGTCTTAAATGCTGGTGTCAGGAAGAGGAGGAAAGGAAGCAGTCCAAGGAATGCTGGTGAAAGCTGCCAAGCACGCAGCAGGGAAGGCCTGTAGGCAGGAGTGCCTCCCTCTCCTAGCCAAAGGTCTGGATTAGTTCCACTAAGGGGACTTTCCAATCATTGCTTTGAGGACCTAAGGGAAAACATGAATGTTGTAAACTCATTATACTGCTTCTTTGTGCTTCAGGGTTGACATAGATATTAAGGCAATGTTCAATGCTTTGAATTTTGAAAGTCACAGCTCTTGTTTCACATGTCAGAAAGAGGTTAGCATTTACAACGTGCCACATCCTTATTTCATCAAAGCTTTGCATGGAGACTTTAGAGGAATAGAATGCATAGCCCATGCATCAAAATTTTACAAAGCAAGTTAGGAAGATGCTCTTAACCAAGTGAGAAAGAACCTCTGCTGGCATGCAAAAGCCTTGTATTACAAAACTCACCTCTTCATTGTACAGAAGTTCTGCTCACATCTTACATACAAAGAATGTTATAAATGAGGTTGTCTGGAACTCTGCTAGTCTGGAATCAGTGAAGGTCACTGCACCTGCAAGCCGATGGACAGAGCCTCAGCTGAAGCCAGTGAAACCTCCCTACCATGTGTAAGTAGGGCATGGAGAACTCAAGCAGTAATATCTCTTTCTCATAAACAGTCAGATAGTAGGAAATACCAAAGCCTGTAGTAGCTGCTCTAAACCTTGTGCAAACTCTAATGATCTCATACAAGCCCTATGCAGGATCACAGCAGTAACAACCATGACTAATAACTTGCTCTCAAATTCTGTTAGTCAGCAGTCTGAAAGTGCTAACTTGCTACCTCTAAATATAGATGAAAAAGTGACACAAAGATTTGGAATATTTGTTTCAATTTTTTCTTATGAAAATGACAGCTGGACACTTCATGAGAAAAAATCATGAAGTCTCTCAGGTATAAAACCTCCAGCTGTGAGTGTTCAGTGGTTTCAGCTGGACTGACACATTGTCAGCACTTTCTGACATATATATTTAAGCTTAGTGTATTGTGTCCTGAATTTTTGGAGTTCTATACAAAAATGGAAGTATTAATTAGAAAAAGCTGTGTAAAGAACAAACTCGTCTGGATATTAAATGCTGATGATTGAATAATGCATCAAACTGTCACAGCAACAGTTTTTTAGTGACTCAAGCTTTATGAATATTTAACAGAGTTGTCCTGGATGAAAGAAATCCAAAACATTACTTTCCAGGGAACTCCTAAAGTCTTGGGTTTCCTTTACTAGGAGCAAATGTTTGCTTTGTTAGCAGAGCCCTTGATGAGCAAGGGGAAATTGATGGGATTATTTTGCTTTACATGTGTGGAATATCAGCACTGGTGGTGTGGATGTGAACAATCTTCTGTTTAAGAGTAATGCAAATCACATTTCTGTATGCTTAAACCTCATCTAGGGGAGAGTGATATAATGCCTGATAAATTCCATTTACACCTTCCCTGAATCTGCCATTAACCAGTCCTCATCCATTCTATCACTGCCATTGTCTGTAATAGGGGTGCTGCAATCCTGGGCAGTGATATTCAGCCTCAGGACATGGACCCTGCAAGACACAGTTTCTCTTGCTGTTCTCTCCTTCCTTTTAAAAGCAACTCACCATCCGCAGACTCTTTCTTGACCACCCTCTGAACTGAATTGCTACAGGACTTGCTGGGATGTGAGAAAAGTCATTCCCTATTTGTCATTAATATGGGAATGAGTATTTGCCTTGGGAAGAGCGTGCTTCCAGCTAGCTGAGAATAACAGTCCAACTGTGCCAGGATAGGCTGGATTTATTTATTGTAGCATTTCTTAAATACTGGAGAGCTAGAACAGGCCAAGGATTTCATGGAAGCTGAGCTCAAAGTAAAGGTCTGTCTTAAAGGTTTTAATTTTACTAGGACAGAAGTTTCTCTGTTAACTATGTATGATATGTATTTCTTGTCAATGTGCTTTCCATTCATATCTACAAACAAAATAAACCAAAATATGCCAATTGTTGCAGAGTAAAATCACTCTTCTAGCAGTGCAGAGATAGAACTGATTGACAACTGGAAGTCTGGAATCATTAAAGCACTTTATCTGGAAACTTCTGCTAAAGTGCTGGCAATAGCACTTCTCTCTGAAGTGCAAATTTCATTTCAATTTGTTCAGTTTTTTCATTTTGAAGAACTCTTCCTAGGAAGAGTCTAGGAAAGAAGTTAATGCAGAAGATTATTTCTAGAATTTAATTTCAATAAAATTTGCCTGTGTACTGTTGCCTTGGAGTGGAGATGCAGCTGGATAGCTCACCATTCCAGTGGGGTATTCCATCAGCCCTACTGTCAGGCTCCTTTGTCTGTAGAAACCTGCATCCAGTCAAGCTTTTCGATTCAATGGAATAAAATATTTCTTTGCTTTTTTACTTTTGCCCTAAATCTCTACTTTCCACACTATGTTATTACAACAAGCTGCATGTTAATAAGCTCTACTGAGTGTTATTGCATTAATTAGAAACAGGAGCTTTGGGTGAACAACAGGAGGTACTTTGAACTGGATTCTTAGAAAGCACTGGCTACACAATCTCTGCTGTTTGACTCTCTAAAGCCACTGACTTTTTTAATACAGTATTTTCATCTCATTTAGGTGGCCATAGTAGAGAAGAAATTGTTTAAGTCCTTTATTACAAAGATCAAAAGTCATGGTTACCATTTACATACACAATTTACAAATTATTCACAAAGGGAAAAACGGATATGCAAGAACTGGTGGACAGCTTACTTCAACCCAAGCTGGGGGAGGGACAAGTGTAGTTGTTTTCTTGCTTTACTTTCTTTACTGAAAGAAAACATACATTTGTTTTGTGTTGCCTGTTTGTATTAAACACTGATCTAGTGTTTATGTAGCACCTTTAGTTATAACCATGCAAATGCTTACATGCTTATCTTTATTTGAAAGAGCGCAGCGCATGTGTAAATTGTGAACTGGGATCTGCACCCTTCACACTGCTGAGTGTTTGTTGGTCAGAAATCCTGTCAATTTTGGTGTAATACAGTGGTCAGGCTTGAAAATGTTGATTTGTAGGATTTTACTGATTTGAGCAACGTGTCATTAAAACAAAAACTGACTTTACCATCAGAACTTAAAGAACTAAACTAGGTATGGCTGCTGTATCTCTCAAGAATATTATATGATCTTAAGATAGATCTTAGCCATCTTGTTAGATGTCTTTGATACCACAATTGATTTATTGCTTTTCCTTCATCACATCTTTATACCATTTCCTAAAGCTATTTCAGAGACTGGGAAACTTAACAACAAAGAATCTATTTTGAGAGATGTGGTAAATTAGCAAACTTCACAGAATATCTTACAGCACTTAACAAAAGGGAGAATGAGTTTCCAAATTCCTTGGTGTGAAAGCACAATACCAACAGTGCATTAGCTGCCATTTAGCTAAACCTACAAATATCCATATTTTGAATTTTTTGCTGTCCACTGGGATGACATGTACAACAAAATGCTTGAAGGAACACACCGATTTAGGAGCAAACACAAATGTAAATACAGAAATCACCAATGTGATGTTGATCCAAATCCTAAGCAATAAAGCAAAACACTTCACAAAAGTTGTTACATCTATGGGGAATAATCCAAATACTTACAACAGTATTATGGTGGTATGACTTCCTACCCAGATATCAGATGTTCTTTACCATAAACTTTTCAGTATTCTCAGGGTGACAGATAAAGAATGTTGCAGATGCCATGGTAAACTTAAAACACAGTAATAGGCAAATATTTTAGTGGCACCACCTGTATATACAATGTAGTTGTTGGAACCTTATGGACAAAGCAACCTTTCAGTATGCCTTTGTTAAGGCTTCTTGCTGGTTTAAAAAGGTAGATTTTTCTTTAGGGAGATTGTCCAGCAGTATTGGTTTCCCATCTCTTCAGTGGAAGGTCTCTTTGTTGATCCACATGAGACTGCGTGTTTCGTTTGGTTTGCATTCATACTCAATGCTGCCAAAGCTGTTCCCCCACTGGCAATGATCCCGTTTGTGGTAGTTGTAGAATTTGACTTGCCAGACTGTTTCAAAAACGCCAATGTCGTTGAACTGTGAGGAAGAGGGAATATCAGTGTTAGTGAGCTGATTCTTTTCTTGGTTTGTCCCTCTTGATGAGAAACAACACTTGTGAAACAGAACATAAAACAGCTGATATAGGGGTTATTGTTCCTCCAATCAATAAATCAAAGATCTGTACAGCCTGCTTAAGAAATCAGAGAGTCTTTTATGCTTAGGCATACATAAAACATGAAGGATCAGATTCTGCATGTACTGTCCTCTTGCACGTACATCTGGGCAAGGCAAGGGAGTAAAAATATTCCAGTTCTCCTATAGATAAATGTTACTAACAGCAGGAATCAAAGCTATAACCTTTCTTAAAATGACACAGCAGTAACTGGCCCAGTAACCTCAAAGTGGCTTGTATATACTGTAGATCATATGCCAGTGATCTGCAGTGACACAGACCACCACTCTACCTTTATACCATACCTAGAGGCTGCAGTTAGGACTGGGAAGATTCCTTCTTTTGCTCCATCTGAAACCTTTGATACCTTTGTACTTTGGAGCCTTGTGTTTGCAGTACCTTGACTGAAATGTGCTGCTATTGCACCACTTACTCCTTCCCTGGGAGTCTATTCCAGGGAAGGAGTTTTTTGTGACAGCTGGACAGTTTTCCGTGACACTTAGGTAAGAGAAGCTCTTTGTGCATTTCTATAACTGCTGGTTGGACTGTAATAGTGCAGCTGAGTAAGAGAAGGTAGGAAGAAGATAACCAGTGTGCTCAGCACATAAGTGTCTAATACAGTGAAGAAGCAGTGAGATGACTGCAAGTTGTCTGATTGTTCTTGCAGCTTCGAAGTGAATGAGACTATGCCTATAGCAAGTTCTGTAAAATAACGGGTGCTTTTTTCTTTAAACCACTGCTAGACACCTGTGCAACATCACAAAAACCTCAGCGAGGCCTTGAAGGACAGATTATGATTTCAGTTTTAATGGTGATGGAAAATGTGAGTTCCTATGCCTTGAGACATTGCAGAGAATCTGAAGTGGGGGTGTGAAGCCTGTATGTGTGTACTGCTGTTGGTCCCAGTGGTATGGCTTGTTGCTAGTGTTCTGTTGTTAGATTATAGTAGATAGTGAATTCACAGCTACTGAACAGCACTGTTCTTTACATTTTTTCCCTTTAAATATTTCCATCACTCACTTTAATGACAGCTTCTTCACTTGACTGTTTTCCATTCCCATCATGTGCCTGAGAGCTGACCTTTTATCATCTGCCTGCTACAATCACACTTGCAAAGTCAATATGAAAGCTCTTTCACACAGGGACTCTTCCTGAGTTCCAAGAAAAACCTGCTGTATCCAGTTCTCTCAAAAGGACAAATTTGGTTTGTTTTCTTTTTCTAATTCAAGATGTAGTTTGTAAGCTGCTGCTGCTGTGTAATGGACATTGCTTTAAACCTTCCCTCAGCCCACTGTGGTAAGACAAATTTAGCCTTGACAACAGCAGGAATTGCTGTGTGCTGTAAGTGAAAGGTTTTATTTGGCACTAGTTCCAAAAATTACCTTAAAGAGTAACTGAAATATTTCTGCCACTTCCTCTGACAAAAAGAGAATCAGATGTACATGCTATTTTATCTCTCCCATCAACTAAAATCCTAAGTAAGGACTTTTTTTCATTAATCATCTTTGATAGTCCCAATGCACTCATAATGCAAGATAGTAAAGGTTAAGCACATTGGCTATTACTATGCACACACTCAGTGAGGAAACTGAGGAAAAAAAGGCATTTCTAATAACATTTGTAGGAGGTGATACAACACAAGAGCAGCATTTATTTCATTAATGTATGGAGGATGTGAATTTCAACAAGACAGAGGAAGAAAACAAATTCCATCTTCCTTCAGTGACCCAATTTGTTGAGCTACCCTGAGTAGTTTGACTGCTGTGGATTTCCAGGAGAAGGAAAGAATTAATTCCAGAGCTTTTCTACTACCACGTGCCCCCCACCAGCCCAGTACTTCATCACCAGAGCTCCCCTGAATTCCTGTGGTCCTGCAGCTGAATCCTGGCTACTCCACTGGGCCTGTATATCCTTCCCCGGGGAGGAGGGATGGCCCCACTCTTCACAGGTCAGACCTAGAAGTGTAGCTCCCTGTCTGCTCTGCTCCAGTGCTATAGGTTTGAATAGTTATTTAAATAACTCCCTTGGCATTTGCCTGCTGGGATGATTTGATGGCTAAATAGGGGGATAGAGGTCTGGTTTCTTTATTCAATCTCAGTCTGATTAAGACTAAAATGAGGCCCAAAGAGAGGTTTCTGACTTAGTTTACACCATCTGCCAGAGAGTTTAGCAGTTACTGGATAATGTGCATACTTGAGCACTCAGGTAACAGAAACAATTCTGAATCAGGATTGTTGTTTTAAATGTATAAACTCTGGCTGTCACAGATCAGATATCTACTAGCCAGTTAAAGTAGGAGCAGAAAGAATTATTTGTTTAAAGTTTTAAATCGGAAAGGAAATATATTCTTATGGATCTTTATGGGCCTTCAATCATTCAGGCACTAGATTGCCAATATCAGACCATTTTTTGACTGCAGGACTGACTTCATAATCTATTTCTAATGTGAATTCAGTTTTTATGCCTTAAATAATGTCCTTACCTCCCTATGATGCATCAGGATCCTGTCTGCTCTAGAAAAGGAAGTAGAGGCAGAAGTTCCTCATAGTTGAAGGAAACAGGAATATTTAAAGCTGTTTGCAATAAGCCCAGTTTTGAAGATTCAGGAAGTAAGCATTCGAAGCAGTTTTCTGACTGGGGTATCTGAGGTTGGTTCCCTAAATCTGTTACGGCTCTGCTTGGCTAAGCAGCTAAATGATGAGTTAAACATGTAAATCCCCGTTGAGTTGCCTTTATTTAATACTTAGAAGTATCAATTGTGGACATCTAAGTCTGTACTGAGGAACCTATCTATCAAGATCAGATCCTACAAGGGATTGAGAACCTGCTTAATGCTTGAAAATCCTATTAGCTTCATGGTCAATATCCCGGGATTTGATCTGTAAAAACAACTCTTTGGGCAAATATTGTGGCTACTCATTGTGATGCTTCAACAAACCATCTGAGAGCTTGTATCTGAAAATCAGACCCTCCTTACGTTTCAGTTGTGATTGGACTCAGTTTTCTCCATAAGAAAAGTTAAACTTCTAGATTTTCAGAATTCACATCAGTGCTGCATTAAGGATAAAGGTGACTATCAAAATAGGGATGCCTTAGTCAAAGCAGATGGTTTTTTGGAAATGTTGCCCTTCCACCTTCTGATATAAAGACACTATGAAATATAACTACAGTGCTCAACAATGGCATCCAGCAGCCCTGTTAAACTTGTTGTGAAGTAATACCACGTGTTTGGTTTTCTTGGGTGTTAAAAAAAGTGGCTGTGTAGAAAAGTGATTAATGTGTACAGATACTTCAGGGTAGTCTTTCAACCTAAGACTATGAAGTAGTAACTGTTAATGTGATGTGGGTCTCCAAAATTTAGTTAGGCACACTGTAATTATTAGAAACACCAAACAGATAGTACAGTTCTTATTCAGAAGGGGATTTCTATGCTAAGCGATGGCTCCAGAAAAAAACCCAGTGAAGATCAAGACGAAATCTTGTGTGCAGCGAGCAGATGTGAGAAAATGCTGAAATCTGGTGGGCTTGGAAAGGTCCTAAACTTGTATATGTGGGAACAGACCCTTAAGAGAGCTTCAGGTGAAGATGGTTTACTGCCCTGATTACCCTTTTTGGTACAGAAGACATGGAATAAACAGCAGAAATCCCTCAAAACTGTAATCAGGAGAGGGGAAAAAAACCAAACCACCAAATCAAAACAAATCTCCCTCTGCATGCCGAGCATACCACACAAAGAGTAGTGTGGAAATCTGCCTGCTGCTCTTCCTGCCCTCTGTCAGCTCTGCTGCCTTATGGACTGGAGCCTTTGTCATCTCACTTTGGGGCCATGGACCCTCTCTTTAAGATTGGGGTGAGGAGCCACTTGAATAAGAACTTAGGTTTGTGGATGCAGATAATGGAAGCACATGGGAAAAGGGAGCAGACGGCCTTTGTCTTCTCCCTTGTGGGAGCTTGTTCTCACACATGTTTTCAGTCTCTGGCAGGTCCTAAGGCATCCTGCAGATGACAGGTGGAAGGGGAGAATAGTCACCCCTTGTGCTTGGGGCATGCTCTGCATCATAATAAAATGGTAGTGCTGGCAGGAAGAGGGGTCCCTGTATGCCAAGGAATTGGATTTCTAGCCAGGGAACTTGGTGGGAGTTGGTTAAGTCCTTCAGAAGAGGTGAGAGGTTCAGCTCACAATTCTTTCTGCCGCAGGACCCCAAAGGGCTTTGCAGGTCTCTAGAAAATCCCCTGCTCCTCCCTGGCCCTTCCTGCTCTCTGGGGAGAGAAGGAAGCAGGACTACATTCTGGTCAGCAGCCTGATTGACACAAAGCAAGAGGAGGCTGCAGCTGTGATCAGACTTTGCCCTGGAATATTTCACCTCCACACCCTCTTTGGGAGTCAACCCCCTGCTGCCCTCCATTGCCCTCCCATGCCAGGCTGGGAGGTATACATACCTCCATGTTGACCTGGATGGGCTGTCTCTCCCCGCTCTTGGTGTGGGGCACCCCTTCTGTGTCGTAGATTCCTGTGTAAGAGGCCACTTGTGCATCCCGCGATGTCTCCTCCAGGGGGACATTGACACCCCCGATGCCCATCGTCCTGCAAAGAGACAGGATCCAGCCTTTCATCCCCATATGTCCCCTTCCCTGGCAGCTTGGAGCCAGCACGTGGGCTTGCAGCCTGGCAGCCTCTGTGCTGGGGGATGCTTCAGGGATTTTTAGCAGACTTGCATGTGCTGCTGACTCACTGGGGCTCCTGAAAAATGTCTGGGCTCTGTAGGCACAAAGGGAAGGAGTAGCAAGGAAAGGCAGGAGGGATCTGATTTCCAGTAGCTGGGGAGAGGTCAGTCGAATCTCTTCCGCAGGGCTGCCCCTCCACCCAGAGCTGGTTCCCCATCTGGTCCCAGTCCCTGCTTTGCCAAGCTGCAGCGAGGCTTGGGCATGCTGCAGGGGCTTCTTCCTCCAGGAAAAACCGCGGGGAAGGAGGGAGAAAAGGAGCTGGACTCGAAAAAATCTCCGGGAGAAGGTGGGGAGAGAGAGGGAAGGAAGCGACTCCCAAACGCAGCCTCCCTTCCTCCCTCCCTCCCGAGCCAGCCAGGCAAACACCGGGAACAGCTGGCCGGGAACACAGAAACGGGGCCACCAAGGCAAAAAGGGCGGGGAGGCAGAAATCACGGCAATCCCGCGCTGTCAGCCTGCCAGGAAAAAACATTAAACCTCTAAAAATAAAGGGGAGGAGAGGGAGGGGAGGGCAGGGCAGGGTCGGGGGAGCCGCCCCGGGCAGGGCGGCCGCACTTACGTGGCCTGGACGGTGCCGGGCCGGAGGGACACCTCGATCTTGTACTTGGCCCCGGTCAGCAGCTTGATGGTGCGGTTCTGGCCGAAGCGCTGCCCGTCCACTTTGAAGTACACGGCCCCGTCGTTGGGCTGGATTTTGAGGGAGACGCTGATTTTCACGAGGCCGGGGATGTCGCCCATCGCTTGCGGCCGGAGGGGGGGCTGCGGGCTCTGCGCGCGTCTCGCCCCCTCCGCGGAAAAGGCGGCTTGGACGGGAGCGAAGGAGAGGAAGAGGAGGAGGGAGGAGGAAGAGGAGGGGCTGCCGGATCCCAGCCAGCCCAGCCCTTCCCAAAAGCAGCGGATGAGATACTAGATTTATTTATTTATTTTTTTCTCTCCCACTAATCGCGGCGCAGCATCTGGGCGGTGGATGCCCTCACCACCCCCCCACCCCACCCCGCCCCGCCCCGCCCCGCCCCATATCCCGGTTTGGGGGACATTTGCAGCTGCTCGGATTGCAGGCGGTTTCCAGGGAGTTAATCCGGCCCCGATTACTGCAGCCTTAATCCCGCGGTTGGTCGCGGAGGAAACGCGAGGGGCCCGTTCAGCACCACGGGCGCGGACAGCGGCGCGGGAGGGGAGAGCCCCGAGCGCTCCTCCGGCCGAAGGGAGCCCTCAAATCATCCCGCAGATCCCCTCATCCAGATGAACCCCCCCCTCGAAATCACTCAGGGAAACGCGTTCCGAGGGCTGATCGAGCCCTCTGGGCTGACAGAGCCCTGCTGGAGCATCTGCGCAGCGATACGCAGGAGCCGGAGCTGCCCGAGAGAGAGGGGAGGGCGGAGAGCAAAGACGCGTTTCTGTAGTTCTGTGGCTCTTCTCTCCCCCTGTGCGGCAAAAGGGTTTTGTTGAGTCACCGTGCCTGGACTAAGGGGTCACTTTCTTGACTGTCAGAGTCACCATGCCCCCGGCTGAGGGTCAGTGTCTTGCTGCCTCAACATCAGCAGATCAGGGCTTCTGCCGGGATTTTTTTAATCACTTAATTGCAATCTTCTTATTCAAATGAAGAGGGGGGAAAAAAAATCCCACTGTAATTACAGTATCAGATGAGAATCTCATATCTTTAATGCTACTCTTTACCTATGGCTGGTACCGTTTGTTCAAGGACAAAGATCTCTGAAACTGAAAGTTGTGCAATAATTCATATCTCCATCCGTCTCATTCCCATCTAACAGTCAGAGATTTCTTTTAACCTGGGAGTATGTTTGTGCATCTTTTCCATTTTTGCTTTTGTTCTTGTTTGCTGTTAAAACTACAGCATCCTTATGGCTGCCATAATGTCCAAGCAAAAAAATATGGCCCAAGTGGCCCAAGTCCCGTGTCAGAGTTAATTATTTTGTTAGGAGAATTTCACAGCTACATGTTGCACTGTATCTGATGTATTTGCTTTTCTAAGGCTAGGATGTACACATGGTGGTGAAATGTATTGCTAAGCCAAATGGAAGATATAGTATTGCCCAGCTGCATTCCCTTGTGCATGTAAGTTACTCAGTGAATTGATTTTCTTATGAACACTAAGCAAAATAATACACTCTGCTGAAAGCCTCTGAAAAAAAAAAAAAATCCTACTGTGTTTGCCTTACTTAGGTATCCAGCTAAACACAGGCTTCATAATGTGTTCAGCCAGACAGGTTTCTGCAAAGATAGGGGCAGGACATGATCCCTGCCTCTCAGAACTTTGCATCTTCACAAAAAAAAAAAAAAAAAAAAAAGTGCCTACATGTGCATTTCTCCTTACCTCATTTCCTGACTCTCAGAGAATTCTCGTATTTTGTTACATTCTGTGGAAACTACTGCACTTTGTGGCTTCCTGGAAGTTGTGCTTGCAGCAATTCCCACTTCTGTAAGTTTAAATGTTATTCAGTACAAAATCACAGGGGCCTCACACGTGGGGAACCTGATAGTGTCACTTGAAGTGGTGTGTGAAGAGTGATGGCCATTGCCAGGGATCAGCTTTACTTGCCTCATGGGCCAGACGTATCATGTTGTAGTAAATTGTGTGTAGCTGAAGACATTGATTGCAATTAGTTTCCCAAGTACATGAGAGGTCAGATCTATAACGAGGGTTTTTTTCACTTATTATTTCTGCCTGAATGATCATCTTTCTATGGACACAGCTCAGGCTGTGACTTTATTCCAGACCACTACTGGGAGAAAGTGGAAAACATGAGGGACAACTAAAAAAAGCATCGTATTATGGATTGTGTGTGCGTAGGCTGAGCAACTGTTCTACCATGTGAAAGTGAAACATGGTGAGAGTAGAACACTTATGAAGAAGGAACTTTAAATTTAGGCAAGACCTTTCTTTTTATCGATCCAATAACTTCACATGTGTTACTACATTTACTTATGTGATCCTACCAGATGCTCCTTATTAGTGTAGATCAAGGGGAGGGATTGCCTTTGGTAAGTATTTCTGCAAGGTTCATTTTGTTGCTGCCCGCCTTAACAGCCCTGACCAGCCTCACCTGGGGCTGCCCATGGGCCCTATTTTAGCTCAGTCCTGAGTTTTAGCTCCTTCCTGAATTATGCTTAGGGCTGCTGCTCTCCAGCTCTGCTACAGACATATCCAGCCGTGGATGCCCTGGATCCTGACCTGCAGACTGACCACCTGGCTTGACCTCAGCCCATCCCCATGGAGGTGCCTGATGCTGTGGGATGTGTACTGGCTGTAGAAACCCACGTGCTTCCAGTCTCCCTGGGGATTCTCTGTGGGTTCCAGCCCCCAGGCTGCTACATAGTTACTTGATATTAATTGTTTGATATTGTGTAGAGAGGAAAATACTGGCAGGAAGAAGAAGTTGTGGATGAAGAGTAAATGTGCTGACTTTTACAAAATTCTAAATAGATTACATATCATAGACTTAGGAGGAGGTCCTATTTCTCCTAAGCCACAGCAGTAACTTACTTTCAGGAACAAGAGATAAATTTGTGTCTGTTCCTCCATTCTCTACACCTGCATTTGAGGGGTGAGGTTGGAATATTTAATGTCTTTATAAACTACAAAACTGCTTTTTCTGGTTTGTGCTTTTTGTTTTGGTTTTTTTTGTGGGGTGGGGGGGAATGTTGGGGTTTTTTGTTTTTCAGTCCTTCAAATCTACTTTTTGTTCCTCTGGTACCTGACATTTCCCAACCTGTTGTGTAGTGTCAGCAAGGTACATTAAGTTAATTCCCTCCCCTCGGAGCAGAAAGATTGCAGCACTCACCTGTGCCCTGGTAAAATCCTCAGTGGTTTTGAAGGGAATGTTATTTGAGTGAGCTGTAGCCAGCAGTTCTCATCTCTCCGTGTCTTCCTAAAGCTAGGAGAATCTTCTCACAGTGCAGCTACGTCCTCCAAGACCTCTTTCTTGTGCTTGGACCTTCCCTGCTGTGTCAATATCACCTGCACTTATCACTGATGAGGAACTACTGTAGGGTAGAGCTGGATGCATTCAGTGAAAGGTCAGAGATAATGTGCAGATAAGCCCTGACCTATGTTTTGTGCTGGTCCAAGTTGTCTAGAAAACATTCTGGAGAAATCAGTTTGGTCTCTTGAGTGCATCCACTGAGTATGATCTTTCTAGATATGATAATATGTTGACTGCATAAGCTTTTCAGTATTAGCATTTATGCAGGCAGACCTTCTTGCTAATACATTAATCCTGCTGCACAGTTCCACAATCATTAAATAAATAAAATGTGCCTTGAGGTCAAATCAAGATGGTTCATTTAAGGCAGTCAAACCACAGCATTTAGATTCTAAGGTGACATGGGCTATACCGTCTTCAATTAATTTCTTAACATAACACTAAATTTGGAAATGTTGCAATGTGGGGTTTCTTTTCAAGTAGGGTATGCAAAGCCACAATATTTCATTCACTAAAAATAGCCATGTGTGATTCCCTGTAAAGGGAATTGTGCTGAGATTTGCACCTGTCAGCTCTTAATTTCATACTGTGATTCTTTTGAGCCCTCTGTCTCTGTGCAGAAGAGAGAAAGAGCTTTACTGAACTATAAGCTGGACAGTCTTTATCTCCTTTGCAAATCACTTGTATATATTATTTTTCCTGTGCAGACAATAATTTTGAACATATAGCATTTGTTATAATTTCCCTTGGAAATGCAACTTGATTTGCTGTAGTGCTGCATATTTATGGAGAGCTCATGTGCTCTGTTACAGATGGGGTGAGCTTATGGCATTTACAGTACAGCAAACATGTTTGAACCAGCTCTGCAAGGGCTCATGGAGAGAGCAGTGAAGCTGATGTAACAAGCTGAGGAAGTGCCTGCCTTCCTTGCAGCTGTCATATTTATTTGCAAAAGATATGGTTTCAATTTTCTATATAAACACTCACTCTGATAGATCCCTTGCTCAGATAAATGTGTTTGATCACTTTTTTTTTTTTTTTTTTTAATGCTTGAGGGAGCTTGGATTGTGAAGTAGCAGAAACAAAGCAGAATATTCTGAGGAAACACAGCAGCAAGATCTCCTGTACAAGAACAGGTTGCTCACCAGTAAACTGAGCTAAGATACTCAGCTCTGTTGCAGATTGTGCTTCTGTGACAAATGCTGCTCATCCAACATTACACACCTTTACCTACTTCAGACAGGAATTGGGAGAGCAAGGTAAGTTACAGCAGGTTTCCATGTTGCAGGTTACTTTGTCTTTCTGCCAGACAAAGCTCTTCCTCCCCTCTGTGGAGAGCTAGAAGAAATACAGCTCTTCCTTTATCTTATGCCTGGTGCTGCTTTTCAGGAACGGCTGGACAAAGACGATCTGCATCCATATCCAAGCTGTCCTTCGTACCCACCACGGCCACCGTGTGGTTAAGGACCATTTTGCCTCACGAGTGATTTAGCTGTCAGCATGTTTCTGCCTGGGGGGAGATAAGTGCTGACTCCCCTGGGGGGTGGCATGTGACAAATGAAACCAAACCTCAGCGTTTAAAGAAAAGGATTGCTCCAGATGTGTAAGGTGGAAGGGCAAAAGGACGAGCTGAGCTTTGAAGATGAAATAGAAACAACATAGAGCAAAGAAGTGTTATAAAAGTGGTTGCTTTCAGCTAATGTTGGATGGAGGTGATTTTGTGCTTTGACACTGAGTTGCTTAGGTAGTTAATGATAAATTCTTGAGTCTTTGGCTGTGTTTAAAATTATATTGCACACCTCCAAGGGCTTTTCATGCAGGTAAATGAGAAATGGAACTTTTGTGAAATTGAGGAGTCAGTAATCTTTTCTGTTTGCTTTAAACCCCTTTTTATTATAAGGTCATATAGACGTTCTATTGGAGAGGATCCCTGGTCATTTTGTATCATCAATTTATCATGCAGGGCTCTCCCTGCATCCTGTGGGCTTGACTCATCCTGACTCAGCACAAATACTGAGTCAGCAGGAGCAGGTGAGCAGGAAAATCTGGGGAAAGGATGCCTGCAGGGAGGAAAATGCCAGCATATTCTTTTGACTTTGCTCACCATAAGCCCTTCCAGCTGGGAAAGTGGTTTCTTTTCCTCAGGCCTGAAGGGGGAAGCAAACTAGAGACAGAAGGAGTTAACTGTGATCCCATTCTTGGTCTCTAATCCTTGCTCTGGGCTCTGTAGCATTATGGCCTCAAGGCAGCTAATAAAGGGATATTTAGGCTTCCAGCCACACTGTGAAAGGTATTTAATTTGAATTGTTGCCTGTGACCTGTATTTTTGGGTTATCTAATCAGGAAAAAGAAAAAATACCTTTTCCCAAAGATGAAACCACTGAAATGAAAGGGAAGATGAAGGAAATAATTCACCTTCTTAAGCAAAAGGAACCAGTGGCATTGTATAGGAGGAGTCTACAATCTCCTCAGTCCATCAGACATAATTTTAAGGCTTATGGGAAATGAAGGGAGCCTTCATATATAACTCAGAATACAGCTAGATCATCTCCTCTCTGGGAATGCATCTTCATTCCAAGTTCTGGAAGTGGTAGGCAAATTCTCTACTTTAAATGTGACACAAGCTTTTTTGATCACTTTTTAATGGTAAATTTTTACTTTTAGCTCCGAAGAGCATGAAGCTTTTATTAGCTCTGTGTGAGTTTCTGTCTCTAATAATTTTAAAATCTGTTTGTTGACTTCAAGTACACTTGACAGCCAGAGAATTGGAAAGCATATATGGAGTCCTTGATTTGCAAAGTGCCTAATGGATGACTGGTTAGGTCAGCAACAGGGCCTTTAAGCAGTCAGATCCTCACAATAGCATGATTTACATGAGCAAAGGAACAATTTACTGAGATTGCAGGTTTTAGAAACCTCAAACATGTAGTGGTACATAAAATCATCACAAAAAGGTGTGCTTTGGACAGAATGCACTTCAAAGTGTTTCCCCTGAGATAAGTGGTGCAGACAGATGCTCTGCCTGCAGAGAGACTGGAAGTGTAATTTGAGCAACAACTAGTCGAGAAAGGCCTGGAAAGGAAAATCTCTATTCAGACAGTGGGGAGAAACATCCAGCAGTTGGGATAGTAAAGCACTAATATAGATAATCAAGGAAGGAGTGGAGTCTCGTCTGTGGGAGAACCACTACATAGGCATCAGTGAGGAATGTCTAGAAAAGATCTCTGAGGGTTCTGCTAACCCTCTGATCCTCTATCACAGGGCTTGTCAAACTTCTGTGTACTTCTGAGTAAAGGCTGAGACACACAGAGGCAAATGGACAACCGGAATTTCTGTCTGAAAAAAGTCCCTCTTTGGGGATCTTTACAAGTGGCAGAGGTGACAGATGGAGTCACCCTGGGCTCAACCCTCATCTGAATGGGCTTAGCTGCAAAAGTGATTTGTAGTCTTGTGCTTGGGAGAACACTTTGCTCTTGCCAATGGAGCATTTTCCTTATTGGCTCCCATACTTCCTTCTGTATGGGGAAGAGGGATTGTGACTCTGATATATATAAAAAAATTATGGGTTTGCCTTGTCTTTTCCCAAATATAGCCAAAGGAGCTCTGCAGCAAGTAAGAGATGCTTGTAGAAAGTGACACTTTGCGGTCGGTGCTTTATATAATGCTCTGGTCTAACCCATTTACGCCCGTTTGACAGCTGACCTCTCTGGGAGGCCTCAGCACCGACCTCCAAAACTGATCAAGTCTGACAAACACATTTCCTGTGTCAGCAGAGGGTGCATCCTCACTAACCAGGTGAGGACCCTCCAACTCGCTGGCAGACTCCACATGCTCACCTGCTGGGAATGAGATTTTGAGGAGAGGATGACGTGAGAGCACTGGTGAGTTGGAAACCTGTCTCTGAGATACTTTGGGCACACACTGCAGCAGCACAGTACTCTGTTTTTGTTTTGGTAGAGTTCATGTATTTGCAGAGCGGGCCTGAGCACCAAAGTGCTTATTTAATTTCCCAGGATTCTGTCATCAAGGCTGGCTGCGTTTGATACGATGGAGTGTTTTGTCAGGCTGCTGCCTGTGCTGTCAGAGGCAGGCTATAAATACACACGTGCTTCTTGCATTTCCCTATCTCTCTTGGTCTGTAAGAGGAAATGGGCTTGTGATTAGCAGTCAGAGGAACTTGTGAAATGACACAGCTGTACTGTAAAAACGCCCCAGCCCACATACTGTGCTGCCAGAGGAACTTTAACTGTTAGAGAGCAGGATTGCCCAAGACATGGAGCGAGAACCGACGCGCATAAGGGAAGGCTACTTGGTTAAGAAGGTAAGTGGGCAGTTTTGGACTGAGTGGAAGAGAAAACTAACTCTGAACAGGCTGGGGAGGCGTAGGGAAACATGCTGTGAAAGTTTGGCAAAACAGGTAACAGCTGGAAATAGCCACAGCCTACTTTATTGCACTTAACTGAGTTAAACATCAAGGAAGAACAGTGAGATTAGAGAGGCTGGATCACCTTGGCCTGGAGACAGTGCGTGGGGTCATGGGCACATCCCTTCTTTGGGAAGGCAGTTGCTGCCCCACTGCTCTGTAGTCTTTTGTGGTACAGCCCATAGGATAAAGCCTTAATTTTTATTGAAATTGGCAGTGGCTTCCACTGGCAGAGCATGTCGGAGTCCAGCCTTCAGGAAGTACTGGACTTGTCTGGTTATGAGTAGAAATATTGTAACCTGTGGTAAACCCACAAACAAGAGGAATTCACAGCAGTTCTTGTCTTGTCATTTTAATTGATTTTTTTAGCAGAAAATCAACCCAGTGGGCAAAATTGGACTCTCAAAAATGGTAAATTTTTATGACTTATTAAAAAAAAAAAAAAGAAAAATAATCAAAGGAAAACAGCACTCAACCCACATGTGGTACCCAGATGAAACTCCTTTTTGTTGTTTCTCCCTTCAGCTGAGTTTTGAGAGAACACCCAGAACAGCAACTTTTCTTTGTGAGGCATCTTCTGCTTCCAGTGAGGGCTGCAGAGGCTGGAAGAAGGTCCAGGTCCTGCTTTTAATAAGATCTTGGCTGATTATTTTCCATCCCTACCCTGTAATTGAATGTAAGGTCTGATTTAGAGTGAAAAACTTGGGTCTCTCTTTGTAACAGAAAGAGCAAGGGGAGCTAATATTTTTGATGAACGGCCTCTGTTTTGGGGCCCACCAATGCTAGTTGTGCTTTGATTAAGTCTTCAGGGGAACTGTTGGTTTTCAGAATATCTAAATGTTCATTTGGCTGAGCACTAAGTCACCTGGGTATCTGGGATTGTGACCGCTGTTGAAGCTGGCTGCAGGCAGGACCAGACAGGTTGTGTGGCTGGAGTGCAAAAGTCTTGGTCATTCTAGCAGTTAATTGTGCTCAACACAGAGAAACAGGTTGTTTCAGTCTCTGAGAGTTTTGCTGTGTGTTTCACTCTATGTAGAGTCCAGACTTGTCTTTATTTCTGTATTTCTTGCACCTAACAGCTGTGTTTCAGGAATAGGAAGCAAAAGCTTTAAAAGATGAAATGAAGCCCTTCCATTCCTCACCACTGCAGTTGGAGGTCTGAGGCCTCAGGCCCTTAAACTACTCATTACTCTTACAGTTTGTTCTTAAATGGCTAGAAATCCTCTGGGATGTGTGCTTTCTTATCAGACAGCCAAGCCCCAATGACTGACTATTGTAGCATCAAGTCCTAAATACAGCACAGTATGCTTGCAGTCCTAATGTGCCAGTTCACATTTAGCAATTTTGAGGGTTGTTCATAGTACATCATCTTGACCACAGTGGCTGGGGCTAATTGATATTGATGAGAAACATCTGCAATGCAATTTTGGAAAAACTCGTGTCTGGGGTGACTGCAAGGGGAAATTAGTGGTGGTAAGACGGATAATAACATTTATCTTCATGTAAGATGGGTGTGGTTGTGGTACGTTTCCCTTGAGACACTGACTGTAGTTACTTCAGCATCAGCCAGACACTTCCTGGGAGGTCATATCTTCATTGGATATCATGTGAAGAGTGATTAATTGAACATAATATGCACAGTGATTTATTGTTGCAGGGCAGCATGTTTAATACCTGGAAGCCGATGTGGGTCGTGCTCTTAGAAGATGGAATTGAATTCTACAAACGGAAGGCTGACAGCAGTCCCAAAGGGATGATCCCACTGAAAGGGAGTTCTATAAATAGCCTATGCCAAGATTTTGGCAGAAGAATGGTAAGTACTTATTTTGTGACAAGGTTTGACAGTATATTTATGCCCCTGGAGGCACTGAGGGGGCAAAAGGCTGGTGGCCACAAATTCCTTGCAATCATCCCAGTGGTGATTCTCACTTGTCTCAGAAAGTCACAAGCAGGCTTGGACTTGTGTAGTGCTCGACTTGAAGGCAATTTAAGAGGACTGATTCAGAAAGCATTGGGTGTTTTTTATTATTTTGGATTTTCTTTCAATCTCTGGGTCTGTCAGAGAGCAGAGCTAATTTTTATTGGTGTGAGGACACTTTGCAGCTGAATGTCAACAAATTCCTGTATTAAATATAAATCAAACTGCCACAGAATAAAGCTGTGGGAAACCATTTCATGAGCAGTGGAAGCATTTATTGTCCAGGAGCAACAACTGGCTTGCTTAGACAGGAAGGAGATAAATGCTATGACACACATATTTTGCTATAGGCTTCCTGAAAAACAGTTGTTGGTAAAACAGAATTTCTAGTATGAGCAAAGAATCGTACCTTTAGTCAGTAATTTGTTATTTTGTCAACTTGATTTCATCAAATAGGCACTACATCCCCAGGAATTCCTCTGACAAAGGGGTCCCTCAGAATCTGGAAAATTATCTAATTGCAGTTTAAAGCAATTTACCATAGGGATGCCTTACTGAAGATAGAAGTCTCTGAGAGTATTAGAAAAATAGGAAAAGAAGTCTGAGAGACTGCATGAAACAGCAAACTTCACTTCTCATTTGAGAGAGGAGAATTAGACCTGTCCTTAGGTTTTGTGATAAGTGGAATCAGTCGTGTCAGATTTGAACCTGCTGGCTTTCCTTTTGCCCTCTTTTCTTTCTTCAACTTATTTCTTTTTTTTTCCTTTGTGCAGAACTCAGATTTGTATGAAAAACCCCACCTTGATTCTTAATGAGTCTCATCCATTGAGAGAAAGGGACTCTTAAGTTATACTGAGGTAGTACAAGAAAAGGATGGCACAGAGAATAAAGATTGCTGTTAATCCTGTGCTAATTATCTAATTAACAACCCTCAGCACAGCACTCCTTACTCTATACATGAGGTATGAGGCATGGGGAGAAGGGTACTGTGTTCAAGAGTATCACATATCCTACATTGTAATGGGAGAAATTAAGTTTTTCTCAGAAACCATTCATTTCCAAACAATTTTGTCTGAGGTTTTGTTTTTTTCCTTTAACTCCCAGAAAGGCACAGCCATCAGTACTGGTCCATAATAGTTGCTTGGAAATGTCACTAACAGTAACACACTAAACAATAAAGGAAAAATAATTCACCAGCATATGTGCATTCCATAAAATAGGCAGAGAGGTCTGAAATATCCAGTGTCTGCTGAAGGCAAAGAGAGAGAGATCCTCAGCTGCCCAAGGGGCTGCTGATGTACCAGTCTGCAGAAGATGCATTTCATCTGTGTGGAAAAGTGACAAAGTCTTTGAGGATCATTCCCTTGGCTGCAATGAGTTTAACATTATGCTTCATTTGACATTATAAGTTCACCTAATGAGCTTTACATTATGTTTCATTTTAGTTGCTGGGGTCTTTTCTGAGGGAGAATAAAGGCAAAAGGAACAATCTGAGGTTGAGGCACCTGAAATACCTTTCCATAAGTAAGATCTGATGAAGGATTTGCTGAAGTTAGTGGGAACAATCCAAACAACTTCAGCAGGTGTCAGAGCAGATCCTCCTTATGGAGTTGGTGACGTTTTTCAGAAGTCCATAGACCAATAGCCCTGGAGATGTATTTTCTCTTAAAATTTGCATCACTCAAACAGTCAAAACTTCAGCATGCTCATTCACATGAGCAAAGCCATTGCTGGGATTGTTCTTGAGAACATCTACATATATTCTTCTTCTACAAATAGTTCTTCAAAACAAAGTATCTTCATTTTTGCATCTTACAGTTTGCAGCTTTACTGTACAGCTGAATCCAGTGCCTCTGCATTCCATCCTGGCTTCTCATTGGTTGTGTGGTCAAAGCATACAGTTATTCCTCTTATGGGAATAATTCTGGTTCTTAGGTGGTTTCCATACATTGATTTCATATGGCTAAAAATGAAAGTATGTTTTTAAGACAGGAGTTCTGTAAGGCAAAAAGTGGGGTAATTTTCATTAGGTAAGCTTTAAGTCTAGTCTCACTTGGGCCCAGTTTGGAGCATGGACTATTGGGCCACGAGCTGACTTTTATATTTCTCTGGTTAGATTTCAGTTTTATGAATCAGCTTGTGTACCTGCACCAGAGCCTCACTGGAAAGCTTAGAGCACATCACCAACATGTTTTGTTTAGTAAATCAGCTGCAAAATGTAGGTGCTGAGGGGAAAAGAAGCAATGCTGGATTTGTTAATCAGAGATAAAGCCTGTCCAGAAGAGGCTGCAACTCCATATTTTGAGACTATATTTCAAAATGCATTCACCACTGTTCACTATTTTTGATTTGGTGTTTTATCATTGCTTAACGTTATGTTAATTCTGCTATACTTCAGCTTTCTCTGTTTTCCCCATGGCTTTTCTTTGGATAGAGTTATCCTGTATGGTCTAATTTTCTCAAAAGTGCAAACACATACATATCAACAGAGAGAGGCGTGGTCACTTCTAGGATAGGAGACTCAACCTCTTCACCAGTTTCAGAGGAAGCCTGAAGTCCAGCTTAGTGGCCTGGCTTTCTGGAAGCTAAAGTTAAGAGAAATGGTTTTCCCAGTCTCCTCTGTGTACTGGAAATTAAAACTCTCCTTTAGCGTTTCACTGTAAGTTATTTCTCAGCCTCTTGAGAAGGCTAATTTTTCTTCTGGTAAAAAATGTCTTAATGCTTCCACATTTCATTCCGTTAATCTGGTGTGTTAGCATGACTTGGATATTGGGATTTACAGAGATCTGTTTGCTTTTCTCATGAATATTGTTTTTCAGTATGTAGCTCTTTACTGCATAATAGAAAAGATGGGTGTTGCTGGAAATCTGAGCATTGTCAGACAAAAAATGGTTACTTTTCTGTCTGAATTGGATTTTTGACTAACCACTGCTTTGTAAGTTTGAAATCTCTTCCATGAAAGTCAGTTGGACTTATGCACAATTTCAGGGTGTCAGAATTTTTCCTGTTGGCCATAATCTGGAAGATGCATGTTAGGGATGTTCAGAAATGTACCATTTACAAAAGAGGGCTTCGGTAGGCTGATTCAGTGGGCTGGTTTTCTAGCATAACTACATAACAAATTAGTTTCACTTATGGGGGAACTATATTTTAGAAGTGGAAACCCTCTTGCCTGAATAATTAGAAATTAGATCTAGATTTTCCATCCAAAAAGATCACTGAATGGAAATGAGTTCAATAAGTGTGAACTTTATGGGGTAGTTTTTTCATTTGTTTGGGTTTTTTTTTCAGGTTGGTGTTATTTTTTCTCTTTACAACTACCTTTAAAAGATCTTTTCTCATTTTTGGGAAATACAGTCTTTTCATTGTTGGTAGTGTGTTTATAGGCAGTGATCCCAAGATCTAGCCAAGGGTTGGATGTATCATCTCTCTACTAAGCCCTTAAATGTTTTCTAGTCTGCAAATGTACTCAGCTACTCTCCAGTGTGACTGTGACCTTTTCTCTCCTTGTGAGTCAGTAGCTGAGTAACCTGATGTGGGGTAGTTTTCCTCCTTCAGACTGTTCACATGTCTCTAAACACTAAGACAAATTTACACCCATTGTAACTCTGCAAGGGCTGAGTGCTTCAGCCTTTCAGCCGTGTTGAACTTCCCAGCAAAAGTTACAATCAGCACCTTATCAATGCCACTCACCTTGGCTGTACTGGCAGTGTCAGGATCACTCCCATGGAAGTAACAAAAGGATTCAGTTACCTGCAGTGCTTGTTCATGTTTTTCTTCAGAGCTTTTATAGTTTAACTGTGGCTCTAAGGCACTTTCCATAGTCCCTTAGGCACAGGTAGGCTGTGTGTCATGGAGGTACTTGGTTAATCATGACCAACTGGCTACACCAAAATAACTTTGTTTAAAAAAACCACGTAATTTATCATTTCAGTTTGTCTTCAAGCTCACTGCAGCCAAGCAGCAGGACCACTTCTTTCAAGCTGCCTACCTGGAGGAAAGAGATGCCTGGGTGCGGGATATCAAGAAAGCAATTCGCTGCATAGATGGGGGCCAAAGGTTTGCCAGAAAATCCACAAGAAAATCTATCAGACTGCCTGAAACAATCAACCTGAGGTTTGTTCTCATAGCTCTGCTCCCCTGTGTACTTCCCTTTGCAGGCAGCTGGCAGATATGTGACTTTGGTCTGGAAGAGCCATGAACATGTCTGTCCATGATACCTCATGATTTCTGAAAGACTAAAAGTTTCAGTGTGTACAGTGTGGCAGAAATGACCCAGAAATCAGAATTGGGAAGCTCATTTTTAAAATGTCACCGTTTACCCAGAACATGATTATTTATCAAAGGATTTTGCTGATAAGGAGATTTCTGGGCACACTGCAGTGCAAGCGGAGACCCCCCAGCCAGAAGTGTGATTCTGCCAGGAGACGCGTTTTTATACAGTATATAATTTATGCCAAAAATATTTTAGACCCTTTGTTTGTTTTCCGGAGAAATGCTGATGTTGGCCTAGTTTTTGGATGGTAAGGGAAGTGCAGTGCCTGCCAGAGAACATGGAACTGGCAAAGGGAGAAGACAAGATAAAGGGCACACACAGGAAGCCATCTGTTAGTACTTTAAAAAGGGAAGGACAACTTATTTTCTGCCTCTGAGAAGTAAATACCAAGATACCAACAAACCTGCAGTGATCCTTAAAAGACAGTAAAACTGCAGGGCCAAGATCCAACTAAATCTGGCTTCACAGGTTTCATCAGAGGATCAGGCCAAAGAACTTAGCCTGTGACATTTAATATTTGTCCTTCACTGATGTTACCTGTGGCTTCTGAGAGCATGAAGGCTTTGGGAATGTCACAGTGACAGGTTTTCTACTCAGCTCAGGACCTTTTGGGGGAAACACAGAGCACAGCAGTGAACTCTCCTGCTTGCACTGAGGCCGTGGGACCCTGGGAACGTGCCTCAGCAGTGGGTGTTGCTCTCTTCACAGTACAGTCACCACAAGCAGTTGCGTTCTCAAAATAGGGGGATGTGGTGAGCCATTTGTGCCCTCCACCCTCTGCTCCCACAGCTGTGACAGTGAGGTAGTGATACCTCCAGGCTTTTCAACCTGAATTTTTCAGGAGATGAAAATGAGCCATGCCCCAGCTCTGCAGGGAGCCATGTGCCAACCAAACACAAAGACCCCGTGAATGACGACGACGTTGTACAAACCGGCAAAACCTTTTTATTTGCTAACAGTTGCTGTGGTTCTTTTTACACACAGTGCTTTGTACATCTCAATGAAAGATCCTGAAAAGGGAATAAAGGAGTTGAAGCTGGAAAAAGATAAAAGAGTGTACAATCACTGCTTTACAGGTAAGGAGCTCTTGTCCCTCTTTTCCATACAATAAAGGGAGCACAGCACTGAGAAGCTAAAGATAGATAAAATAGCTCTAAGCTCTGTAGAACACAGAAGTTGTGAAGAAAGTCTGGCAGACATTTTCTTGACCAACCCAGGAAGTGCTCAAAAGATGAATCTTGACAAAGTGTTCAGTTATGACCACGGTAAGCAATGGAATTTAACCAGTGTCAGGAAGATTGAAGTAAATCGTTTGAGTAGGTTGCTGTGTGAAACACTTAACTCCAGAAGAATTATTCCATTCTGAATTTTTCATCACCAAACAGTGTCACATTGTAATTCCTGTTCTGCTCCAAGTCAAATCTATGGGTGTTCAAAAAACACATAGATGTAGCTCTTGGGGACATGGTTTAGTGGTGGACATGGCAGTGCTGGGTTAATGGTTGGACTGATCATCTGGGAGGTCTTTCCCAACTTTAATGAGGCTGTACCTCGCTGGATGACCCAGGAACCTTCCCAGATTAGCTCCCTCTGTTGCCGCTAAGAACCTTTCTCAGGAGATTGATGCACAGACAGAGTAGGCTTGTTGCCTCTGTATTTTTAGGCTTCTTCATGTCCGTCTTGGTTTGTGACTGATATTTTGTTGCTTTGTAACCAGGCACCTGTGTGATTGACTGGCTGGTGTCCAGCAACTCTGTCCGAAACCGCAGAGAAGGTCTCCTGCTCGCCTCTTCCCTCCTGAGTGAAGGCTACCTCCAGCCTGCCGGGGATACATCCAAGGCTGCTGCTGAGGGGCTGTCAGACACCCCCTTCTTAGATCTCAGCGATGCCTACTATTACTTTGTGAGCATTGCATTCTGTGGCTTTTTTTATTGTCTCAAGACTTTTCTCTGCTTTTCTCAGGCTTCCTGTTGGGCTTCTTAAATCCTGGAGGAAAGATTGTTCAGAAACGGAGAGATCCATGTTAATTGTGTTTGTGATGTTCAAAATGAGCTGGCTCACTTTAATAGTTGTATCTGGGACTTTTTTTTTTTTTTCTAACACCTTTCTAAGTGCGAATTGAGTGCTGAGACCAAGCTGGGTTCTTTTTAACTTAGACTCTGTTCCTGGTAATTGCACTGGTGGCCAGAATTTAACCATTGGTTTCCCTGATGATTCAGTGGAAGGGAAGAGTTATTCATTATCATGGGGCTTCACAGAGTGACACAAGCTACAAACCCATTTTTGTGCAGAGCCATCAAATCTGACTCCATGTGAGTGTGCACACACACACAGTTTGCCTATGAGCAAAGAAGCAAAAGTTTTTAATAGCCCCCAGTAATACCTGTCCTTGTTATCATACCTAACCTTTTCCATTTATTGCTTCATATTCTGTGGGTTGATTTGAAGAACTTGCAATGTCACAATCACAGTCAAATACTGTTTTAAAGACGTTTGGCTTATTGACTTAATGCTAACAAAAAAGTATGCCTTCTGTCAAGTAAAACCAAGTAAATTGATACTACAATTCTGTTTAAATGTACCACATAGAATCACTTGGCTTCAACAAAAGGACTCTTCCTTTACTTCAATTATTTTCCTAGAATATGCCCGTGGTAGGGAGACTTTAGCTGTGCAGCAATGGAAGCAGAGCACTGCTGGTAAAGGCAGCCTTTTGGCCATCACAGTTTGTGATGGCATCCCATGTGTGCTCTGCTTGCTTTTGGGTTGTTTCTAGTTCGGTTCAACACCAATATGGTGTGAGGAGGCCACAGCAGGTCAATGTCTGAGCTGGTGTCATAGAATTGTATTCCTACCTCTCACCAAAATGGTGCCACAGTGATTTGGATTGCTCCTCAACTTCACTGGGAGGTTTTTCCAGTATAAGGGTTGATTTTTTTTTTTCTTCTTTTTTCTTTCTTTTTTTTCTTTTTTTTTTTTGGTGGCAAAAAAACAGGGTGGAGGGAAGCCAAAGAGAAGCCATATTGGTACATGTATATAAGCATTCAGTGGCTTTGTAACTTCTGAATTTTCTCTTGTGCCCTTGCAGCCAGACAGTGGGTTTTTCTGTGAGGGATATTCCAGTGATGATGACGTGGTCCTGAAAGAGGAATTCAGAGGCACAATTGTCAAACAAGGATGTTTGCTGAAACAGGTCAGTATTGCCTGTGCTCCATCCTGTCACTAGGATGATGCTACGTGGGTACAAGATTACTCTTTTACACCCAGAAGCTTCAGAAAGAAGAGCAACTACCCTGTCATCTCCACAGTTGACAAGTTTCATCTCTCTCCCTCTGGCCTTTGCACAAAGAACACTTGATGTAGCGTGACAGCAGGAGCCTTGCCCAGCATTACAAGGTTCATTACTCTTACCACAAAATAAAACAATTGACAGCTTTAATTAGGAAAGAGTGCTAATGCAGGAGATGTGACAAGTCATTGGTACAAGGCAAAACTGAACTTGGGTAAAAAGGCTACCACTCTTGTGTCCCTCTGGACACACAACTGGATTCAGTTGCTGGTTTTCACAGGCTTTTTCAGCATACCTGAGCAAAGGAGTTGCTTTCAAGCACATTTGATGTGTAAGACAGAAGATAACTGTATACCTTCCTTTCCAGCAAAACTTTAAGCAATCAGTGAATGTCATGGTAAGTGTCTTACTTTCCAAGGCCATTGCAAGTAGATATTAGTGAACTGAAGGCAAAACCAGGATGCTTCAATGAATAGAATGGTTCAGGTGGAAGGGACTCTACAACAATCATCTGGTCCAACTGCCTGACTGCTTCAGGACTGACCTGATGGATTACACTCTTTGAGCACCCTCTCTCTAAAAAAATATTTCCTAATATTGAATCTGAACCTTTGTTGTTAGAATAGTCCTCGAGGGCTTAAGAACCTTTTGATGGTGCTCACGTGTATTTCTCTTGCTCAATCAGATTACTCAAAAGCAATGGAAGAAATTAGACCCACATCTTGCTGTTCTTTTACCCTGTCACATTCACATCTTCCTAGTTAGCAAGAGCTTCCTTGCAAACAGTGTAGCTAATGGAGAAACTGGTATTTTGAAATGCTGAGAGGAAGTGATTCATGGCGATCTTCCACCAGTGTTAATCTGCATTTGGTCACCCTCAGTGGGTTGTGGGTCACTGCTTGGGAAGGTCACTGCTTCTGCTGAGAATGGTTTCAGCACATCTAGACTTTCCACACCCATCTTTTCAGTCTTGAAAACAGGCAATTGGGCACCACGTCTATAGCAGAGAGTGGTGTTATTTCTGCTTGAGCTTCTCAGCCATGAGCCCTCCAGGGTGCTTAAGCCAGATAAGCATTTTTTTGTTGTTATCTTTGCAGGGAGAGAAGGACTTTCAGCTCATTCTTGCCAGTAGTTCAAGGTACCTTCCTGCAAGGCACTTAGCAGCTGTGTTTTCTGGCAGGCATTTAAACCCAGTTCTCACAGACCTCATGTGAATGTCATAACTACCAGACTACATGATATGTTTAGGGGAATCTCCCATGTTGAAGCTCTTCTGCTTTGTACAAAAAAAAAAAATAAAAAGAGAACAGTGTGATAGTCCAGTTGTTGTGCAAAACACTGGAAGGTAGCAAAGCCAGGTTAAAGTCCTAGTCCAGTGAGTATTTCCTGTCCAAAATATTCAGCTTTTTTCCCTTTTGTATTTGCATGTTCTCTCACGTGTGGGTAAACTCTGTGTGCAGGCAAAGCAGTTAATGACATTCCTATTTTGGAATTTTCCTAGGGACATCGGAGGAAGAACTGGAAAGTGAGAAAGTTTGTTTTAAGAGATGATCCTGCATATCTTCACTACTATGATCCTGCTGGAGTAAGAGATACTTGGCTTATTTCCCTGTTTGTTTTAAAGCCAGTCCTTTATAGAAATATCTGAATGGAGTATTTATGTGGGAGTACCAGGTAGGACAGTGGGATTGTCTGTGCTCCTATGGGCTAGCCATTCTCTGAAAAAGCAGAGTGAAGGATGGTTTCTGGGCTTCCAAGTCAGCGCGGCAAATGCCACCCAGACCTGGGGACAAGTAATACTGAACAGTACTCTCACCTCTTATCTGTGATTAATTAGAATTAATGTGTGCTCTCACTTGATCAAAACAAACTCAGTGCAAATGACCTCAAAACAGTAATTTTGCAGCTTATATTTGAGCAAATGTTGAGCAAATATCCTGTGTCAGGCTGAGACAGGGCATTCCATTCCTTGTGTAATTCTAGCAGGCCAAACCCTGCCCTAAGAAAGGACGAAGCAGTGCCATGGGCAAAGAGTGCCCCTCAAAAACTGGCATTCGTGTTGATTCAGCCCACAAGTTTTATCTCATCCTGCACTGTGCAGCAGCAGTGCTGTTGTGGGTTATGGATGCTTTATGCTGTGCTGTTCTCCTTGGTAAAGGCAGCCTAGACACACTAGAGAATCAACACTGAGGAGTGTCTGTTCCCATGCTAAGTACTCTGCAGATCCTGAATTCTGAATCCCGAAAGTGATTCCCTATTTATTTGCAAGTCTTCCCCCTACCACACCCCTCACCCTCTGTGTCACACACAGACTGAGAACCTCCTGGTTTCCTGGGCAACATACTAATTAAAATGGTTTTGTTTCTGTTCTGGAACTGTAGCCAGATATGAACATGTGAACAGTTTCAGAAGTGTTGCATTTCATTTTGATTTCATGTCCTCCCCAGGGAGAAGAACCACTGGGAGCAATTCACTTGAGAGGCTGCGTGGTGACAGCAGTGGAAGATATGCCAGACAGTAAGGAACCATATCAAATGAGCTGTGTAATAAGTTTTTGGTACATCCTTTCAATCTGCCTGAAATCACAAGTGTTTTTCACTCAAAGGCAATATATGTACAGTGATTTGGCAATTTTAATAAGTGGTAATTCTAATAACTCTTCTGTCTGAATTACTGGAATAGGATACTGTGGTAAAGACAGCAACAGGGAATTTTGTGTTTTGTCAGTTCTTTGGGGAAGGCTTGTCAAAAGGAAGATGCCATCCCTGTGTTAGGATAACTGGCCTTCAGACAAAGTAAGTTGAGCTTGATCATGGGAGGGGAATGTGACTTGTCTGCAGGATTGAAGATCCTTCCGTGATTTGAGAACAACTAGCCAGAGACTCCTGAAGTTGAAACGTGCAGAATTCATGGGTGGTTTCTCTGAGACAGAGAGCTATCTCTTGGCTCAGTCTTGCAATCTTGGACCCAATCTTTGTGACAGCCTGATCAGGCTCAGCTGCAGAAAGGAAGGAGATCCCCTTACAGTGTTTAAAGGAGGAAACATTTTAAGCACAAGACTTTATTCTCTCATAGCTGACTTTTTTATTTCTTTCTTGTAGCCAAGAAGTATGATGTTGACAACATCCTCTTTGAAATCATCACAGCAAATGAAACCCACTATTATATGCAAGCAGCCTCATCCACAGAGCGTTCAGAGTGGATCAAAGCAATCCAGACAGTTGCTAGGACTGGAAAATGAAGATGACCTGCCAGTGGGAAGACAGACAACTGAAATTGGTTACTCAAAACAGAACAGGAATTTCAGCATTTCAGTGAGAGAAAGCAATATCATCCAGAGAGGTGTTCTAAGGCTTGTGGGTTGGGGGTGAGGACAGGTAGAAATTTTCAATTCTACAGTGGGCACTAACAAACTAACATTTTTCCACTTGTGTTATGGTAATATTTCACTAAATTATAAAATAGGACATTAGTGTGTGCTGCTTAATCAGCCTACCTTGAGAAGGTTGTACTAAGTATCTTTCCCTGCTGCCACAGCTGAGAGTGAGAATTTCACCATTAACAGAGGACAGTCATGTCACTGCCTCTCAGGAGCTCGATTAGTCACCCTCCATTCAGCCTGTATTGTGTTTCAGGATTTTCATGCATTTCAAATTCCTCCTCAGACAAGCTTTACACCTTCTCCCTCACCAGATCTTTTTCCTGCTTGTTCACCTATTCAAGTAATGTCATAGATTAAAGGAAAGAAATCAACTCACTTGGACACCTGATCCACTCCTTTATAATCTGTCAGCACTGAGGGAGGGAAGAATACAAGCAACTACGGAATCACCGTGGGGAAAGCAAGTACAGCCCAATGACAGCAGTATGAGGAAAAGTCTCTTCCCACAATATTTCAAACATGAAGCAAATTCACTTCAACTTCTTCATCACCCAACTTTGCTCTTTGCTAAATTTCTCCACAAGAATCTGCAGTAGTACCATTGTATCCCTTTGTTTAGGTCTGCAAAGCAGTTGCTGAGGTGTCATGTACTGTACTATGCTTGAATTAAGAATCTTCCAGGAAAAGGGAAACGATCCATGAACTGGTTACTTGAACTACTGATTGAAGTGGGTTTGACCAGCTTTTTATTTTTTAACCTCCAGCAACATACTCAGTCCTTGATTCTGTACCTTAAGAGGAACCTTGTCCTTGCTGTAACTGAAATAAATGTTATTATTTGACAGGATCAGGTTACCTGATCTATCCTTGTATTTTTGTCTGACTGTATATCAAACAAACTTCCAAGTCTTAAACTCTAAGCAGGAGTTGAAAGTCAAGTTAATGTCAGATTTTGCATGTAGACTGTTCCAAGTGCAACTTCAAAACTTCTAAACCTCTGTTTGCAGACCTAATAAGGTACCTTATCCTTAAAACTTCTTATTTGGATTTCTCCAATCTAATGATAAACCTGGAGCTAAAGTTTCTCTTCCATTTTGCTTAATCATACCTGTAGCTGAGAAAATGAGCCTGAAGCTCTGTTGCCTTGTGTTATTTATCCCAAAGAAAACACAGCCTTTCAGGGACAGCAGGCTGGGAGACAGTGGATCATCATGTCCATCTAAGACAGCTGGTGGAAATCAGCTTCTGGCAGGGATTTCCTGTCGCTTATGCAAGTTGACAGGGTGGCTGAAGCCTAGTGTGTCCTTCTGAGGAAGGAAGACTCATGGTGAAAAGATACACTGCTTTTCCCGGCCTGCTTTCTTGATAATTGCTGCTTGTCACTGCCTATTTCTGCTTTCAGAGCTCACTAACCCAAAAATACCCAAGGGCACAGGAAAATAGAAAAAACCCCACCCCTCACAAGCAAACAACAGAAACTTTGTCCGGCTTACCAATGGAAGGATGTGACTGCCACTTTTTAATAAAACTAAAATATTTTAACAGTCTATGGCCTTGTCCTTTTTCCTCGTGCCCTGCCCACCTGCGAGCAGTGTTTTCTCAGGCAGAGGATGCTCATCAGTGTATTTATGGAAGAGCTCTGATGTTTGTACCAGACTATATTGATAGGGTCTCTAATCTCATAGGCAGTGCTTTTGAACAAAGGTTTGCAGGTGCCTCTGCTTCTTGGCAGCAGGGGGAAGATCTTGGCCATGGGAATTCAGTATTAAAAAGCACCTACAAGTCTGTCAGAGGTGATGAAGCCAGCCTAGTTATTTAGAAGGCATGGAAGGGAAGAGGCACATATCCTGAATACCAGCACAAGAGAAGTGAGAGCAGGTCTAGTGCGAGGAACTACTGATCAAAAGGAGAAAAACAGAAGAGCAGACCTACATGTGTCATGCTTCATCTAACTTTCACCCTCTAACTATTTAAATCACACTTTTACTACACCCTCAGCAATTTTTACAGCAACATCAGTTTCATTTTTACTTTACTTTCATTTTACTTATACGAATTAAGACTTTCTTTCATAGAGAACAGCAAAATAAACCCTTGTGGATAAGGACTATATTGATAATCTTCCCTTACTGAAAGACTTGTATGATATAATCTACTATAAATATCCTCTTAAGTTAATGTTTGATTTATCGCATCTTGGAGGGAGCAGCTTTCCCTCCCCTGGAGTATCAACTATGTGCTTACTGCAGTTAGGGTCAGGTTTTTGGGAACCTTTATTAACCACACACCCATAAAAACACCCATGTAGACACAGCACTCCTAATTCCCTGGTTTAAAAGAAAACAGGACAAAGCAAACCACACACACATGCACTGAAAAAATAACAACCACGGGGACTGCAACAGCCCAACAAGCTTTCAGCCACAGGTGTTACTGCTTCTTATAATCCAGCAAACACCACACATGGAGGTAGTTCTGGCTTAATAGTCTCTGGCAGAAGTTTCCAAGAGTTGTGAACTTTCCCTGTCCTGCAGCTTTCTTCTGAAAGGTAAGGCCAGTATTATTTTGCTGCTAAATGTGGTTATATTGGTGCTGTTCTTTGCAGCGTTCTGTCTTCACTTTCTATTTGTAAGAATAGTTAACAGTGTTAAAGGTCTACTAAAAATATACTTCAGCAACAGAACAGTTTATTGAGTAATAATCAAAGTGTGTTCATAAAGAGGAAAAAACTAGTTAGGGTCTCTGAGGTATGATCCAACATTTACTGTCAAACTTGTATTTTAGACAAAGTTGTTGTTTTCATTTCTCCTTGCAATATTGCAGATAACTCTTCAATGCAGTAGTATTGCTTCTGTCTTTGACTTAGAGATCACTTTATTACAAATGTTAAATGCTAATTTCTTTTTTCCCCCTAATTTGTTCTCAAATACTTGATAAGTTATTTTAAGTTTAAACAACTTGCTCCACAGGGCTCTTGATAAGTGCTTTTCATTGTTTGCAATGTGCCTCTATTTGTTCTGAATTCAGGCTTAGGTAGCATTAAAATTCCAGAAAGATTTCCTTAAATAACCTTTTTGGTGGGGGCCAGAAACATTTTAGTAGGGTGGGAGTTTTTTGGGAGGGCAGTGGGGTGAGGATGGGTTGGGGTTTTTTGTTGTTCTTTTTCAGCTTGTACTTTTTAAAACTGGAGGAGACTACAGGAGGAACTTTAAAAAGCAAAATGAGTAGATAACACTGTTCTGCAGGTTGTTGCTATTTCTGTGGGTGCCTTCAGTTTGTGTTTTGGAAAGTGCACATATTTTCACTTCTGATCTGTGGTCTTCTCATTGATGTATAGAGATTGTTCTGTGCTCACTGTGAACTCTGACTGAAAACAAGGTTCTTCTTTTGTTGTTACTCATGAAACTTCTTGAAATAGAGCTTCTCGTTTGGCTTCAAAATAAGGTTGGGGTTTTTTTCTGGATTAGAACACAAACTTCCTGCTTTGCATTTAGAACCAAAACTGTGGCTTTCCACGCTTTGTTTCTGGCTCTTGTAGATTGCTTAATTTTTGTTTCCTCCCAGTTTGGTGAAAGGGAGAGTAAGGTTGTATGAAAGCTGAGTAAAATGCTGCCTTTTTTTTTTATTTCATTGGACTTCCACTGGGCTATAGTAAAACTGTTCACTCCCCTACATAGACTCTGCCTTTCTTTTAAGATGGCAATACCTTTCCCTCTGTTTCATCCACTTGCTAAAAGATGGCTGAGCAGGAAGGAGGAAAAGAATCAAAGGGAAACGCTGATGAAACTGATGAAATTTTGCTTCCAGCAGTTGAAAGGGAGAGAGATTGTTACTGTTTTTTAAAATCTGCATGCAGTGTGTCTTTCACCAAAATCTTGAATATTGATAAACCAGAGTGATCAAGGGAGAGGAGAAGGAACTGGGGATTGACTAGTGTCATTAAAAAACCCCAAACAACTCAGACTCAGATGTCAAAAGGACATTGAGCACTTTTACGAAGTGTTGCCATTAGCCCCCTTCTCTTTAGCAAATATTGTAGAACAACCTGTTGCAGACTAATAGACTATCAATTATATAAATCAATATATTATCAGTCTTTTTTCATGTACATTCTTCCACATAAAAAGGAAAAGCATGAAAATCCTTCCTTAAGCACCAAAGCATATCAAAAGAAAAGCAAGAAACCACTGTTGTCCTTCACTGCTTCTGCTATATGTGTATGTAGGTGTCCTGCTTTTGAAGGCTTAAATTGCTGTGTTTCCTAAGTATATAATGGTTAAAGTACAGTAACAAAATCAACATTATGAGGTATTTTTGAATAACAGGAAGAGTTGTTTATATCAGACTTATAACCCCCTTATGCAGGCTTCTGATTAATAAAAGGAACTATTTCATCATTTTGGTATATAAGTTGTAAAATAAGGTTAGTTTGTGGTTTGGGGGTTGTTGGTGTTTTTTTTGTTTTGTTTTGTTTTTTTTAATTAATATTTTTGCTTAAAAGAAGGCTTTCTTTCCCAAGTTACATCTTCAATTTCCCCTTTCTCCTCCTTCTGCATGCCGTATTTTCTTTCTTAAAACTAGTTTGACCTAAACATCCTAAAAGAGAGCTTCTGTCTCTGCTTATTAGGCATCATAAAGTGGATCTCAGATAAGTAAACGTAAATGCCTAGTGACATTTTAGAATGGCTACAACATACTGTGTGATCTTTAGTTACCCCCTTAGAACAGCAAAAACCTGTTCTCATCTCCTCATGCTTACATGTGGGGTTCCTTTATGTGTATTGGGTGTCGTTATAATCTCCATATTTGGGCAGTCCCCAGTGTCATTATCTCTAAGTACATATGTTGACGAGTTGCATGTTGGAATGACTTTAAAGAGCAGTCTAATTTAGTGAGAAAATACAGACTAGGGTGTTCAAAAATAAAGGTGCATTAGAAAAGCTGATTTAATTTGGTCAGCCACACTAAAGGAAACTTGAGACATTGCTACTATTGGCTATGCTGTCAAATAGTGCATCCTGTACCTGGTGAAATCTAGGTATTAGGATCTCCTAGCTACATTTGTTCAGTGCTCTTGTTTTCTAGCATTGTGATAGAAAAGTAGTAGAAGCTATTGAAAGTATTCCCTCAATTGAACAGATGAGTAAAGTTCTCATGGAGAACTTTACTGTTATATAACTTTACTGTTATATCTCACTTATTAGCTGTAAGATACTGTTGCAAAAAATCATTTTGCCTTTTTAATTTTTTCTTTTTTTCCCCCTATAACAATTAAAGGCTTAAGGTGGCTGGTTTGTTTGCTGGAAGCTTACTCTCTGTTCCTGACTTGCTCAACCTTCAATTCAGTCTTCAAGTTGAATCCTCCCATAGGCAGCTGGCAGCATTTTAGGGTGTGTTGTTTTTCATTTCTGACACCATCAAGATGTTTAAAAGCAATGTTTAGTGCTATGGCTGATACATAATCTCATGGCCACTGGTGTCCTGTGGCATCTGGAGAAGCCTTTGTGTACAGCTTGAAGTGCCTGGTGTCTCAGCAACAGAACAGCCTGTGCAGTTACACTCTGTATTGGCACACAGCAGCTCCTCTGCCTGTTAAGGACAGTGCATCAAAATGAGCATGTGCTGTGCTCAAAACGTTTTTAAATGTGGGTAAAAAAAAGCTAATATTGTACCTAATTTGCATGCTCTAGCAGGCTGGTTTTTATTCCCATCTGGCTTTGTAAATCCACAGTTGCTGGACATGGGTGGTGGTGCTGGACAGGGTCATTCTGAGGAGTTAGGGGAGGCTGCAGCTCACTGTGGCCATACATTGAATTGTCCTCTTGGGTTTCATCCTGGTAGATCCTGTGGGATCTCTGAGTTTGCTGACCATCACCTCTCTCCTTCTTCCCTTTCTACCCACAGTTGTAGCTTGGGTTTTTTGGTTTACCAGTATAGCAGAAGTAGGTCTTGCCCTTAGCACTGAGGCCTGAATCTGCCCCCAACCCCCAATTCTGAGTGTTGTGCTGATCAGAAGCTGCTGACGACTTGTGGTATTAAGTGCAGCAGGTGAATTCTTCTGTGGTTTTTGAGACAGACTTTTCTGAATGAGCGATATGGTGAAAAACAACTGCGAAGTGTCAGCACGCTCTTGGGAACCTGATATGCCTCAGCCCAAGTTCATTTGGAGAGAAAATAAAAAAACCTCCCCCATGGCCCAAACCCTCCCAGCTGTATGCTTTTCTTGCCTTTCTGTCAGCCCTGGTGAGCTGAAGCAGCTGATCCCAGTCCTGAGCCCAACTATTCTGTCTTCAGTTGCGATAACTCTGTTACTCAGAACCTTCCAAAGATGACCAGCATAGGGATGTACCTATCTGCATGTATCTGCCTATTGGCACAAACACTTGACAAAATTACCCTTGAAATTTGAGTGGTCTAATGAAGAAAAGTCTGTGGTGATTAAATATGTCATGCTTGCTTTTTCATTTAGTTTTTAATGGCAATGGCCCAAAGCCACATCCTGCACCATGATGAAATAAAGCCACACTGTGGCTCCTTGTTTCAGAAATAGAGCACTGCAATACTGAGTAGTTGCAAAGAAGGTTATAACACAGGTGGTTTTGGAGACGCAGAAATAAAATACTGACCTCATGTTGAACTTCAGTGCTGGCCTTTTTGACATCCAGCTGCGTGCAGCAGCTCAGGACATTCTGTGCAGCAGGGAAACCTATTTTCCCCACAGAAGCCTGGCTGGTTTAAGCCCATGTTGCACAGCTGGGGTGTGTGGGAAGAGGACATCTGCTATTTGTTCTGCACCACACAAGCTTCACGTGCTTTCTCCAAAGGGCCTCTCTGTCCTAGGAAAGCTGGGGAAGCAGGAAGGTCGGGTGGCTGATGGAAAGCCTGGGCAATGGATGCCTCGGGGACCTTCCTGCAGCTGACAGGGTCTGAGTGGGAGGGCAGAAGTGGCGTGTCAACGCAGTAGGAAGGTCGGTGGGGTTTGCTAAAGTAGAACTTTCCACTTCCTCAAAAACATGTGGGTAGGAGGTGGGCACTGGAGCGGAAAAAAGGTTTCACCAGCCACCGAGGTATGAGGGCAGCTGGTGTGTGCCCTGGGGTGCAGGTGGGGTGAGGATGCTCTCTAGGGAAGGATACCCACGTATGAGTGCTAATTTAGGCACTGCTACAATCTTCCTATTGCTGGCATTTCAGTGGCTGCTGTTGGCAGGTAGGAAGGGAAAGAGCTGAGCCCAAACCTGCTGGTGTAGGGAGTGCCATTGTCTGGAGCAATGGATGCTGCTGGGGTGTCTTTAAAGGAAAGAGGACACATCCATCCTGCAGAGAAGCAGAGAGGCTGAGTAGGTGGTGCAGTGGTAGAGAGGAATAGAACAGGTAACCAGAATTGATGTAATGACATCTCCAGGGGGAATTAAAACCCTTAAAGGAAAGAGTCAAGGTGGAGAGGGGAAATAACCTTTGTTTTTATGAGAACTTGTACTTAAACATTTGTGGGTTTTTTTCAGTAATAGATTTTCCATGGGAAACTTACAACACTGTTACTGCAGGTTTAAAGATCCAGGCTTTGTCTAATTGTATAGCCAAGTGTTTAATTCCTCATGTTTAAGAGGCACAGCCACCTGATCTGAACAGAGGTACAGGTACAACAGATACTGCGGGTTCCTACACTCATATGAGAAGGGGGAGAAGCTACAGTTGAGTGCACAGTGAAATAACTGTGGTAGGACTTACACCAGAATAATTATTCTATTTAAAAACTATCCTGAGGGGATATATATGAGAACTGACAGCTGAGGAGCATGAAAGGAGAAGGAACAGGGGATAAATGTCTGGGAGTTAGAGACTGAAGGCAACAGAGGAGGCTGGGTGAGAAGGGTGAGGGACTAGATCCATTATTATGCACTTTCCCTATCTTATGACTAAAAAAATTGGGTACTTTTGAGGTGGTGAAAATGTACTGCTAGTGTTATTTTCTTTACGAATTCATATGCACTTTTTTCACTTCTAGTGCTCCTAAAGTTGGGGTGATAAATGCTGTGAGCAGGGAGCAAGGCTTTGGTGAAAAACTGATGTGCCTGGGTGTGGGTTTTGGTGTGTTTCTTTTTTTAATTTGAGCTAACTAGATATAATCTTAGAGCAGAATAGCTAATAATAGAGGAAGCAGTGTTGGCAATTCACTGAGCTTTGCATCACACCTATACTTAGCAAGGGTTCTTTCCTCTGAGCTACACCTCAGTCATGTTCAGTAGCAGGGTGACAGCAGAAGCTTCAGGGGATTTTGGGTACTGCATCCATTTTGGCTAATGCAGTAACTGTCCCACAAGAACAGCATCAACTCTTTTGGCACTAAAAGGAGATCTTTAAAACCTAGTGCAGTGGGGTCCTGCTCCTAGAACTAACACTTATCTACAAAGAATAGACTGCAAAAGATGTGTAAAAAACATTATCCAATAGTTGCATCATGTTATGCAGTGCTGTTGATGACAAAGCTCTCACTTAAATATGTTACTTATGATTCAGAAAAGGTACTAGTGCTTATTGACTGAAGACCTGTTCTAATGGGGAACATGCAGGAAGCTGAGGGACATGGATCAGTTTTGAGGAAATCTGCTGAATGCTCTAAACTAGAAAAAGGATCAGGCAACATTCTGTTCTTGGAAGCATTTTAGAGCTACCTGTTTCACCTGGCTGTTATGTCTTTTGCTTGATCTGTAGATATGAGCACCTAAAACAAACAGCCTGTGAGCCCGGATATTTTCACCAGATATTCTGCAAGGGTTAAATAACCAAGTTTCATAACCATGGTAGAAGTCTTCCTATAGAAAATTGGTGCCACATTGGTGACTGAATTCTGCAGGAATTGGAGCAACAGAGACCTTCCCAGCATTTTCCTCAGTTACTTTAGTGCAAAGAAGGTAGGGAAAGATGATATTCAAAGAGAATTGTAATAAGTTGAATTTGTGGTCACTTTTATGTTAGATAATGTGACAGGTACATCCTCTTTTACCAGCAGCAGTTTTTCAAGTTGGAGCCAAAAATTGGGGTGCAAGTTCAGAGATCCTTTTGAGGACTTTGTCCCTTGAGATGGTCACTGGGAATGTTCAGCTGATACTGAGGTGGCCACCTTGTCATCTTCTTTTCTTTCCAGTGTCTGTATTTGTCCTTCCTTTGTGGGCTCTCATGTGCTGCTGGTAGGATACACTTCAAGTCAAGCATACCTTTCTTTTTTTAAATAAAAGTCATCTCTTTCAAAAGAAAAAGTGCAAATTGAAATACAATCAACATATTTTTGACAATACAGCAGAGCATTAAATTTATAAATATAAATTACAACTGAACATTAGTCTTATTTAGAATTTTACATAAAATTAATATGATAAAGTGCAAATAAAAAAAAAGACACCCGTAACTTCTTTTGAGAAACTTTCATCATCAGTTGAAAATCAGTTAAAAATCACTCAAAATCAGTTTGACAACTGCCAAACAGTTTGTGTGTCATTGGCAAAAGGTTTTTGAGTTGCAAGAATCAGCACTGGTTTCTTATCTTTCAAGTTCTGCTTCCAAGATTTCTCCCCATGTGTCGACATCCATGGGATACATGCTTTTCTCTGGCAAGCTGTGTTGTGAAGGAATGTTGCTGTATTTCCCACTCAGCCATTCTTGCTTCACTTTGCTTTTCCAGTAGTTCCTCGATAATGTGATCTGGTGGAAAAACAAATTGCTCAGATCTTGGAAATGAAACAATTTAAGCAGCATTCAACACAAGTAAGTTTTGCCTTGGAAGAATAAGGCTAGAAAAAGGATTTGGAATGTGCCTTTGGATCTCTAGACACTAAGCCCAGGAAGGTGTAGTGCTGCCGAGAAGCAGACCTTTGTCTACTTCCAACTTTTCTGTTCAAAGTTGGGTGGAAAATCAATTCCTGCCTCAATTCTTTGATGGTCAAGATGAAAAACCTAAACCAGGAACTCATCTTACTCTTTAAAAGAGACACCTTTCACTTTCTCTTCCTGTTTAGGTTATCTGTGACCTTTAACTCTGGAGGCTGGCTGGATTCTTCTCTTCCGTCAACCTTTCATTGTAAGAAAATGCTGACTTGGTGTGTTTGTTGCTTCTATTTCAAATCCCCTCCAGATAAAACAGACAAGCAGTGCAGGGAGTTCCGGAAATTGCTGTGCAAGAGTATCAAGTTCTGTACACCAAAAGGGCAACCACTACCTCACAGTGCAGCAACTCTACTGAAATGTCAGAGCCCAGAACTGTGGCTTCCTTGGTTTCTTTTGCTGTTGCTTCTTTCTCTTTCACCCTTTCACTGCCCCCCCACTCTTAAACACACCAGCTCAGTTGAGGGTGGGGGAATCACCTGGCCCAGAGTACCCTGTGGAACCTGTTACCAGATCCTTTCCTGATCTACCTCAGCTTCCAGGCTGGATTCCACAGTGAGAAATCATCCAGCATGTTCTGGAGCTGAACCTGCCCCTAACTCGTCAGACCACCTGTAACTGGGACTGCGTTAGGGGAAATTTTCAAAACAGCCTTTAAAAGCTCCTGCTTGTTTTCTTTTCCATACCCCAAATTTTTTTTCTGCTGGATGCCTGTCGCTCAAGGTGTATCGAGGCAGAGCTATCCAGGATGATTTTCCAGGAAGCCATTCGTAACCAGCACACCTATTCCCACGAAATAAAAACAGAGAGCACACACTGCCTAGTCAGCGTTATGTTATCTTCTCCCTCCCAGCCCTGTCTGCATGGGCTTTGTCCCGTGATACGGCTTTGCTGGGACGAGGGTCAGCGCTGAGGCTGTGCAGGGCAGGGTGAGGAACAACCGGGATGTGACAGGTGTGGACCTGGGCAAGAAAAAGGACAGCCCGGGCAGGAAAAAGGCCAGCCTGAGTAGGAAAAAGAATACAGCCTTGCCTTCCTTCTCAGTCCATTTTACCAGCTGTCCGGCTACGGAGCCGCGCTGCCACCACACCGCTGCCCCCATCACCCTGGGATGGGGCGAGACGCGCCGATGTCATTTCCTTCCACATTCCCACCGCCCAACCTGGAAGCCTCGCCGTGTCCCCGAGGTGGGATTTACCTTCCAGGAGTAGCCGTTCCCGCGGTCGCAGTCGATCTCCCGCCGGCAGACGGCCCGCACGGCCAGGCAGTGGTGCCGCCACAGCCGCTCGTTGCCCTCGATGACGCGGTGCCAGCCCTTGCACGCCGCGGACGCGTGGCACAGGCTCTCCACGTCCAGGCCGCCGAAAATCCGGGAGCTCACCTCGGGAGGGAGGGCGGACACGAAGTCCCCCTGTCCACCTCCTCCTCCTCCCCCCGGTCCTCCTCCTGCAGCGCTGTCTCGGCCGCCGGCGCTCTCCGCGTCCATCCCCGCGGCCCCGGGGCGGGGCGGCGTCACCGCGGCCGCTGTCGCGGTGTGTTGGGGCGGCCGTGGGCGGCAGCGCCCGGGGCTGGGTGTCCACTTGCCATGTCCCTGCCGTCCGGGTGGGGAGGGTACTGGCTCGCCTCTTTGGGGGCGAATCTCCGCGGTTTCGGGCCCGCGGAGCCGGCGCCTCGCCGCGTCACGGGGCGGCCGCGCGTCATCAGGAGGCGGCGGCGGCTCCTGCCGGGATCGGGATCGGCCCCGTCCCCATCCCCGTCCCGGCCCCGCGGAGCCGCGGGCCCGAGGTAGCGACACCCCCTCGCAGGGCCGGGATGGGTCGTGTCCGCCGGGGTTTAGAGAGGCAGCACCGCGGCCCCGTGTCCGGGCTCGGGGCACCGCCGGGTCCGTGTCGGGGGGCGCTCGGGACCAGCGGAGGGCAGCGAGGATGGCTGGGGGAATGGGGCATCTCTCTTAGGGTGAAGGGATGAGAGAGCTGGGACTGTTCAGCCTCGAGAAGAGACGGCTGGGAGGGGACCTCATTAATGTGTATAAATAACTGTAAGGGGGGGGTGCCAAGAGGATGGAGCCGGGCTCTGCTCGCTGGCGCAGAGCGATAGTTCAAGAGGCAACGGGCAGAAACTGATGCGCAGGAAGTGAAAGTGAGGAAGAACTCACGGTGTGAGTTCGTCTTTACTGTGTGAGTGGAACAGGTTGCCCAGAGAGGTTGTAGAGTCTCCCTCACTGGAGATATTCCAGAACTGTCTGGATGCAATCCTGTGCCATGTGCCCGTCATCTGGGATAACACTGCTTGAGCAGGGGGGTTGGACCAGATGACCCACTGTGGTCCCTTCCATCCTGACCCTTTCGGTTATTCTGTGAGCCCCTGGAGAGCCAAAACCTCCCGAGCAGCCCCTGGAGGGGCCTTTTTGGGCAGAGCCTGGCCTGTCTTCTCTTGGCCTCTCACACTTCTCTTCCTGAGGCAATGAAGAGAAAGTTCAGCTGGTGCCTTCCCTGGAGTGCAGAGAGCTGAGGAACAGGTGGCAGTGACTCCCCAGCGTGGCTGTGCAGGGAATACAGCAGCAATTAAGACTTGTTTTTCCCTAATGCTTTGTGCCAGTGAGTTGAGTAGTGGAAGGGCAAAGTCTTGAAGGGAAAACAATTGCAGTTTGGGTGCATTTTCACAACTTAAAAAGCATTTTGGATGTGGTGGCTCTGAACTGGGCTTTTGAAACCAGCATCCGAGTGGCTGGTGGCACCTGAGAGCTGCAGACTTGTAGCCTGTAGTGAGAACTTGCCAGAAGGTGCTGGATTAATTGAGCATCTAACCCTGAAAACCAGATCTTAAAATCATTGCCTGACATTTAGTGTAGAACCAGAGTTTGGGGAATTGTGCAGATTTACAGTAAAGCAAATTCTGAGCTGTAATTTCAGCTTTCTCAAAGTTTTGTCATGGCAGTGACCAGTGTAAATTCTGTCCTTAAACCCTAAAACACTATAGCAGTGGGGCCAGCAGTGGTTAGAGAGTCTTTTGTTCAAAATACTTTAGGTGTGAGGTGAAATAAAAGTGTGTTTATTTCCTCTGTAAGTTGGTGTAATAAGATGTTGATGTTCAGTTTCAAAGTGTATTTATCAGTGACAAACATACAGACCAGCTTTTGTGTTTGAGTCAAAAGTGCATGTTTATATTTCTGATGTGTGAGTACCTAAAATATATTTTGCTTTGTCAGAAAAAACTCAAGAGGCTGATGCAGAAGAAGCACCAACTGTTCATGCTGTTGAGATGTCCTGTATTCCATTGTTAATGGAACCATCACGTTCCAACTCTGAGGTACAGGGAGCTGCAAAAATGAGAAATTATGATGCTGCCTCTAGACATCTGGTGGGTGCTTAATTTTTTAATGAAATTCATTATTTGTGTGTGTTGAAAATTACACAGGTGTTATGCTTTCTATACCATTTTTTTCCCCCTGAGAGGTAAATTACTGCAGTCAAAATTGATTGCTCAAAATTTGTGTGCTGTGCAAGTACATAAATGTGTTACAGGAGTGTTTTGGACTCGATGCTGGAGCTGAGTACTACAGAACAAAGTCCAGTTCTGGTCTCTGGTCCATATCAGTAACTGCCCCTGTACCTGTGAAGGCCTGGGGGAATGAATGACTGTTCCAACCAGCCCCAAAGCCTCTGAAACAGGAGAGAGGAGAGCCTGGAGTTGGACTGTGGATGTCTTGGACTGGCTATAAGTAATATCTGTTTGTAGTGTCCTGGCAGCCTGTTTCATTTGGATTGTCAGCTGGGATGGAGTTGTGTTGTCAAGATCCATACAAACACATGGATAAACAACTCCCCAGTGTTTCCCTGGCTGTCCAGTAAAACAGTTTTCAAAGTGAGCATCTTTTGTCTTTTTTTTTTTAAACACTACCAAGTCCAGTGGCTTTCAGACAGTCTGATAAATAGTGTGGGGAGCTGGTGGGATTTTTTTTAAACACCATCTGTTGTGTATCCAGTGCTAAAGCCACACATTGGTCAATGCTGGGGTACAGCAGGTAACAACTGCACACGACAAATGAAGTGTCAACCTTTGCTGTAGCTGAGATCCCTGAGGTGGACACTTACTTGTCTGTCAGTAAGTGGAGGTTCAGTGTGATAGTGCTGCTTTCAGTAAATAATGAATGTGACTTTGATGTATTTACATTGTTTTTGCAGAAGGGATTTAGAGTCTGGTTGCATTCTGGAGAAGGGAATTGCAGGAATGCAAGTTGCATTCCTACAATTCTTAGCAAGACTTTTCTGTTTGTGGGTTTTTTGTTTGTATTATTTGGGGGTTTTTGGACAAAGAGGCATTTGTTAAACCTGCTCTTTCTCTTATGTCTGTGTGTGGAAACTCTATAGCAAGGTGCTGGTGAAGCTCTTCTATGAAACTTTCAGTTTGTAGCCTTGTAGATATTTATTCCAAAGGTCTAAGGAGAGGGGATTTTCTACTGCAAGAGGGTTTCTATAGATTTTGTTTTTCTGAGTGAGTAGGAACTATAAAAAAAAAAAGTAAGTGGTCACCCAGGCTGCAACTGCGTAGAAACTGTGATCTGGTTTCCTTCCCCTCTTTTGTAACTGGATAAAGGTACTAAACAGTACCTTTTAAATATTAAAGGTAAATATTGTTTCAGGTTCCTCTTTCTGACGATAATGACAGTGAACAGTCAAAATCTATTCAAAGAAAGAGAGTGCTTCCATCTTGGATGCTGGAGGGAGATCTCCTGGTGCAGAGGGTGTCTGAGCCTGTAATGACAGCAGGTAGGTTTGCAGTGTGGTACAATTGCATTCCAATATGCATTTCTGGGCTTTGATGTAATTTTCTTCCATTACAACGATGGTAATTGAAAGTGTTAATTTGTTACTTCTCTTTCCATCTTTTGTGCAGGGCAGCTGATGGAGGGTGACTTATGTTGTCTCCTTTGTCATCAGTCCTATGGGTGTGATAGAGCTCTTTATCATCAGTTGATTTTCTTTCTGTTCTTTTTTTTTTTGTTGCCAGATAATAAACTCCCTTTGGACATCTGAGCATCGGATATTCTGTAGCCCTTTCCTATAAAGTTGTCTATTTCATGTGTAAATTCTAGGTAATTTCTGTACCTTTAATTCCAATCCTTCTCCACACTTAAGTTAGTAATGTTTTACCCTTCTAAATTTAGATTCTAATTTCACAGATTTTTAAAGTAGGGGTTTTTTTGGGTGGTGCTGGGTGTTAGTTTTTTAACTGTGAATGAATCAAACTTGATCATTTAGTCCAAAGTTACTTGCTTGGAGCAGTTGTTCACAGTATAATACTTTCTTAACAACATGAGGCTAAAATAGTGTTGCATTCCTTCCTGTTCTTCCAGGAAAAGGAAATTACTGAACTGCTGCTGCTGTGTTCAGTCACTGTCAGCAGGACACACATTGGCACACATTGGCAAAACCTCAAGAAAATTTTATAGCATGTCCAACTTTGGTTCTGGGCACTTCTTACTTAAGCTGCCGTTAGACAAACTTACTTCACGGCATTTATTGCCCTGATGACTTTAACTGGTGGAACTGGAGGACTAAAGAAGTGAGAGAAGAGGAGGAAAATGACTTGGCAAAGTTCCCCTGGCATTTCTGTCCTCCTCTGTGCTGAAGGCAGCGTGCCCCACCCACCCTACTTGTCCTTCAGTGGGGAGGTATGAGATGATTCGGGTGTGAGCAGCTTAGTTTCCTTTGTTAATCAGTCCAAAGCTATGAACCGTGGCTGGTGAGTGTGTGTCCACTCCTCTGTGTGCAGCAGCTCTGCTTTAGTGTCTCTCTTTCCAGCTGCTGTTTCTGCCGAGATGCTGTGATGGATTTGGTTCTTGATGCCCAAGCAGCCCAACTGGAGTGTTTCATACAGTGTCTTCTCTTCTGTAGTAAATACAGGTGTCTGTGTCTGACCTGGGCAACTGTGGCTTTAAACACCTCAGTCATATGCCATCCACACCTCTGCCTATTCCTTTCCTCAAAAACTAGTTTTGAGAAAATTATAAGAAGCAAAAGAAAATTTATGTTTTGATGGTTTTTTTTTTTCTTTTTTCCCCTGTTCCAAATCTTGACTGTTCCTCACTGGCTTGTTCCTTCAGATGTAAAAATTGCATGTACCAGAGGACTTCAACTGGTTATGTTGAGTCCTGTACTGGTGTGATTGTTTTCTTATGTTTGTGGTTTCGTTTTGTATTTTTTGGGGAGTGGAGTTTGTTTGGTTCGGTTTTTTTCCTCTACAAGCACTATAACATTTGTTATATGTGTGAATATAATGTTTTTTACAAAGACTGGATGCTGTGATTCTGCTGGTATTGAGATTTGGAGCTGTGTGGGTGAGAGGTATCTGAAGGCCTGACCTTGAGGGAGCTGGGGTTACATGCAAACTCTGTTGGAGCTGTTAAAAAAGTTATTAAATGAGGTCTTTCCAGCTTAGAATGGGATGCTTTGATAAAATAGCCAATCTCTTCTGCAAATCAAAAATATTTTCTTAAAACTGGGAAGTGGTTTGCATCTTTTTAAGGTGATTTTGGATGGGAATGTAGAAAGGTAGAGAGGAAATCCAAAAAGCTGCCCTTTTATGCCTTTCTGTCTTCTACCTAGAAAAGTAGCACTGATCTGTGAGTTTTAAATCAGACATTAAAATTTGGGAAAATTCCTTGCTTCATACACATCACTCTGGCACATTTTTTTGAAGGAAGAGTGTTTTTGGAGTCTTTTAAAATGGCGTCAAGTATCTTCCTTCTGAGTGTGTTTTGCAGCAGATGAAGTTATAGCAAAATCAGGAGGGTGGCCCTGGGTCTCTCCCAGCTGTATATCCAGAAAATACTGCTTCAGTACAGAGATCTTGAGGTTTCCTGAGATGTGAACTTTTTCAGGGAGACAGAACTTTATTTCACTGTCTTTTTCTGTGTTGGTTATTGGCCGATGAAGTGATCAGCTATGATGTGGTTGCCCAGGGAAATGGGCACACTCTGATTTTGCTGTGCCCTGATTAATGTCTGCCTGTATAAACAGGTGGTCTGAAGGGACAGTTACACCAAAGGTCTGTGGTAAGCCATCCTTACACCTCCGAGGTGTAAAGTGAGTTATTGTCACTCATACTGATACATTCGCTCCAGAATATCCTTTGCCACGTATTTACTGTTTTCCTGCAAATTCCCCCTCAAGTGTCTGTTTCGTTCTTAAACATACTTTTTACTCCTATAAGCAGTAAGTGTAAAATGTGTTGTTGAAACAGCACAGGCCCAACTGCTGCTGTTTCTCGTGCCATTTGCCCTGTGTCCTGCTTTGATGTAGCTATAGATTTCTAACGTGGTCAGGATTTCACTGAAGAAGTTACATTCCAAAAGTACCCTTTTATTTCTTTTTTTTTTTTTTAGGTCACAGAAAGAAAAAAGGCCATAGAAGGGGAGAAAGTGTCATGGAGTCATTGAAATCAGAAGTAAATGTGCAACAGAAAAAAAGATTAACTTCTGGAGAAACTGTAGAGCACTTTGAAGGCGAAGAGCAAGATCAAGGGAAAAGGAGCTGCTTTTCCATCCCTATTCCTTCATCTCAGGTAACTTTTTGGCTCAGGAAAGAGCAAAAAAATGAGAATGTAGTTGGCAATGTCATGTTGAAGGTTAGATCTACAACATAACTATGTGTTCTGCTCATGGTTTGTTGTTTTGAAATACCAGTCTGTTGGGCAGCTCTGTAGCAAGGATCATGGAAACCCTCAGTGACTTGGTTTTCTGCATTTCCTCCTCAGAATCTGGGAATCATACCCGAAATGTTCCACAGAAATACTAGACTTTGCAGCAAGAGGCAGGAAGACATGGGCCAAAGCACAGGTCCTAGGAGTGGCTTGGTGTGTGTGGTTTCTTTTCCTGAGAACCGTGAGGGGATAGGTGATGGTGTGACACTGGGCTTTGCCCAAGCTATTGCCATTCTAGTAGGTAAAGTTTTATGGTCAGATAATGATGGTGTGTGGCTCAACAGCTGCTGTGTTTCAAAGGAAGGGTAGCATGGAGTGTGCTTATGCCACT